>NC_133619.1:59721276-60041276 GCF_048593235.1 Sminthopsis crassicaudata | reverse complement strand
TAATTTTAGTTATGTGAAAAAATGTTCTAAATCACTATTGATTAGAGAAATGCAAATTAAAACAGCTCTGAGGTACCATTTCATACCTCTCAGATTGGCTAAGATGACAGGAAAAGATAATGATATAATGATAATGTTGGAGACGATGTGAGAAAACTGGGACACTGATGCATTGTTGATACAGTTGTGAAATGATCCAACCATTCTGGAGAGCAATCTGGAACTCTGCCCAAAGGGCTATAAAATTGAGCATACTCTTTGACCCAGCAGAGCCATTAATGGGTCTGTATCCCAAGGAAATCATAAAGGAGGGGAAAGGACCCACATATGCAAAACTGTTTGAGGCAGCTCTTTTTGTGAAAGCAAAAAATTGGAAATTGAGTGGATGCCCATCAATTGGGGTATGGTTGAACAAGATATGGTATATGTAGGTAATTGAATATTATTGTTCTATAAAAATAATAAAAGATGCTGATTTCAGAGAGATCTGGAAAAATTTACATGAACTGATCCTGAGTGAAACAAGCAGAACCAGGAATACATTATACACAATAACAGTGAGAATGTGCAATGATAAACTATGAACGACTTGATTCTTCTCAGTGGTTCAGTGATCCAAAGCAATTCTAATAGACAGAAAATGCCATCTGCATCCACAAAAAGAATTAAGGAGACAAAGTAAATCAATTGATGCTACATTCACTTCTTTTTTCTGTTTTATTTCTATCTATCCCATTGTTTTTCTCTTTTTGCTCTGATTTTTCTTTCCCAACATGATTCTTAAAGCAATTTGTATTAAAAATAAACATAGAAAAAAAGACAACAACAACATTAACAAAAATTAAAATATTATGTTCTGATCCACAATCTCCATAGTTCTCTTTCTGGATGAAGATGACTCTTTCCATCATAAGGTACCTTTTACTTTCAAGTGCCATTGCTATGTCATACTTTCCTAGGGCTCACCTTCCCATACTGGTATGTCTTCATGCCCACTGCTTCTCTCCCCTTTTCTCTGCCTTCTCTCTCTAGGATCAATAATGTTTGTGCTCTTATGGATGAATGGCCAGGGCTCATGATACATTTCCTTATCTTGCCATGATTATATGCAATGTGGATTGTATTCTGTACTACCCTTCCCCCAGCTTAATTTGCTCTGGGCTTAAGAATTCCTAGTTATGGATCCACATCATTAGAACCCAGCATGGGGCAGCAGAGTCCTGGATGGGCTGGTTGCTATAAAAGGCTAATAGCAGAAAGCAGAAGTTTGCCTGGTGGGAGCTACAGCTAATTTATCGCTAATAGCTAAAGTATATTGGGATAGAAGTAAAAACTGGAATTCTCTAGCTTATGTCATAAGATGAATAAGAGAAGGGTTTCTGAGGAGTTTCTCAACTTTGCCTGAGTCAACTAAGGTAATATGTGGGGAAAAAATAGAGATTTGGCTAAAAAAGGAATAAATACAAAATTAAGTTAAATTTCAGAATCCAGGTCTACCAAACCAGAAGCATGGAGCCAATCAGAGACAACTAAGCCAAAAGTTCAGGCAGTGAAGCCTGGACCTAAACTTAAATTGGTTAACTGTGGGATCATGAGTAAGAGCAATTCTATGGTATAAAAGCTAAGGATGTGTACATTTCTTTTGATCAGATGCAACAAAAGTCCTGTTTACATTAATGTCTTAAAGAGTCCATATCTTTGTATTTCTGGTATCTAATCAAAGGAGGAAATCTAGAATGCAAATATATAGATGTTAGTATAGAAAGGAAGAAGGTCACCTCTTCTTCTATGGCAGGAGAGAAGGAAGAGATGATGGCTAAAAATATAGAAAAATCTGGAGGTGGTGAGGAGGGCACAGTGACAAGTATATGACAAGTGTATAAAAGAGGAAGGTTAGGGAACTAAGGCTAGAAAAACATGAATTTGTTCTCAATAAAATAAGTGGGAATTTCTGCTAAATATGAAGGAGTCAGAAATAGAAGTAGGGGAATGAGGAGTGTGGAAAAGTTTTGGAACAACTACTGGGGGAAATGCAATAAGGACTTAATGAGAGAAGCAGAGACAGAAAGAGAGAGACAGAGAGACAGAGAGACAGAGAGAATCAGAGAGAGAGAGAGAGAGAGAGAGAGAGAGAGAGAGAGAGAGAGAGAGAGAGAGAGAGAGAATAATATTGTGAAGTCTAGCTGAAATTTTAAAATGGCAAATGGAAAACTCACCTTGTTTGATCTAAGATAGCAAAACTAGAAGCACTAAATAGAAATTAAGAGAGAGAGAGAGCTTTTGGTTCCATATAAGCAATAGCTTAGAATGCCTAAATGCAGTAGAATTTCCATCATTGGCAGACTTCAAGTGAACTCACAGTAGATACTTGTCAAGGATGTGATGGAGTGAATTTCTGCTTCTCCAAAAAAGTCATGGGTAGCATGAAATGGTTTTTATGTCATTTTCAGTTTTGAGATTTCATGATTCTATGATTTTATTAAGTTGCATACATATATACATATGTGTACATATGTGTGTGAGTGTGTGACTATATGTAATAATATATATGAATTAAATAATATATATATTGAATATATATTATATTTGTATATATATATATATGTTTACATATATATATATCTGTATAATGAACTCAAAAGTCACATTTTTGTGACTATTTAGATATCCCTTGACAAGAAGCAATAGGCTAGAACTACACTAGAGAGCACTAGGGGAGAGAAAATTATGAAAAATTAAAATTATATTAACTCAGAAGGTCTAAGGCAAAGGTTCTTAATTTTGGATCTATGAATTTGCAATTTTTAATTAAATATCTTTATAATTATATTTTAGTATAATTGATTTCCTTTTGTAAGCCTATGTATTTTACTTTATGCATTTAAAAAATATTATTCTGAAAAGGAGTTCACAGAATTCATCAGACTGCCAAAGAAGGGCACAAGAAACAAAAGCTTAAGAACCCCATGGTCTAAAGGTTGACTGGCTTCAAAATTTGATGAAGTAGATATTGGCCATTGAATTCTGTAAGGTGATAAAATCTAAGTTCCTTCAGTAAATGGAAGATTTAAAAAAAAACTTCAAAATATGTTTGTATTCTCCACTATACAAGCATATAGTTTGTATAACTGCATACCAAATTTGGACAAGTTCATATCATTCATCTTGCACAGTACATTATGAGAAAGAGAATGCCAAAACAAATCCCCAAATTCTTCAAATGATGCTTGTCTTGGAATTGGTGTTTCAGGATTATGCCAGAGGTGAGACCATTATTATAATGAGATCCTTCTGGCAGATCTGCTAGGATCTCTTGAATGAAATGAAATTTATCCTGAATTTCAAGGAGTAGCAGGATATATAATACTGCATTCTGCTTTTACTTGTATCTAACTATTCAGAAAATATTTTTATTTCAGGTAGAGAAATTTTCCCTTATACATTGACCCTAATGTCATTTTCAAGGATCTCCAATAATAATAAATGAGTATTATCTACTATTCTAGGATTTCACATATTATGAATATATATATATTATGCTATAGGTTCCTAATTGTTCTAGGTATAGATGATACTATGTAAAGAAGTGGAAGATATGATCCTTGCCCTCAATAAATTTATAATAAGTCTAACTTAGAAGATGCGATACAAGCACAAGCTATATTAACCTCAAGATTTCCGAATGGACTATAATTCACTTAGATATTTTGATGAATCTGCTTTTCTTAATGTGGATAGATCATAAGTCATACAAACCATAATCCTTGATGCCATCTCATTCCATGAAATTGTTGTTCATGATTTTCTATAAATTTTCCAGAAAGGAACTGCCTGATGTTCTAGGGGCACCTTCTGGTGTACAAGGGAATCACTTGAGACATTGATCTTCTATATTTCAGCTCATGTTCATTATTCCTCTTTTCTGGTTGAACATGGTCGTCAATAGTCAATGTCATCACTCCTAGCATGCAAGTCATCCCTGATAACAAGATGTACCCTGCCTATACACATCACATCATTGCAGTGCTCTTTGGAATATTTGTAAATAGGATTTGTTTTAGATTTTGCTGTTTTATAAATTGCAATCATATAAGAAGAAAATGGGATTAAAAATGAAGTTTTTGAAGTAGCAAACAGATTGAAATTAGTGAAAGTCCTACACAGTTTCCCAAGTGTACTCCAGCCTACATTGAGGGAAGGGCAGAGGACAAAGAAAGAGGGTGGGAGGTAAGAAAGGAGGAAATGAGAAAGAAAAACATTTTGTGAATTAAAATTTTGTAATTCAAAAAGTCATAAATGAATTAACTATCAATAATTGAGTGTCATGGTCTATAACCATCTGGGTATAGGAAGAAAGACATCAAAGTTTCAGTCAGGAGAGATCAGGATTAGGACTCTGCCTCCAATGTTCATAATAACTTCTGTAAATCTCTCTACCAGTAGTAGTGAAAAAGAGATGAATGAATGAGTAAAGCATTTATTAAGTAGCTACTATATGCAAAGTACTGGGGACATTGGCAAGACATGATACAAATAAAGGGAGTACCTGGTCTCAAGAAGCTTACATTCTAATGGGGGGACACAACACATATACAGAAAAGTCTCATAGTTCTCAGTAGTGATAAATCAGAGGCAACAATTGCTCCTTAATACCATTTCCACTGGTAAAATCTTATTTCTAATGTTGAACCATTGACAGTGTCAAGAACTTTGTTGTCAAGAATTTTCTCTTCTGAGTCTTCAGTAACTGTGGCCATAGAATCTGTTAGAGCAGTTGTCAAACCATCTCTATATTTCTCAAGATGATGGTCTAGAGCAGTTGGCTGTAAGAGCATCAATTATGTCAGTTGGCAGGGCTTACTGGACCCTTCTCCACAAGTGTTGCTTCCAGTTCATGGCTATGAAAAATGGATAGGAAACAGAATTCTTTATGTGGAGGATTCATTGAACTGGGAAATGATATATCATAAACTTTAAAACACCATCTAATAAGAGTATTATTTTGCAATCATTTTTATTTATAGTTTTTCCTGTATGGATGATAGAAATATTATGATGGACTTTATAGCTTTGCAGAACTTCAGGACTTTATATAACTAGTTCAGTGTCATTTTGAAAAAAGGAATTGAAGAATTTTGCAATCAATTGGCAAACTGTTTGGAATTTGCCCAGAAACTCTTCCTTCCATAAAGCTGAACATAAGTTGAAAAAGACATTGGCAAATACTTTTATTGACCACAAATCTTCCCATTTAGTAGGTAATTGAACAGAGTCATGTCTGCCATGAAATCTTATATCAATTGAATGTATTGGTGTAAGATTATCTGAGATGAGACACTATGGCTACATTTATCTTTCAGTTCCAATATCACCAGACAATAAAGATATCTTATGAGATCTTATATTCACTCAATCTCTTGGTAAACTAGGTAGACATAAACATGTCTATGGTAAAAGTTTAACAATTCTCTTCTCATGTTTTCATCAAGCATGTCATCCATGCATACATATACTATTTCCTAAAAAGTTATAAAGATTGAAAAAAAAAACAATTACAGGAGCCAATAGTTGCTAATAACTTCTCAAATGCCTTGTCTACCCCTTATTTTCTCCAACAAAAACACCATTTGTGATTATTTTCATTCATTTTAGACCAATAGTTCTTAAACATTTGTAAATCATGAGCCTCTTGGGTAGTCTGGTGAAACCATGGAACCATTCTCAGGAAAAAAAATTGGTTTTAAACACATGAAATAAAAAAACCAAATATTACAAAGGAAATTTATGTCAAGATAATTATCAAAAAAGAACAAATTCACCCACTAAAGGTTAAGAACCTTTCATTAGAATTGTTTCAAAATAATATTTCAGGATATCAAAGTATAATTAGTGTAAATTGCATAATACATAATATATATTCTCTATTTCTAGGGATAGGATGCTCAAATGAAGATTGAAATGGTCAAGAAATATTTGACAGAAAAAGTGAAACTTGAATGAAATTTAGGTAGAAGATAATATCCTTGTTATTTCCTTTTTGTGTTATAGAATCAAAATGCATCATGTGTCACCATGTATATATGGAGGATCTTTTTCCAAAGGAAGTTTATCCAAATCCTTTACTTATAAAGGTGTTCTATGATGGCACCTTGATATATTTAGAAGGAAAGTGTTGTGTTTTTGTTTGTTTTTTGTTTTTGTTTTTGTTTTTTTAAAGAAAAAAATAGCCAAGAGTTAGCATCTTAGGAGAAGTGGTGTTTTTCTGAAGTAGAAAGGGTATAAAACATATTTGAAATCCTATAATGTCTGGAGGAAAAGAAAATATTTCCAGGAAAGCTACCTGAACTGTTTCTCTATCCCTGCAACACAGTGTATAAAAATGCTTGACAAGGAATTCTTTGAGTAATTTTCCAGATGTTGCTGTTGAGACATTCATGTGCTATCATGACAAACAGGGTGAAATTAAGTGAATGACAGGAGAGTAGACACTAAAGTTTCAATGATTAGCTTGGCAGAACCCCACTATTGAGCAGAATGCCCTCAAGGCTGAATAATCCGGAAGAACACCACCATACAAAGGTTAAACCCACTCGAAAGAAATCCTGCTCTAATCCCTCCCCAGCTGGAGCTCATTAGATTTGAAGAATGGAAGAGTCATATTTTCCTGAAATACACAGTAACAACGGAGGCCTAATTAGAGAGCAAAGGGTAGCAGCTTAGAGGCTTTTAATAAATTGGATGTCCCCAGTGTGCTATCATGTATTCAGTATGAAAGAAATGACAGAGTAATCTGAAGTGTTAATATGTACCCAATTTAGGGCAAATCATCTAAAGAAAACCATTTAACCTGTAATTTTCAGGTCATAAAACAAATTTTAACAAACGAAAGTGCTCTTTTCTAAGATGCTTTTAAAACATTTTGAAGAAAAGATTGCCTGACAAATGATAACTAGCTGATGTGATGTTAACAAATATGGAAAGCACAGTGCATTTGTTTGTTTGTTTTTATCCTTCCTTAACATGAATTCTTCAATTGATTTTTTTCAAGTCACTGGATAACTTAACCTCATTGATCCTTGAAGGAACTATTGAAAATATTCAATATAGTCAGATGAATTTGTAATTGACTGAACATGCATGCTCCCTCCAGAGATGCACATCTCAACTGATGTCCAGAAGATTATTATCCATTTCCTTCTACCAATTCACTACAGTGGGTTACTCCAAAGTGAGGGTAGTCTCTATTCCTCAATTATTTTTTAATTGTTTTGTTTTTCTGTACTTTGTAAACAGCATCAAATGGAAGAATTTCCATATGATCTGAAGAAGAGGACCAAAGATAAAAAGATTTTGCACGTCTTGTCAAAGAGCTGATGGACTAAAAAATACTGAATGAAAGACATACATTTTTTGGACATGAATATGGGAGTTTATGTTTCTAGACTGTGCACATATGTTTTGAGGGTTTTATTTTTGTTTTGTTATGGGAGTTGGGGGAAATGCAGAAGGAAATAGAAATAACAAATGGCTATAAAAATAAATATTTTAAGTGCCGAAAAAAACCTATTTTGTCAAATTGAGTGAAATTGCTCTCCCTACTTATTTTACCCCAATTATAAATGGGGTTTTGGTTAGCGTGACATCAAATATAATGTATAACAGAATAATTAAAAATAAGAATACATATAGGTGGAAAATCAATTGAAAAGATTACAAAAATAAATGATTATGAACCTTTGGGATAAGACAGTAACTTTTATGGAGAATTAAATATATATGAAACATTTCAAAAGAATTATAAATAATTCATAATGGATATAGAATTATCTCAAGATCAGAATGATTTTAAATCCCAACTGTGATAATTATTGTCTTGTGTCCTTGTTCAGGTCACTTAACCGCTTTGTGACTCAGGTAACCCTATGAGACCTGAAATTGAAAAAAAAAATTATTAACCTTCATTGATAGAGAGTATCTCCTCTCCTGAGTTTAAAAAAAAAAGTAACAAAATAAGACAAAAATCCAACTTACATCACATCACAATTTAGTGAATTTTGGTCAAAAGTTGACCTTCTAATAATAAAAGTGGAGCCTATTTCTCAAGTATTTGACAAAAACCGTTGGGAAAAAATAGAAAGCAATTTGACAGAAAATAGACATAAACCTATATCTCATAACATATACCAAGAAAATTTCCAAATGAGTCCATAACTTAGAAATAAAGAGTGACATCATTAACATATTAGAGAGGCATAGAAAAAAAAATTACCTGTCAGATATAGGAAACAGAGAAGAGTTCCTGACTAAATAAAAGGTAGAAAGGTCCACAGGAGGTAAAAATGGGTAATTTTGATTACATAAAATAAAAAAAAAGTTTTTAAACAAACAAAATTAATGCATTTGAAGTTTTAAGAGAAGCAAGAAATTTGGGGAAAGGTCTGAGGCAAATTTCTCTATAATGGTCTCATTTCTAAGATATCATTCAAATTTTTAAGGAGAGCCATTACCCAATTTGTAAATGATAAGAGCCTAATAAGAAATTATCAGAAGGAAAAGTCAAGGTATCAACTGCCATATAAAAAATAACAAAGAACTGGAAACTACCAGGTTATCCAATAATGGGACAATGACTCAAGATATTTTTGTATGTGAAGTTCAGAAATATTATTGTCATAAGATATAATAAAAGGGACAGCTTCAGATTAGCTTTAAAGGACCTATATGAAACAATGGAGAATGAAATGAGAAGAATCCTAAGAACAATTTATATATTATCAATAACATTGAAAAAGGAGGGAGGAAGAGGCAAAAGAGGAAAGAAAGGAAGGAAGGAAGGAAGGAAGGAAGGAAGGAAGGAAGGAAGGAAGAAGAAAGAAAGAAAGAAAGAAAGAAAGAAAGAAAGAAAGAAAGAAAGAAAGAAAGAAAGAAAGAAAGAAAGAAAGAAAGAAAGAAAGAAAGAAAGAAAGAAAGAAAGAAAGAAAGAAAGAAAGAAAGAAAGAAAGAAAGAAAGAAAGAAAGAAAGAAAGAAAGAAAGAAAGAAAGAAGGAAAGAAAGAAAGAAGGAAAGAAAGAAAGAAGGAAAGAAAGAAAGAAAGAAAGAAAGAAAGAAAGAAAGAAAGACTTAGGAACAGCATTCAATGTAATGATCAGCCAGTTTTAAAAGACTACCCAACTCTGGAAAGAGATGATTTCATGATTTCATTCAAGGTGTAGATGAAACATAGATTTTCCAAAGTGACCACTGGGGAATTTGTTTTTGTTTTTGTTTTTGTTTTGAGTATTCATATGTATTAAGTGTGATCATGGAAGCATCTATTTAGATAAATAAAAACGATCAGATAAAAAAAAAAGTCAGAAAGAAACATAGATAAACTACACAACTTCAAAGTTACATATTGAGTTTATTATTCTTATTATATTTTAAAAGGAAAGGCAAATTGTATATAGAGACTTGTTTCATTAAAAATCCTGGTTTTCTGTCTTACTTTATGTATGAAAATTATCATTTTGTTTGATAATCCCTGGTTATAGTTTTAGAAATAAAAAAAAATTATTAATTAAAATTTTTAATAATTAAAAATGCTAATTTCTCTATCACTCATGCAAGGCAAATTTCCTAGTTCCTCTGTCATAAGAGTCATCTAAAAAGGAGCTAAATCTGAAATCCATTTAAGTAGTTTCATTGTGAACTGATGTCATTGAAAATCCATCCTAGGAATTGAAGGAAAGATAGTCAGTTAATCACATCTAACTGCAGTTACTGAGGAACTCATTATAACATAATAGCTATGAATTGATGAATTACTGTAATAGCTGGCTGATGTTTGTGCCTTATTTGCTTAAGTTAGACACATAGAATATGGTTCTCTGAAGGTTTATATAAAAACTTTCTTAAATGATCAAATATGATTTTAATTCTCAATTTAATTCATGAAACACTTTTTAAATGCCTACTAAGTGCAAGGAGGCATGGAGTTAAAAGGAAATTTAAAATGGTCTATGACACCCAGGAGATTACAATCACTACAATTACAATAGTTAGATACATGATTTAGGAAGGAGAATGCTAACAACTAATGTGACCAGAAAAGGCTTCACATAGGAAATAGTACCTTTGCTGAGTTTTAAAGGAACTTAAGAATTTTGTTGGGTATATATACAAAGGTAATGCATGACAACCTTGAGATAAGCCTGTACAAAGCCACTAAGATGAGAAATGGATACCAAATTTAGGGACTAACAAGTAAGCCAGTTTGACTGAAAAACATCATGTTTAGATTAGTCTGATAAGGGTTTTTTTTTTTTTAACTAATGCATCACATCAAATTGTGAAGGGCTTTCAGAGTCAGGCTGAAGACTTCATATTTTATCCTAGAAGCAATAAAGAAGTAGTAAAGATTTTTGAGGATGACAATGGCATAATCAAAGTATCCCTTAAGAAAAGTAATGGAGTGAAGAGAGAGAAGAAGAAAGAGCTAAGAACAAAATCTTGAGGCTCAACTTGACTTAGAATGCAGAAAGAAATGAACCATAGGAGAGAAAGAAAGAGCGGTCAGATAGGTATTAGCCATTAGAATTTAATTTTTTTCAAATATGCTTTGGTGCCTACCAAAGCTCTTGGAACATAGTAGGTTTTTAAATAAATCCTTGCTGATTGATTGGTTGAAAGGCAAGAGAATGAGGAGAAAGCATCATAGAACAAAGAGAAGAAAGAACATAAGAGCCAAAGGAGACTGAAAAGCATAGGGGGAAGTGTGCTGGGACAAGACCATTGGAAATGAGGATTAAGAAGCCATTATTCATTGTTATAAATGGAGCTTAGATAGAGTGGTGGGGATGGAAGCCAAATTACAGAAAGTTTAGTAATGAGTGGGAAGTGAAGAAGTAAAGAGAATGAGTAGAAACAGCTCTTTCCAGAAGTTTGGAATTAAAGAGTAGTTGAGATGATAAGATGATAGCTTCAATTCAATTTAATAAGCATTTATTAAGCATACTCGAAGCATTCATGGACTTACTTGAAATGCCAGATACTTTTGTTTTCATGGTTTACACAAGTTTTCAATTAAAATGTAGTCCCACACTATGGTGCCTGAGGAACTTATTATAGGGAGGTCTCAGGTCAGTCCACAAATGGTAAAACTAATAAACCATGGTAAGCATTTGTTTTTCACTGTTATTTACCAGGGTCAATACTAAGCACTGCATGATATATCTATAGCACATTTTCTGTATCAAAAAGACTGGCTATGATCCCAGAATGTTCTTTCTTTTATATAGATCTAAATACATCACTCCTCACTCAAAATGTGGCTCAGGATGAGTCCTAAGCCTCCTTCTGGAACTCCACCCTGGCTGCCATACTGCTTCCACCCCAGTTTTCTCCTTTGATTATTGAGTTCCGCCTGAAAATCCATTTGAGGAAATACCCACCCCAGCCATGCTCAATGCAAACCTGGGTCAGCCCATGATCACCTAGAATCCTTCCATATATTGCTCCTGCAAGGAGACCGGTCCATTTTTCAGTTCCATTCTATATGAGTTATCCTCTTCCAATAGAATGCATACATAATCGTCCTGATCCATATCTTGTCACTGGACCCTGCTGGCTCCAAAGGAGAAAATGAGGCAGGTGACTTTGCACAGCCCTCCCTCATTTAAATCCAATTCATTTGCATGACATGACATCACGTCCCTGTTATCATAGTGGTCTTTGACAATGAAGAACAAATAACAAGCTCCCTAACAGAAGGAAGTGTTTTTCTTTTTGTTTATATTTTTATTCCTAAAAGTTAGTACTGTTCCTATCACATAGTAAGCTCTTAATAAAGACTTCCTCTATCTATTTTTCTATTACAATTTTTTCAAAAACTCCCTGTTGATTAATAAAGTTTAGACTCTCTGCCTAGAATTTAAACCCTTTCACATCTTTTATTTTATAACAATGGGCCCTCTCTCTAAGAGTTCAGATCTGAGGGAATCCATGACACTTTTTTAATATGTCCTCCAAAAAAGTCCTTTGCAAAGTGTGTTATTTATTTAACAATAAGTTCTGAAAAAAATGTGTATGCATTGCATACTTTTAAATGTAATTTGTTTAATTAACATTTTTCTTCAACACTTTTTTAGGTCTATAAATCAATAAAACAATAAATCAAGCCTGATTTGTAGCATTTTATGACTTCCAAAATATAAATGTTCACATTAAAAATTTAAAAATCAGCTTTCCTGAAACTGAAGAGTTGATTCCAGCACACATTGCATGACATTATACAAATACTAATGGAAGGCATGGAGTATCCACTAGTTATTGCTTGTTTTCATCCTGTGATCAACCCAACTTCTTTTCCAGTCATTCATCTGGTCCTTTACCCTATTTCTCCCATACAATTATTTGTTGGAAATGTGTTAGATTGTGTATATTCCTTGTGCCCCTCTTCAGTGCTCTTTGGATGAAATTCAACTTAAATTCTTTAGAAACTAATAATCTATTGTTTGTAGTTGTATGGTCTCATCATAGGAATATTAAGAAAAAAAAGTCCTTTAGTTCAGGGGAAAGATTAAGGGTCATGAAATATACTGCACAATTTCCTAAAGGTAATCCTTATTTCATATTATTCCCTTATGCACACTCTCCAGACTAAGCAAACTGGACAACTTGTTACCCAGTGAATAAACACTGTATTGTTTTCAAATCAATTATTTAGCAATACACACAGCCTGACTCCAAGCTACAATTCCAGCCTTACTGTATATCACTAACCCTCTCTCACTATCACAATCTAGCCAAATTATTCTTCTCTCTGTTTCCCGTACATGGCATCTCTGGGTCTTTGTATTGACTAGTGAAATGGCTTCCCATTTACCTCTGCTTCAAAGCCTCTTCCTTTAAGATTCAACTCAGGAAAGGATTTTCTTCTAGAGGAAAATTTTCCTCATCCACCCCTTCCTCAACTGCTTGTATCCTCCCTCTCTTAAATACGAATTGCTTAGTATTTAACTATTTTGCCTGCATGTGTGTATGTGTGCACGCGTGTGTGTGTATACACTTGGTCTTTTTATTTGATTGTTTATAACTGTTATACTTATCAATCATCTGTTCATTTATTTATGTAATATTATTATTTTTGCTGATATTATCTCCCATTAGAATATCAACCAATCAATCGATAAATATGTATTAAGCACCTATTACATATCAGGAACTATGTGTACAGTCTTATTCTCTTTATTTGATTGTTTATTGTTTATATTTATCTATCATTTGTTCATTTATTTATGTAATATGGTTATTGTTGTTGATATTGTTTTCTATACCATTAGAATATCAACCAAGCAATCAATAAAGATGTATTAAGTATCTATTATGTACCAAGCATTCTGCTTAAAAAAAAAAAAAAAGGCAAAAATAATTCCTTACCCTCAAAGAGCTATCAAAATAACTTAAGCTCATGGCATGCAATATTTATTTTATTCTTGGTATTTGTCTCCTTAGTACCTAGTACAGTGCCTGGTAGATAATAGGCACTTAATAGACACTCCTTGGTTGATTTAAAAAGTTTTAAAACATCCTAAATAGAAAACTTTTGTTTCTACCACTTTTTACCTTGTTTGCCTTGCCACTTTCTGATGTATTCTAAGTAGCTTAAACAGGACAATGAGTACTATGTTCTATCTTCCCCTCCGCCTGATTTATATAACATGAAAGTACGTTTATCATATTTGCAAAGAATATGGGTAGTACTGTCAATCTGCTGAAATATTTATTTCAAATAGAAATGTCTCTCCTAGGACCTTCTTCATTCACTTGGACCTTTTGCTAGATTAATTGATTTAATATCTATTGAGATCCTCTAATGAATTTGACATTGTATAATGCATTCAGAAATTATTACCTTGGTATATTGCACAAACGGTAACATAATTTTTGTCTTATTTGGTAGGCAGTCTGGGCAGAGTTATTTCAGAGAAAACCAAGAAAATTCATTTTTTTTCCTCATGAATCTAGTGAATAGCTCTGCTTGTATTGTAGATGAAGTTCAGAAGCCTATGAAAAATCATGAGCCCGAAGCCAAAGAATGTCTGGATTTTTGCTGAATATGATTCTTATAGATGTGTTCAAATAGCGAGTTAAACTATGCTGGGAGATTTAAGGCAAAGGAGAAGGCACAATGCACTTTCAGCAGTCCTCTCTTATCAGAAGAGAAATATGGTAGGTGGAAGCCAGCCTGATGAAGTGCAAATTAAGCATAGATAGCTTCCTTCCCTCCTTGATGCTGTCATTCAGTATATAAGGAGCCTGTAGAAGAAAATTGTCTCTGTTTGGTTTGAATGTTCATTTTGCTAGTTTTCCTGGGACATTTAATGGATATTATTGATTTGCAATAGCTTCTCCATAAAGGTGACATCTTGCCTTGAGAAATTCCTGCAATAAGAAACACATTTCATTTTCCACATGACATATATGCTATGGCCTCTTTTAATCTATTCTAATTTAACTTATGTGTTATTTTTGATAGGAAGAAGGACTTGTCCTATTATCTCATTAGTATTAGGAATTCCTAGTTTCATCTACAAATGAAAGAAGGCAATTTCCCTACAATTTTAAGAGTTTCCTAAAGCAAGAAATTTAAAGCAAGAAAACAGGGACCCAGAACTCTGATGTCACTTCTCATGTATAGTAAAGACCAGGTACCTAATTAACTATGAGTCTTCCTCTAAAAATTTAGTCATAGGTAGTCATAGATAAATTATGTGTGTGTGTGCACACATGTGGGTGTATAATATATGTCTATATTATACATGCATGTATGCAAGCACATTATATATGTATATATTAAATACACTATATATTATATATACCTGCATGCATATATACTATATATTAATAACTGCACTGAATGAACTGGCTTATTTTCACTTCTTAAAAGCGAAGTGTTCTACAATGAGAAACATACACAGAGGGAAAAAAAAAGACCATTATACATGCCATTTCCCACTTTACTTTGCTAAAATAATATTACAGAAGTTGCTACATACTAGACTTTGGAGTCACTTGTAACTTATGCTCTCTCTTGAAGTTATAAGAAAGTTATGGGAAACTAGAGGTAGGTGACATTCAGTCAGAAAGAAGAGACAGACAGACATAAATGGGCAGAGAGAGGAGACACAAAAGAGGAGACACAGACAGACACAGGAGAGAGACAGACAGATGGATAACAGAGAAAAGAGACAGACAGACAGACAAATATCAGAGACACAGAGAGGAAAGAGATAGACAGATATCAGAGAAAAGAGACAGACACAGAGAGGAAAGAGATAGACAGACAGATATCAGAGAAAAGAGACAGACACAGATGGACCAAAAGAAGAGACAGACAGACAGACACAAGAGAGTCAGAGAGATAGACAGATGGATAACAGAAAAGAGACAGACAGACAGACAGATAACAGAGAAAAGAGACAGACAGGCATATAGATAGTGAGGAGGGATAGATACAAGCAAACAGAAAGGAGAGAGATATAAAACAATTCAAAGAGGCTGAACCCTAGACACAGAAATGCAGAGACAAAGTTCTCCCTTCTCTTTCATTATTACTTTTATTCTCTGTCTTCCTTAACCTTCCTTTTTTCTTCCCCTCCTCTAATAGAAATTGGACAGCATCAAGAATCTCTACTTCTGGAGAGCTTAGGAGACTCAGAGGATAGTGCCAGACCCATTTGAGAACTTCTTGAAAATGAAGAGCATCAAGTGGCCATTTGGGGGAGAAGTGAGCTAGTTCTGTAGATTTATTTTTGAGGCCATTACTGGTGATTAGCTTGGATAATCAATGGACAGCCCATGAGGGTTATTGGTATCCTTACCATGTCAAAAGATCAAGAAGAAAGCCTCTTAATCATTGTAATGACTCTTCCTCTATCAGAAAATTTATGGAAGGGCATGGAAAGGAGAAAACAAATACAAGGTACCATGGGTAAGGTGCAATTTACTTCAGTAGAATAAGTGCTAACATAGAGAAAATCATAAATTCATGGAAGTATAGAAAATTTTTTAGGTTTTTATCACTCAATAACCATTTATCAAGTGCTTAACACAGTGCCTGGCATTGAGTAAGTGCATACTGAATATTTGTTGACTTGTTTACTATATGCAAAACAATGCTAGAAGATGAAGAAAATATTGTCTTGCCTTCAGAGACTTTGACATTTAATGATGAGATACCATGAAACATATGAAATTGGGGTAAGGAGAGATTACAAAACTAGAAAACAAAATTCATGGATAATGGTAAAAACTGAATCTAAGTGAATCAAAAACATAGGTGTTTATTATTTTACACATTGTTTTTTTTTCATTTTGAAAATTCATTTTAAATCAGTTGAACATAATTTATTAAAATATGATCTTTTAATAGTATTTTATTTTTTCCACAAAATGTATAGTTTTCACCATTAATTTTTGTAAAACTTTGTTGTTCCAAATTTTCTCCCCCCTTCCTCCCCAAGACAGCAAGCAATCTGATATAGGCTAAATACATGCAGTCCTTTTAAATATATTTCCATATTGGTCATGTTGAGCAAGATAAATCAGATCAAAAAGCAAAAGAAAAACACAACAAAGGAAAAAAACAAACAAACAAATAAACATTTCACATTGCTTCTAAGAAGAAATGGTAAATAATAGCATTCAAGGAATAAATTAGTATTGTCTACTAAAATGATACTATAATTCCATATTTTAATCATTAATAATAATAGCTAACATTTATATAGTGCTTTAAAGTTGGCAAAGCCCTTTACAACTATTATCTCATTTTATCCTCACAGTAGCGCTGAGAAGTAAACGTTATTATTGTTCCCATTTTACACTTGAGGAAACTGAGGCAGACAAATCTTAATTGATTCATTCCAAGCCACGTGGCTATTAAGACATATTTGAACTTAGCTCTTCCAGGCTCCTAATCCCTCACGCTATCTATTGTCTTACTCAGATGCTTCAAATTGCATATTAAGGAAATTGATATGAAATGCATAATAGATTTCCAATTTAATTGATATAACCAAGGAAGAAACAGCAGAACTTAGGGTTTGAGATAATTTGGGGGGTTGTCTTTGAAACATACACATACCCATTCACACAGACCCACACAGACACCCACATCCTAAAGAAAGGAGCATGCAAAGAGTATTGAACTAAGGAAACAGGGAGTGTTCAGGGAGACTAGCAGCTCTTATGTGAGGGCTTATGGATGCCACCTGTGATGTCCTTGGTCCTGTTAGAAAACAAAAATGAACAACAGGATTCAGAAGAGCTGGGTTATAATTCCAGTTCTGCCAACTGTTAGTTTTGTGACCCAGAGAAAATCATTTTATCTGTTTGGGACCCCATTTTCTCACTGGGAAAATAAAGGGATTAAATTAAACGGATTTTGATGATATCCCCAAGTAATAAAAAATTCATGTAAGAGGACAAGCATTTGGAAGATGGAGTGTAAAGGAAAGACATTTAGGACTGAAAGGAAAAAAAGAAGTATTTAATGAGGGAGAAGTAGGACTGGGGGACAATGGGAAAAATCTGAATGACTTTGACAGGTTTTATTTAAAATCCATATCAGAATCTCCTTCCCTGGTATGTCCTGACCCTAGAGCCTCCTGTCACTCACCCAGTTCCTGACTTCTATCTGAAGCCTCTTTTCTTCCATTACATCAAACAATGTTTATAATTCAGTGCAAACATGAACAATTTACTCACTGTCTTCGTTTGAGAATCAAAGCTTTAACTATCTTCCCCCAGCTCTACAAGCCAATCTATTATCTAACTCATACATGATCAATGGTTGTTTGCTCTGTAGTTAAGATAAGGTGCTCTTATTTCTATTGTTAAGTGGCCCATTCCCTCAATCCTCTCCCAATAAGTATTTCAAGATCCTAGAGGACAGATAGTATTAGCTAATTGAAGTTAGTTCCCACACCCAAGTGGGTGAAAGTCAATGGTAGCTGGAAGCTTTAAAATCAAAGAATCTCTGAATTGGAAAGGATTCTAGAGGTCATTTTATGGACAGATAAATAACACAGTAGACTGAACACCAGACCTAAAGTCAGGAAAACTTGTTTTCCTGAGTTCAGATCTGGACTCTGGAATTTATTAGCTATGTGATCCTAAGCAAGTCACTTAACCTTGCAGTTTCAAATAGCAAACCACTCCAAAATCTTTGCCCAAAAACAAGCCAAAAAAAACTATAAATGAGGTCATGAAGAGTCAGCCATAACTGAAATGACTCAACAACAATAAATGGGAACTATAGAGTTGAAATGAATTTAATTGAATAATGAGCAAGGAGTCCTAGGTGAATATACCACAGGCAGAAAAAGGAATTGTTAGATGTCACTGTGAATCTAGTAATCAGAAATCATCATTTCTCTTATTTTCAATATAATCTTTCTAATCTTACAGCATTTGGGAGGAATGTTGGATAGAATATAAACAAAGAAAATTTCTTTTCACTTTCTAAGAGAAAAAATCTACTCTGTTTCTGCTCTCCTTTGTTTCCTGAAGTCCAATGACTCAATTCCATTTTAACATCTATTTGGCCACCAAATAAAAAAAGCATCCTGTAACTCATTAAGAGTAAGGAGAGAAGTCCTGTAAGCAGAGACAAAAAGATTCTACAGAAGCTCACTTAAAGGCAAAATGATTTATCAGGGGGAAAAAAAGGCAGTGAATAACTTGATGATGCAATGATCTCATCTGTGATGTGTGCCGAAACAATTAATTAAAAATAAATGATAGCAAGAAGCATTTTGCAAAGATAAAGTACTATGGAAATGCTAAATACTAATACAAGGAAATTTAAGTAACTGACTTACAAGTGTTTTATGATTGAATTTCTGACTAGTCAATAATTTTTAAAAAGCATTGCTTTACTTAATTCATTCAAATTTAAAGAACCTAAGTAGGGATAATAACAGGGATGGAGATTTTCCAAGGAAACATTAATTTGACAAAAATGCAAATTATTTATGATTTTACATAACTTTAAGGAGATAAATACATAAGAGCAATCTTCTGGAAGCATCTTATTTTAGCAATAGGTTTAGAACAAAAGCTGGATATAGTTTAGTATTATTAATGTGCCTTTTTAGACCTTTTCATCTGCCTATTTTTAGTTACCACAAATATATTAAAATGACTGAGAAATGTTGAATATAGCAAGATGTCACTAGGAATCCAGTAATCAGAAATGATAATTTCTCTTATGTATTACATAATCTTCCTAATCTTACAGCATCTGGGAGGTTTTTTGGGTAGAATATAAACAAAGAAAATCTCTTTTCACTTTCCATATAAATATAAAGCACAAGAGGAATGATCACATGGAAGCTTCATTCTTAAAAGTCTCAATCATCTGCTAAGATGTGGGAATGGGGCCTTCTCAACTCAAATATCCTGGTTAGTAGAAACTTAATTCAGTAAGATGGTAGCTCTTATGCCCTCTTTTAGGTCGAACTCCAAAGAGGGTTGCCCCTGGTTGAGATCATCTTTATTCAGGCTGGATTTCAGCTTTGAGGATTTGAAATCTGTATGAGCAGCTCAACCAGAAAACAAAACAAAACACATCCCCTATGACTTTTGTCACATGAAAAACCATAGAAGATCTATTTGAAAACTGAGATGTTGGTGTTCTGAGCAAGTCCTACCTCAGACCAATCCCCTGGTAAATCTATTATATATTGGGGGGGGGAGGATGAGACACTTATAGCTTTCTCAAGAGCTAACAAAAGAAGATTTACTCAGTCCCAGTAGAAGAATGGAAGGCAGTTAGGTGGTTCAATGGCAAGAGCACTGGGCTGGGAGTCAGTAAGACCTAACTTCAAATATAGCCTCAGACACTAACTATGTGACCCTGGACAAGTGCCTTCTTCTAGCAGGAGTAAATCTCTTTTTGTTAGCTATTGAATGACTTGTGAATGTCTTATAGACAATGTCTAGGACTCTGTGGGAATCAACTCAACAGAATGCTAAAATATTGCCTCTACAATAATTCCTTGTTCAACTCCCTTCTGGAGGGAATGGCTATCTGAGTATTTTATGTACTGTTTGTTTTTGCTTTTTTGCTTGTTAGTTCTATCAATCCTTTTGTGTATTTTGTATTTTCTCTGAAATGAAACCAAGATTGGCCTGTTTCTGATCTACATTTAGTTACTTGGGTATCGCATGGAAGCAATTTTATTTCAGAAACCTAGGCACAATACAAATCCACATTTTATTTTAGTGACTTCCTATAGAACCTCAATGAAAAAAAAATCTTCTAAGGGTCAGCTGCTAGGATCAAAGCCTGTTCCATGTAATTCTAGAGTCTGGGTCATGAATTACACATAATATTTGAAAGTGATACTAGTGCTAAAAACATGAATACCATGTTTCTTCTCCTCCATAAAATAAAATCAAAGATGCAATTGACTGGGACTTGTGACTTGGGTAAATTCAATTGAGTTTTAGGTGGTGATGGTGGTAGTGGTGATAGTAGGGAATAATGGCAGTGAATTGGACAGTCCTATCATAGACACAAACACACTGAATGAGACAATGCCAGCTTGGGGGGATGATACAAGAGACCTTGATGTGCAACCAAAGGACCGGAAGGAAAATTGTATTGTCCAGCAATTGTTCCCTTTCTCGGGAGGAAATTTTTCTGCAATATCCTTATTGTTGTGGTTGTTTAACATTGTTTACCAAATCCTTACATTGTTTTACAGGGAATATACATTTCTTCGTATAGTGAAGATTTAAGTTTAATTATTCATCCTTTATTTATTCAGCACTCTAAATAGCCCACTACAGAAAAGTTATCTCCAATTTTGAAATACCTGCAGAAAAAAAAAATCCACATTGACTATATCAACCAGAAGTCCAAGTTAAATCTTTTAAGTCAGCTTGATGGGAAGACATAAGCCTCTGTGGTTGCCTTTGCACAGTTGCTGAGGCTCTCTAATCTCCTAAATTCTACCAATTCTAACTTTCCCAAGTCCTTCCCATTTACCCAAACCTTGTGCACTGCACTGTAGATTAAAGGATTGTCTTTATATTAACTTTATTTTCTGTTGCTTTCAACTAATTTCTTCACCTGGCAATCTCAAAATGCTTTTCTGACCTTAAATTTCTCTTGTATGTCCATAGTCATTCTACTTTATGATAATCCTGGTTTCTAAATTAGAAAACTGAGAGATTGAATGAACTTTACAATTCTAGGAAATGAAAATTTGGAATTTCAATTCCTCAGTTTTACAATCGATGAGGGGAAGGCCAAAGGTAGAATTTCTTAATTGTGGCTTTCTTCTAAGTGAAGGAATATGTGAGGTCAAGAAAGGATAATTATTGTTTCATATACCTAGAAGTGTGTGGGATCTCTTGGTTGTGGCATTATGACCATTGCATACCCCTTCCCCCAAGAAAAGGATGGTAAGGGGATTTTAACTAAAAAAACCTTGATATGCCCAAATTCTTGAGAGGTTGGTCATGACAGTAGGAAAATGATAGGAGAAGGTTAACATGGACTCCCAAGTTTCTTTGAATCCCAATCTCCAAGCCTTCAAGCATCTCCCTTTGTCGGTTTGAGGTGCTATCAGTGATCCTCCGGTGAGGGGTGGTGGTGATAGGATATGAAGAGAAAGACTGCAAAATGATCATTTATCCGAACACTTTGCCAAAATAAATGGTCATAGCTTCTATAAGAGCACAAAGATTCCATCTATTCTGTCCTTTCATCCCATAATAACTTTCACAAATCACCAGAAGGCTGGGTAACAAGAAAGAAGAGAACTTGGATTGGATGAGACACAAAGACCCCATTCATTATTAAGGAATAAATCGCATAGATATCAATTCAACCTTTGTCTCCACTGAAGAATCAATACATTTAGGCCTTCTTTTCTTTAGAAGTTTATAGCAGCAATAAATACTTGGGGGCATGAAATTTACTGGAGTCCAATAACCGGCTGGCATTTCTCACCAGAAGCTGAACTATGCATCTTCACTTTCTCCCCATCGTCATCAGTTGAGGCAATGTCATAAACTTTGATTATTTTAGTCCTCAAATGACATTTAATTAGAGTTATAATTGGAAGTCTCTTAGATACTTTTTCTCAAATAAAAGTAAGTTCATTGAATACACAGGGTAGGGCAGAAGCAGCTATTACTACTAAAAACAATATTAAAAATGTCTTTTGCTCAGATCTGTGACAATGGAAATGAAAATCATGGAAATTGCTTCTTTTATATCTTGCTTTTCCTTTTCATCAGCCTTTTCATTGAGGAATTAGGAAACAAGTACTGTTCATTACTATTGACTAAAGAATACAGATTTATCCTGTTAGTATCCAAAATATATTTTTTTTCCAACTCAACATTCAAATATACTCCAACATATGTGTAGTGTTGTCATATGTATTAGAAATCATCAGCTATCAGAGTAGTGAAAGATGCGACATATGGGTATAAAGTATGGTAACTGAAATATTTTGATTTTCACATATTGTTTCATTAATTTCTATAATATTTACTATTGTTTGTTTTAGATACACTTCTTTTTATGATTGATTATTAAGGACAAAATAATTGCTAATTTTTCATGTGTATATTTACACACATCTACAGAATTATAATATATCTGTCAATCTTCTCTCTTCATACATAAACACATATATAATAGATATTACATATAACATATATGTGTGTGTGTATAGAAACAAATAATTAAAGCTGAGAGGGGTCTTAGAGATCATTGAGCTCAAACACTCCTCATGTTCCAGATAAGAAAACAAACTTAGAGAAATTAAGTGATTTCCCAGGGTCACACTACTACTAAATGTCTAAGGCAAGATTCAGACTCATGTTTCTTTGACTTCAAATGCAGTGCTTTATCCACTGAACCATTTAGCTGCCTATACAATTAATAATGCTATTCCTTTGGTCATGATTGTGACCAAAAAATTACATGGTGGAAGAATTTTGAAAGAATACAACTGGGCAGGGAATTGTAACTGAATCTATCTACCTCCTATCTATTTGTCTAGCTATCTACCTACCATCTATCTATTTACCTTTCTATTATCTATTACCCATAAGAATCATCATCTATCTATTAATTATCTATCATCATTATCAGCAACACCATTTGTCTGTCCATCCATCTGTCTGTCTATAAAGCTCTTTTGATGATTCTTTCTTCTCCTTTTCTATTCTGCTTTCCAGTCCTCTCTAGTATATATATGCAAACACATTTCTGACAACTCTCTAACTAGGACCATTTACACCATGTCAAATGGCCTGGAGGTGTAACATAAATTCCATTGCCTCCTAGGTCAAAGAATGTCCACTTATTCTTTGAATGGAAATAAAGAAAGGTAGTAAAATGTGCCATATAGTAGAAGGTCCCCAAGGGATGACCCTGCCAGGTAATTGGGAGGTAATATTTCCAAAGTGAGAAAGAAGGTTTTACTTTATTCAGAGCAATAGCAGAACAATTTTACCTGCCTATAAAATACAGGGTTTCTTATGGAGCCTCTGAAAAGACTTTTTCCCCTTTTTGCCATTATAAAAGAATGAGATGGTCTAATTAGCCCAGAGAGCTCAATAATAATGTAATGACACTGTTTGCTTCATGTCCAGCTCTTTCCTTGTACAAATATAGCTCAATCAGCAAACTCAGATAGAGATGATGGTACTAAGCTCCTAGCCCAGCTCTCCTGCTGAGAGTTTACAAAACAAAACACCAGAGAAAAGTGAAAATGAAAAAAAGATGATTCTAAATCTGTTTGTATGACCAGAAGGAGCTACTCAGAAGGAAGTAGCACCTTGTCCTTTCCTGAACAGAATATAAACACATAATCACACTGCAGAGAGGAGAATATAATGAAATCTGGTTTGCTACCTGCAGCTCTGTGGACTGGGATGAGAGTGGGAAAAGAAAGTCAGTTCATGGATGAATTAATAATAAATCATAGAAATTGAGACTGAAAGAACCAAAGAGAAACCAAAAAGAGATAATCAGTTTCCAAATATTTCTAGGATAGTCACTCATGGACCACTGGGATTAAACTCTAATCAAAAGACACTGTGAGGTAAAATGACATATGAGAGAAGACTTTGGAACCCCAAAGAATTATATTCAGCTCTTGCATCTGACACATGCTAACTGGCCGATCCAGGACAAGTCATTTATCCCTTGAGTTTTCCAAGCAATAAACTCCTCAAGGGCAGGAAGTACCATCCATGGTGGAGTAGTAGACACAAAATAAGTAAACCAAGGGTCCAGTTTATGCCTTCTGTGAAGAAAGGCCATTGGAGAAGTTTGATGTTCCATCGTCCAGTATTATAACCAGAAATAGAGAAGACTTACAATCAAGGCTGGTACGGTGGTATGGTGATGAGTTTAGTATTCGTGATCTTATCTTGAGAAGGCTATCTTGCCCCATGGAATTGAAACCAGGCACAGCAGCTGACTAAAGCTAGTTTTCCATTTTATAGGACTCAAAAACAAAACACACACACACACACACACACACACACACACACACACACACACACATACACATGCAAAAAGCATATACACACATTAGGATGAATCTATTTACTCCAGTAAGAGTTACTAATACTTTATACTGCTGGAGGCCAATTGGTACCTCTTAAATTGGTTCCTATTATTTCTGTTTTGATGTTCTTTTCACTTCTGAAAAGAAAAGATTTTTTTTAAATTAAATCTAGCCTGCTCTTTTTTTGTGTGTGTTGATGCAGAGATGCTAACACTGCTGTTCTCCAGATTCAATTTACAAGTTCATTCACATTTACTTCTAATAAATTTAGCTAATTAGATTAGTTATGCTGTTTTTAAATGGGAAGCTAAAGCAATTAGCTTAATTCTAAATTTGATTATTCCTTCTTTTATTTAGGAGCAAGTGTGCAGTAAACTTATCATGTAGATGCTTTTTTTGGTGATGGTGAGGGACATTAATGAGTCCACATCAATTGACTGTTAGATACTTTTCTTGTTGATGCAAAACAAATTAGTCCCTCACATCTTTACTAAGAAGACACTGTGTAATCCCAATGGCAGCATAATATACAGGAAAGAGGAGTGAATGGTGCTAGAGTCAGAGGAGCTAGGTTAAGTGCTGACTACCATTTAATAGTGATATGACCTTGGACAAATTATTTAACTTTTCTAGGCCTAAGATTCCTCCCTCTGTAAAATGGAGTTGACACTTGCTGACATGGACATAAACTACTTCATAAACTTCAAAAGCACCCCAGAAATTATGAGTTTGTCCTCATGCAGTCAAGCTGTGCTTTAATCTCCTTGGTCAGAATATCAATTCCCCACTGCTGCCAAAAGCATGAGGATGAATTAAAGTTAGATGTAGTGTTGTCGTTGACCAGGTATTTTTAGCCATGTCCAATTCTTCACGATCCTATTTGGGATTTTCTTGGCAGAGATACTGGAATGATTTTGCATTTCCTTCTCTACCTCATTTTATAGATAAAGAAACTGAGGCAAAAAGGGTTAAGTGAATTGTTCCCACAGTTAGTTAGCAAATGTCTGAAGCCAGATTTGAACTTATGAAGATGAGTATTCTTGATTCCAGGCCCAGCAGTCTTTCTTCTGTGTCACCTAGATCTGTTTCTAGTTAGATCTGTTTCTGTTCTAAATTGGGAATCCCATCCTTCTGTCACTGGTTGAGGTAAAGAGAGAACTTTTGAATACTATTCATTACACAAAGTGCTGGGAGATAAGAATAAGATCATGGAGACATGTGCAAAGGTATTCCCTGTTCTTTGGTTTCTCAGATTTAAAGAAAATAATAGCAGAATGAGGTCAAAGGCTCTTAAATGCATATTTTAAGGATTTGCATTTAATTAAGTCTAAATGTCAAAGCCTGTGACCCAAGTAACTGCTTCCTAGATGCTCTTTCCTTAAGTTATTAGCTACTGATTCTGAGATGAAGAAAATGATAACCATGACCTCAGACACCAACCTTGGAGAACCTTTTCCCCTTTATATCATTTTAGCTGAAAGAAGAAGCTGTTTTTTTTCTTTCTGTAATTTGCAATTTTAGTTTCAGTTTTTTAATCAGAAATTTTAAAAGAATCTATGACTTTTCCCCCCTCAGGTGGAGAACTCTCTTCACTAAAGCAAATTACAAATAGTATATAATTTAATAGTGAAAACTTAGTGAGTTTGCCTGGGGCACATAGAATCAAAGATAGAATCAGAGCTGAGATTTAAACCTAGGCATCCAAGATGCTAAACCCAATACTCTAGCCACTATGGTACTCTGGCTTTTTAGCTTTTTATATTACGGCAAAATGGCTACTTTGAACTCAGCTAAGTTTAATACTCAGAGTCTGAGCTATGGGGAAATGTTTTGAGGAAAAAGAATAAGAATAGAAAATTGCATTGCTTGGGAAATGTAAAGCCAAGAGTTAAGGAGAGAGATGCCATGAAAACATCTCACCCAGTTAGTACAGACTACAAGTGGATTGGATCTAGACAAAGTCTTAGGAATCTGGGTTAGTACAGACAGGAAAAAAGGAAGCTGTGTAAACTAGTAAGAAAAGAATCCAGAATCCAAAAGCGGGTTGAGGATGCTCCTCTTTCCTCAGAGATGCATTTTGGATAAAGTGCCAAATTTCAAGTCAGCAAAACCAGAGGTCTTATCATCCCCCAGATTGTTATGAGCCTCATAAGTCTGACCAAATCTCTCAGCTTCCATTTCCCCATATGTAAAATAGGGACATTAATATCAATGCTGTTGTTCAGTTGTTTTTAGCTGTGTCTGACTCTTTAGGATCCCATTTGGGGTTTTCTTGGCAGAGATGTTAGAGTGGTTTGCCCTTTCTTTATCCAGCTCATTTTACAGATGAGAAAACTGAGGCAAATAGGCTTAAGTGACTTGCTCAGAATCACACAGCTAGTAAGTGTCAGAGACAAGATTTGAATTTGGGAAGATGAGTTTTTGTGACTTATTTTCCAGTACCTCCCATATCAATTCTAAAGAATAAATTCTAAAGTTCTTCAAAGGTGTCCTTGTATCACTTCTTCTGACCTCCATGAGAGTTCTTCCCTTGTGGGAGCTCTCCATAAAATACCCTTTTGAACCACATACTTTTGCCATTTGAACAATGTGGCCAGTCCATCATACTTGCATTTTCTGAAGTAAAGTTTAAATGCTAGGCAATTCAGCTCAAGAAATGGCCTCAGTGTTTGGTACCTTATCTTGCCAGGTGATCTTTACAATCTTCCTAAGACAATTCACATAGAAAAGATTCAGTTTCTTCGCTTGCTGCTGGTAGATTGTCCAGGTTTCACAGACATACAACAAGGAGACCATCCCAATGGCTCTGTAGACCTTCAGTTGGTAGTCTGTCTTAAATCTCTTCTCTCCCATACTTTCCTTCAGAGCTTCCCATACTCTGAATTAACTCTGGCAATGCGTGCGACAACCCCACCATCCATGTGTACACCCCTGGAAAGTATACTGTCAAGGTAGAGAACTTAACCTCAGTATTCAATATTTCCCACTTGCTATGAGTAGCCAGTAAAATAATATATGTAAAGCACTTTGTAAATCTGAAAGAGCTACATACATACATACATATATACATTATTATTATTATTATTAATTATGATTACTCCCTTATATATAAAATCCGGGCTGAACAGAAAGAGACTGTTCAATTAGAAAAGACTATAGTTTTAGTTGGTTAATACTTTTTCTTTCTTTCTTCCCCTGAAAATAAACAGATTTTCTATTTAATTGACCAAAAAAAAAAAAAAATTGAACACACTAAGTTAGATCCCATCACCATGGAGCAGTATCACCTCTCCTTTAGCTCCCACTTTACCAATAATAAAGCCCCATAATTTCATTTGATACTTACAATAGATTTGTGAGATAGGAGGAAGAGATATTATTATCATTTTGTAAACGAAGTGAAGTGAAGAAATTTACAGAAAGAGAAAGACATTTTTAGAGATGGCTAAACTAGGAATTTGTTTTTCTTGACTCTCTTTACCTGAAGCAGTGACAAAATACGGAATTGCCAATTTAGAACAGAAACAGATCTTACTTTAGGGCATCTAAGTGACACAGTAGATAGGCTGCTGGGCCTGGAATCAAGAATACTCATCTTCATAAGTTCAAATTTGGCTTCAGACATTTGTTTTACCTCTTGACAAAATGCATGTTTGCTGTCAAAGCTTTGTTTTCTTTTTCTAGTTGGGACAAGAAGGATGAGACAAAGAAGAGAGCAAAAAATGAAAATTAGAAAAAATAATGCTAATTTTTTAAAAGAAAAGAAAATTGATTTAGTCATGCTAATAAGCAAATGGAAGAGTCACTGAGACTTTAACTAAAGTTCTCTGGCTCCTAAGCTAGTGGAATAAAGGTCAATCTAGCCCAACCTCTCACTCATTACAGCAATCTCCATCACTGACAAATAACCATCTGCCACTCTTTAAATATTTCCAATGGGACTGGTCCTTTGATTCAGGCCTGGGCCTTAAGGACAAAAGAAGGGAAACCCTACTACTTTGTAGATACTTTAAGGAAAGGTAAAAACACTCTGTTTGAAGAAAGATCTAATTGTTAGAAATTATTATTTTAAATGGGAAACCAACTGTTTTTGCCACTCATTAATCCAAGTTCTACCCTCTCAAGTTAAACAAAATCTAATCCTCTTTTCGCATTAAAATCCTAAAACAATTTTTAAAAACCTGTCATCTCCCTCCAAGTCTTCTCCAAGACAGATATAACTTTCCATTTTCCTTTCCTATTTCATTATTTCCATTTATTTCACCATCTTGGTCACGTTCCATTAGTCCATGATCTTTGGAACTTTTTGTTAATATGAGGTATAGTATCTGTTACTCATTTCATTATGGAATTGGGTCTATAATTTCATTTGGTTTAGTTTATTTCTCAGAAGGTAATGCCAATGGTTTCCTAAACCATAGATTTACAAAAAAAAAAAAAAAAAAAAAAAAAAAAAAAAAAGCAGCTTCAGAAGTCATTTTTAAGCCATCTCCCTCATTTTGGGGAAACTAAGGCCCAAAAATGTGAAACAACACACCCAAGATTATATAAACAGAAAGCTGCTGAGCTTTTGAAACTGGATTCAAAATGGATTTGTTTCAAATTTGAATATCCTGACTTAGAATCTAGCAATCTACAATTATATGGTACTCTCTAAATCAAAAAGAAAAGGATGACTTTTTGAGAGTAAGTTTATGAGTATTCTACATGTAATATTTTCTTTTAAAGTGATCCACTTTAAAATGTTCTCAGTTCAATACATTTTTTTTTCTTTTTTCCCCCAAGTCATAAGGAAATAGCTATTATGGTCATATTTCTTTTGTGGTGGTCACATTCCAAATACCCCAGAAATCACATACATGAATCTCAAGTAATTAGCATTGTCAAATAAGATTTCTGGGAGACTCAGGGAAACTGTAAATTCTCATACTCCTAATCTCTGATATTTACTAGCTGTATAAATCTGGTTAAATGACTTAACCTTAGACAACCTTAGGATTTACCTACTAAACCAGAAGTCTGCAGATATTTGAAATCACATATTTTTCATATTGAAATTAAAAATACAAATCATATATACATTAAAATATATGATCTTTACATGTGTTTTAGAAATTTTAAATACCATATTAATAATAATGTATTTTATAAATGTTATCCTCTAAATAGATATTTTTAAAGGATAAGATGAAATGAGTAAAGAAATCTTAAAGTATAATGGTACAGTTTCTTTGGAAATTAGCCCATGAATCACTGGAGGTGGAGGTGGAATATGAGGGGAGGGATCAGAATGGGAATCATCTCTGATTGGTTGATCATAGCTTGGGGTTATTCTATGGCCCCCACTTTATAGACCACTGCACTAAACAAGGAATGATTTGTTGGTGAGAGATTTCTCTCTCATCCATATCCTAGAAGGTATGAAATAATACATTTTTTATCTTCCTTTTTCCTTTTTCTCCAGAGGAGATGATGATGAACTCTGTTGATTTAGATTCTTTCCCTTAGCATTCCTTTCCTCTGCTTGGCTCAAGTTGTTAGGAAAAAAAAAAAAAAGAACTGAGGAAGATTTCATTGAGATTGTGATTTCATTCAGCGGCTCATTCATGCATGCAAAAAGCATTTATTGATCAATTCCTACATGACAAGGACAATACTAAGTATCATGGAAAAAGCAAGAAAAATAGTAAGTCAATCAGTTAATCAAACAACAAGCTTTTGTGAATCACTTAGTACATGCCTGGCCAGGAATTGGTGCTTGGATCAATGTGACAAAAATCACAATCTTTATCTTTTAAAAAGTCTGCAGTTGAGATAGTAGAAAGCTAACTACCAAAAACATGGTGGAAATTGAAAGGAATTTAGTTGCTTCAATTTAAACATCAAGCAAATGGAGTTCCCTTTGAAGTGGAAGCAAGGTCCATCAAAAAGATAGATTTGACTGGAAGGACTTTTTACTGGACTGGCTGGTTGGGTCTGAACACTAGAAAGAATACATAGTCTCAAAAGGTAGTCTGCTCTCTTTGTCGCCTAAGTATTGCACTGAATGTCAAAAGAAGTCAACTCCTATTCCTCTTTTGTCACATTCTCTTGGTGTCTTTTGGGAAAGTCTCGTAACCTGAATCTATTCTTCTGCTTCTCCATCTGTAAAATGGGGATAATAATACCTCAGAAGAATCTAGTGAGGAGACATGGAATAATATATGCAAAAGCTCTTTGAATTTTTCAGAAGAAAGACACTATATAAATCCAAGGTATCATTATCATTCATTTTAACTTTGGAATAACATCACCCTGTCATTTTTGATCCCATAATTACAATACATCAGGTGAGCACATTTTTAAAAATCAAGGGAATATTACGGAATGCACAGAGACATGAAAACTTTGTTGCCAGAGAGCAGCTCTGACAACTTCAAAAGTGCCTAAGGGCTGCATCTATTTGCATATTAATGTAATTCAAATATATTATTAAAGATAAATGCAAAAGTATAGTATTTGCTGGTATGTGCCTCCTGTTTGACAGATACACAAAAATTGCCAGCTTGAGCTTTGTACTCCTAAAAATTTGCAGTTGATTAGTTTTATTCTCATTCTTACAGGTAAGGCAGTCAAAAGCTTTATGGTGCCATGGATGCTCCTTGCCTTTTGACACACACAAAATGTTCGTAATATACATATATACATATATGTATGGACATGTTTTTAAAAATTTTTGTTCAGTCATTTAGTCATATTGTGGCCCCATTTGGAATTTTCTTGGAAAAATCCTGGAATGGTTTGTCATTTCATTCTCTAGCTCATTTTACAGATGGGAAAACTGAGACAAATAGATAACTCACCCAGAAAATGATCTCTGTGGACCTCAGTTTTCTTTTTTTTTTCTTTTTTTAAAATTTTATTTATTTATAATTTTTTTCACAGTATATATGCATGAGTAGTTTTTTAAATAATATTATCCCTTGTATTCATTTTTCCAAATTATCCCCTCCCTCCCTCTACTCCCTCCCCTAGATGACAGGCAATCCCATACAATTTACATATGTTACAATATAATCTAGATACAATATATGTGTGTAAATACCATTTTCTTGTTGCACATTAAGTATTAGATTCCGAAGGTATAAGTAACCTGGGTAGATAGACAGTAGTGCCAACAATTTACATTCACTTCCCAGTGTTCCTTCTCTGGGTGTAGCTACCTCTGTCCATCTTTGATCAACTGGAAGTGAGTTGGCTCTTCTTTATGTTGAAGATTTCCACTTCCATCAGCATACATCCTCGTACAGAGTATCATTGTTGAAGTGTATAATGATCTCCTGGTTCCGCTCGTTTCACTCAGCATCAGTTGATGTAAGTCTCTCCAAGCCTCTCTGTATTCCTCCTGCTGGACCTCAATTTTCTTATCCATAGAGTGAGCAAATTGGATGACATTTTTTCCAGGGTCTCTTCTAACTCTACATCAGATCCTCAGTTTAAGGTACCACAATCATGTCAGAGAGCTCTAATCTATAACCTAGTTTAACATGCATGACTAAGAATAGTGCTGTCAGAGAGAATTCTTGAGGGTTTGTGTTAGCTAAGTATTTGAAGATGTCTGATCTTGGCATGGAGGTAAACTTCTGGACTCCTGATTTCCTTCAGATCCAAAAAAACCCCCCTCATCTTCCATGAGAAATATTTCTTAATTCCCCTTAAAGATAGTGTCCTTTTATTAGCTACTATCTCCAATTTATCCTGTATATATTTTGTCTATACATAATTGTTTGCATTGGAAATTATATTGGGTATGGCATCAGGAAGGCTTATTTTCTTGAGTTCAAATCTAGCCTCAGACACTTCCAAGCTATGTGGGCAAGGCTTTTAACCTTGTTTGCCTCAGTTTCCTCACCTGTAAAATGATCCAGAAAAGGAAATGGCAAAATACTCTAGCATCTTAATCAAGAAAACCCTGAATAGGGTCATAAAAACTCAGAAAAAACTGGAGAAAAACAAATTGTTTGTATATTACGTCTGCCAATAAACTATGAACTTGTTGACAGCAGGGACTTTTTTTGTGTTTTTCTGTTTATTCACTGACTGACTGACTGACTCCACTGTGGCAGCAGAGGTGGAGCTCACCATAACTGGATGGGCTTTTATACCAGCCCAGGAATGAGCTACGTGTCTTATAACAGAGAACCATCTATGCAAAGTTTGGGGATACCCATCTTCATGTCATTTTATGCATTTAAAAAAAAAAACTGTCCATGATCACTAGTTAAGTAGTACAGGTATTTGGGAGTAAAGGGGCATTAAAGTACTGAAAATGCCAAGTGCTAAATAGCATCATTTCAGCGCCAAAGGTAACATTGATGTTGGAAGTTTGTCTTCTAGAACAGGTTAAAATACTTAAGTGACCAATAAGTAAGTTTAAAGGGGGCAGTTAATGATATAGGAACAGAACTGAGTCAGGATAATGAGTAAGAGCCAGAATAAGACCCACCATCAAAGATCATGTAGTCTAGTCATTTCCCTAGTAGGGCCATGGGTTTGCAGTGCACCAAGGACTGAACTAAATGGACCTGGGTTGTTGCCCCAATGGCATTGAGAAAAAACATCATGAAAGTTATGCCTTTATCATTAACGTGCTTAATCATTAATATGGTTAACATCAGAAAAATATCAGTCTAGTCCCATAAAACACAAGTGAATAGTCACCAACATTCATAAAATAATTCCCTAATTAAGAAAAAAAAAACTTTCTCAAAGGATAACCAATAAGCAGTTGCATCCTTTTTCAATGAACCAGCATCTTCATGTTTGTGCCCCACCCCACTCTCTCTTCCAATCGCAATTCAAACACTGCTGTTGTTTCCATACAGTCCTAACAGAGAAACCATGGTGGGGAGTGAGGTGGGACAGAACTGCTGAGCTCTGGACTCCATGCATGCTTGCTTCAGTGGACAGTGCAGGTCCACTGTGGAATCATTTATTGTGTTCTGTTAATCAAGCCAGAGGAAACAGTTGTGCCCTGAGCCACTGGAGCCTGGACAAAAAAGAGCACTGTTGCAAATCTACATCCCAAGAGGCTGAAATTCTGAGCTATTGCCTTCTGACCCTTAGGGACTCAGTAGCAGAGACAGAGACAGAGAGGAAAAGTGCCCTCTTTGTCACTTCTTGGGCTCTGATTGAAGAATAGGACACAGACTTACACTCCCCCCCCCCACTGTCATTCTAAAAAGACTGCTTTCTGGGAAGGAGAGATATAAAATCCTCCCCACCCCCTTACTTAATCCTCAGCTCAGCATCTGCCACTGTATGCACAAGGACTCCAGAGATTCCAATACTAAGCACATCTCCACAGTGAGTGCCAAATGATACAACTTGGTATACATCCAACTGATGGCATCTCACTGTAAATTAAAGCTGAGTTTCTGCTCAATGTTTATCACCAAGGAAGACAGCAACAGGAATCTTCTCAGGTGATTTTTAAAAATAGGTTGTTCTCTAGCAAGAACTTTCTGCATTCCAAAATATTATTTGGTGATGATTGAAATGCGGGAAGAATGAATTTCGTTTCTTTCTTCTTTTCAGTAGTTCCCACCTAAATGTTATAAGCAGGGCATTTCTGTTCATTGGCTGACATTAAGATAATTTTACTTTTAAATCAGATGAGACATTGAATTTTTGAGCTGTGAAGGACCTTAAAGGTCATCTAGCTCAAGCCACTCATTTTAAGGAGAAGAAGGCAGGTCAGGCTAGGTTAAGTGATTATCTAAAATAGATAATAACCACTCAATGCTATCAAAGGGATTTTCACTCAAGGTCTCCTTACTCCCAGTGGAGTGCTCTCACCACTACCCAACTACAGAGATAATCAATCTGCAAACAATAGATAAAATAAATGATCAATAGATAAATAGATAATCAATAAATATTTATTAAGCACCAATTAAATGCTGGGCACCCTGCTAAGTATTGGAGATATAAATGGAGGCAAGAAGGTTCCTATCCTCAAGGAGATTACAATCTCACAGAAGAGATAGCATGCAAATATATACAAAACAAGGAATATACAGGATAAATAGGAAATTATTGATTGAGGGAAAACATCAGAATTAAGAGGGGTTGGGGATTTTTCATACATGTATTCAGGTTCTGGGTTTACTATCCCAATCCACATGAAAAAGCTAAGTGATCCCTGGGTTCTAGGGCCAATACTGAGAGGTGGTGAGATTTCTAATACCATTCAAAGACTCATTCAGTTCTTTTCTCCCCTCCCCATATCAATCACGAATTAAAACCATTTTAATTCTTGGGAGAATAGGTTCACATTTAAAGAGGTTATTACAAAATATTTCCTTTCCCTTTCTTGTCCTTAACCTTCCCATAAAGTTCGCTAATGCCTCTGGATAACCTTTGCTTTCAGGACATGGTATCTTCACTGCTTGATTGATAATAGACTGAGTCATGCTCCTGAAATCTGGATCCTCACTGGGCTCAGTTGCTATAGCTGCCAGCTCTAGGTGGTACCTTTGACGAGGAACATTGATGGCTGAATCTTTAATGATTCTTGTGACCTTTCAAAGCTCCTAACCTTGTCTACCCCATCTGCAGTATTCATTCACTTAAGGTCAAGAAATTCATGTCAATATTTATTTAGTACCTAATTATGTTTCCAGACTGGGGATACAAAAAGAGGTAAAAGTCAGTCCTTGCATTCAAGGAGCTTACAATCAAATTAGGGAGTCAACATGCAAACAAATAAATACAAAGCAAACTACATATATAGGAAGTGATTGTACTTCTTCAGTTGTGTCTGACTCTTTGTCATCCCTAAAAAAATCCTAAAAAAGGATTTTCTTAGTAAAGATAATAAAGTGGTTTGCCATTTCCTTCTCCAACTCATGTTATAGATGAGGAAACTGAGGCAAACAGGGTTAAGTGATTTGTCCAGGATCACACAGCTGGTATGTGCCTTGAGACCAGATTTGATCTCAGAAAGAGAGTCTTCCTGATTCTCTGATCAGTCCTCTATGCACTATACCACCCTGCTGTCCATCAAGAGTAAAGAACACCTATTACAGGAAAATCTAGACTCAGAAAACCAGATTTTATTTGTTTGTTTTATTTTTGTTAACAGGTTTTTTTTAAAAAAAAACTTGTATAACACCTGTCAGATTGGTAAGATGACAGGAACAAATAATGATGAATGTTGGAGGGGATGTGGGAAAACTGGGACACTGATACATTGTTGGTGGAGTTGTGAAAGAATCCAGCCATTCTGGAGAGCAATCTGGAACTATGCCCCAAAAGTTGTCAAACTGTGCATACCCTTTGACCCAGCAGCGCTACTACTGGGATTATATCCCAAAGAAATACTAAAGAGTGGAAAGGGACCTGTATGTGCCAAAATGTTTGTGGCAGCTCTTTTTGTTGTAGCTAGAAACTGGAAGTTGAATGGATGTCCATCAATTGGAGAATGGTTGTGGTATATGAAGGTTATGGAATATTATTGCTCTGTAAGAAATGACCAGCAGGAGGAATACAGAGAGGCTTGGAGAGACTTAAATCAACTGTTGCTGAGTGAAACGAGCAGAACCAGAAGATCACTATACACTTCAACAACAATACTGTACGAGGATGTATTCTGATGGAAGTGAAAATCTTCAACATAGAGAAGATCCAACTCCAACTCACTTCCAGTTGATCAATGATGGACAGAAACAACTACACCCAGAGAAGGAACACTGGGAAGTGAATGTAAATTATTAGCACTACTGCCTATTTACCCAGGTTACTTATACCTTCGGAAGCTAATAATTAATGTGCAATAAGAAAATGGGATTTACACACATATATTGTATCTAGGTTATATTGTAACACATGTAAAATGTATGGGATTACCTGCCATCGGGGGGAGGGAGTGGAGGGAGGGAGGGGATAATTTGGAAAAATGAATTTAAAAAAACTTGTATAATTCATAGTTTTAGAAGTGACTGTTTAGCACAATTCCTTCATTTTTCAGACAAGGAAACTGAGGCTCTCAAAAAAGCTTAAACTCTTTGCCCCAGATCATAGAGGTAATAAGCACGAGGGGCAGTTTTGACCCACTAACCAGGGGTCCAGAAAGGAATTTTCAACTTAGTTTTGAAGGGCTTTACTATTGATAAGTTACCTCTAGCATCAGCAGCTGGGTACCACTAGATGACGTATGTGAATAGAGGTCATTTCCTCCAGTCAAAATTAATAGAATCTCAAGTCACTGCCTGAAATTCTCTTGTATTCCAGTTCCACTGGGAAGCATGCAAAACAAGAGGGAACCTCTGAAAATAAAATCATTTTTTCCTGCAGAGATTTTTGTTTCATGTGTTCCCTCAAAGACAAAACTGGTTTTAGCTTCTAGGGCACCCTGCTAAGCATAAACATTTACACTGGCATCCTGCTTTGACCTTTGTGATGATCAGTACAGCAGTGCTGAGCTCAGGAGAAATCACAGAAGGGTTTTGTGTACGCTGGTGGGGGGGAAGGGGCTTTGCCTTCCTTTTTATCATGACTGTCGTAAGACACTCAAGCTGTTATTATGGTGCCATTTGTTAACAGTGATACTTAACTTATTCAGGCAGAACAAGAATGAGCCTGAAGCTTTTTGACTAAATCAGATGTAATCTACCAGCTTTCTAAACCCTGCTCCCCTCCAGCCCCATTTGGCCCCTACATGCCTCTTGCTACCTAGGTGTCCTGCCTACTCACAAATGTCCTGCAGCAATCCCTCAGGTTACCTGCAAGGTCAAAGCCAACCAGAACCCTAGAAAACCCAGCTAGGAGCACTCTGTGGGAGGTGCTCTGAAGAAAAATGTGAATTTGGAATTGAAAAATCAAGTTTGAATCTCAACTCTATTGTCTGGTACCTATATGAACCCCGAAAGTCAATTCATCTCTGTGGACCTCAATATCATCCTTTGTAAAAATTAAATTAAACATCCTTGTCCAGGTCCAGATCTAGAGGTCTATGACCTCTGAGGTTCCTTCCAAGGTCATGTTCTCTTCTTCCCAGTTTAGTTGGCTTGGCAGATGAGCTTCCTTTGGATATATGATTTTTTGCCCTTCCCTCCTCTATTTGTCTTCTCTCTTCTGAATTCCTTCTATACCTTACTTTTGTGAATATCTACAAATCTACAAACAAAGGTAGAGGAGTGGACAACCCCAGAAACTTTCAACCCAGAACATTTTCTGGAGAATGGCTAATTTAAGAAAAGAGAGTCTTTTCTGCCTTTCTCAACTGGAGTAGGAGCAGAAGGAAGAGGAAGAAAAGGAAGGGAGGGAGAAGGAAGAGTAGGACAAAGAGGGGGAGCAAGAAGAGGAGCAATCACATTAGTACCTAGCACTTATATAGTCTTTAAGGAAAGAGGGCCTGCCTGGGAGAACAGCTGGCTCGGGCTGAGCTCTTCCTCTTCTTCACCAGCCTGCTCCAGAAGTTCACATTCCAGCCTCCACCAAACACCCGAGTCTAGACGTCCAATATGGTACCACCATGTCTCCTCTCCCCTACAAAATCTGTGCCATTCCTCGAGAAATATAGACCAAACAATGCCAGGGGGTGATTTTCCAAGAGGCACAGGAAAAATCTTGAACCAATCTCATCGTCCCTGGTAGGGACACAGAGAGAAGTCAAAGACAGAAAAAGATAAGAGAGACCAAGAAAGAGTATCTGTTGCCCAGTATGAACATTTTCACTTAGAAAAAGGAGAGGCGTGAACACAGCAAAAGGATAGCATAGAATACTTACTAGATTGGAAGTTTAAGGACTTGGGGGTCACATCTCAATCCTGTCACCTATGAGCTGGATTTTAATCATGACCACAGCAGCCTTGTAATGTGAGTGGGATTAAGCTCAGTTTACAAGAAGGGAAAATTGTGGAGTATGGGCTATCTCCCTGAAGGGCTTCAGGGTCAGCCAGATTCAGGATAAATCAAAGTCCTTGGTCTTTGGGGGAGAAGTGGAAGATGCAGGCAAGCAGAATCCTGAGGTTTTGCTATTGTGAATTTTAAAAAATTCTACTTGAAAAAATGATTAAATATTCAAGGCTAGCAAGATGATTTCAGGGAAAATATCATATTAATGGGAGAATGGCTGGTAAATATAGTTTAGATCAGTCCAAGTTAATTCAACCAACATATATTAAACACCTAATTATAGGTGTGAACAGACCTGACATGTGAGTCATTCAGCTCCCTGCTCCCCATCACTACATATGTCTGTGCTTCTATTACATGCAAGGAGCTATTTTAGGTGCTGAAGATGTCAAGGAAGAAAAAGAAAGTCCTTCTATGAGTTCAAGGAGCTCTGATTCTACTATAAGCCCTAACTGAACTCAGGGGTTCATAATTAAATTTGATTATACATATTTCAGGATCATATATTTCAAGCTAAAATGGGTCTCAGGGATAATCTCATTCATTTTATACAAATGAAAAAAACTTATTTCTAGAGTTTCTCCTATCTCATTTTTAGTTTCCCCCTTTGACCAGTATATTATAAATTCCTTGAAGATAGGGACTGTGGTCTTTATATCCCCTATTGCCTGCTAAGTACTGGGCATTTCAATGTTTATTAGAATATGGTTACTTGGATAGATTTAACAAATTTTTCTTCAAAGGAAAAAGACATAGAAGGTTTCACCTACCTTCATCAGCCCTTGGTACCTCTTCTATTTGGGGTATTCTTACAAAATGGTCATAGCTACTTAACATTGTTTCTTGAAATCAAGGATTCTTAAACTTGTTCAGTATCAGAGATGCCCATTGGCAGTCTGGTGAAGTCTATGGATATATTTTTAGAATCATGATTTTAAATGCAAAAAATAAAATACATATGATTATAAAATAAATTAGTTCTATTAAATAATTATCTAAATAGATTTTTAACAAAATAATTCCATATACCCCAGGTTACAAATTTCTGCCTTTAAAAAAAAAAGGTTGAATAAGACAGATATTGACAATTCTTTGCTTCTTGGATAATTTCTGTGCAAGCCAGAGCTGCCTCTTCCTCCTCTGTCCTGTTTTCAATAAGAGAGTTTGTTGAGCTTGCATTGGCTCACGTCTCAGACTATATTGTTTGATTTAAAAGCTCTTTTTTAAACCTCAGAGCAGAACACAGTGACAGAACAAACACCAGGTTGGCATTGTTCCTCCCACGATACTCCCATTCTCCCTAGGAATCCAACCATGCTTGTATAAGATAAGGCAAGAACACAGAGGAGGGCTCACTGAGGAAAAGCCCTTCCACCAGGGGCTGAAACCAAAGAACACAAAACAGAAGAAAGGTTAGAAAGGAGCCAAGTGCTGAGTGTGTGTGCATGGCCTACCCAGCAGGACTCAGCCAGACAAAAAGGTTATTCTCCCAGAATTCAACTTGCAAATTTTGTACCTAGCAGGGCTTGAATTGTGATTCACACTTTTTGTCATTGGAAGTTAATAGTTTGCCACTGAATCCTTGCCACCAACTCTGGCTCAAATCAGAGAATAAAGAACAATTAATTGATAATGTGACACTACATGAAGAAAAAAATAAGAATTTTTTTTCCTAGAGGGTTGATACTCCTGGTAACTCAAAAAACAAAAACCTTTTCTTCACTCATACTCTGTATTTCATTATATCTGAGAAATATTTATCAAATTCTTGGGAGTGTTAAAAGAACAGGTACACTTCCATAAAATTTGAACTGATTTGGAGTTTAAAAATCAAAGTATTGAGTTGTTGTAGCTGTTTATAGATGATAGATAGATAGATAGATAGATAGATAGATAGATGGATAGATAGATAATTGAGGACATTGCTTGGCAATTGAAAATAAAAAGCATTTTTATTTCAATCACCAATTTTCCTTTGTTTTGTTTTAATTTGGAGGAAAATTATTTGGGAAATGAATTATCTAGTTTTACCCTTTCATTTTCTAAATCAAGGCAGAATTAATGGGATTTTTGTTTGTTTTTGTTGTTGTTTGTTGTTTGGTTTTGGTTTTTAGCACCCAGTCTTAAGGTGAAGTTATTTAAATTCTTAGTCCTTAGTGTTTATCCCAATGTCTTTCCAACCATTTGATGGCCTAAGATGCTGCACTATTAATAAGAGGATATAACTCTTAGTTGAATGGAAAAAAAAACATAGGTAAGTCATAATTCCCTGAGCAAAAAATATATTTAACTTGTTGGTCACACACTGAAGATGGAGATGAGGAGTAGATTTCTTTAATAGATTAGAGTCTCAGAGTGGCAGGCATACAGGGGATGTAACCCTCTCTCTATCACATTTGGAGCTCTGGGGCTCCAAATTCATATCTTGCATTTCTCTCTTGACTTTTCTCTCTTGAGGTCTTTTTCTCAAAGTGTGGACAATAAATTGACCTAGTCTTTTTTCTGCTCATGAAGCATGATGGCTCAGGTTTGTCTCATCCAATTAGGAATCACATATCCTTATAGGAAAGCAGCTCAGCATTTCCAACCAACCAGCATCCACCAACGTGATGGAGTTTTTGTATTCACAGAGCAAGAAATTATTTATATTAATATTTTTTCTTAATTATGACTCTAAGAGGGGTAAATAAAGACCCTAGATCCTTGGTAGCTAAGTAGGTCATAAGAAAAATCATTTACAGGAGAGGACCTGAATTATCATCCAAGTTACTTCCTGAGGCAAGCAGGGAGGAACACTGTCTCCTCAATGGATCTTTTGTTCAATGTTGAATTCCTTGCATTGATAAAAATTATCATGACTCTACAGTTACTGAATTTGACCAGAAGGCCAAATTATGATGTCAGCCCCTGAGATTATTTTTCTAAATATGAAAAAAGAAAAAAACTATGGAGACTCCACTTGTTCTACTCCTTTTAGGTTTAGCCTACATATTAAGAGTCACAATAGCTAACTGCTTTTTGGGAACTTAGCCCCATTTTATGGCATCTCCCCCTTGGTTAATTTTTAAAACTCCCTTTTGGAAATTATCCCCCTGCCAATAGCATAATAAAATCTTTGCCTCCTTATTTTAGAGATCATCTAAGCCTACAAATTTTTTTGAGACATTTTGTGACATCAGATTATAATCCCAATAGACTTTTAGGGTCCAACTCCCAAACCCCAACACTGGTGGCCCATACAGGGAGAGTACCTCAATGTAATTTGGGGGGTTCAGTGCTTTTGTGCCCACACACACCTTCAGCTCCATGGGAATTCATCAATGATCTCCCCAAAATCCTCCTCCAATGGCTCTTGGAGGTGTGGATGGTTAGAGATAAAGCTATGAAACTGTTTATAAACTTTGATTCAGTGGTACTACTTCTAGTACTTGTGTGTGTGTGTGTGTGTGTGTGTGTGTGTGTGTGTATATATACTCATATATTTAGTATATTTATATTTATACTATATATTTAGTATATATGTATGCTCAGCCAGGATTGAACTAGATCCTTCTGTTGTTAGCCCTAATTATTACAAGTGATTGAACACAATGATCTCTGAAGAATTGAAATTGAGAATCACCAAAAGATAACTGATAGACATGTGATGGATTTGTATAAACTAAAACACATTAAAAATGAGGAATTATTTAAAAGAAGCAGGATTAAGGATGTCATTAGAGAAATGTATGACAAGGAAAATAGAGGGAGAATGAGTAATAGATGAAAAGCCCACTTTTTAGCTAAGCAATTTAGCATTTTAGCTGGAATTCTAGGGGTGATTTTATGTAAAGGTGGAGATGGGTATGACCGTAAGATGAAGAATGACATAGGATTAATAGGTTTAAATGAGCTGTAATCTGTATTATTGGATGGAATGTTCTTATCAAAGAAAATACAGAATCATTGCAAGCTTTGGAGATTGCAGTGCACTGGGAGGTAGCTTTGAACAGTGGGGAAAAGCTGGATTTTAGAATCAAGGATCTGGATTTGGAACTGGACTCTACTACTTACAATCTGGGTGACACTGAGCACGTCATGTACCTTCTTGGGATGATTATGTATAATGCTTAACTTCTAAGATCCTTGTCCACTCCAAATCTGCGGTGTTTATGTTCAAGTAGAAAATAGAGTTAGGAATAGGCAATTTAAGTGTAATGTAACAAATAAAAATTTTGAGAGACAGAGTTTCCACATAATTAATAATTTATTATTAATAGGATAGGTTATAATAAATTGATGGTCAGTGATTTCTTTCAGCTACCAAAAAAGCCAAGGGAGGTGCTAAAGCACCTTAAATTAGGTATGTACATTCTAACAAGGAACTTCCCTGACAAGTGAAACTCAACCCTGATTAAAGAACACTTAGTGAGAAGAAGGGCTAAAAGTCTTCAGTTCTTCCTGCTGAAAATGTGGCTTGATCCTGAGACTCAGCAGCCTCCAGTAATCTGGGCCAGAGGAAGTCATTACCATCTGGACTTCTCTGGTTAGTCTTCTCCTTTAAGTGCTGGATCACCCTAAACTCTAATTGAAGTACTTAAGACCACTAGTTCCTTTCCCCAGGCAAAGGGGTTCACCAGACTGGATTCTATTTATCATCTAAACAGAAATTAGATTTCCCATTTGGGTGGGATCCTACCCAAATTATTTAAGGAATTTGTGCTTTGGATGGGGAAGGGGGCAAAGAAGGGAGAAGAGAGAGTAATCTGTCCTTCACAGACTAACTGATTTTTTCAGGAATGCGGCCTTAACAGAAATGGGAGAAAAAGGATGGATCATAAATTAATACTTAGTTATAATATATATATATATGTATTTAATAATAGTTATAATACTATTAATAAAATAGTAGAAGTAGAAGATTATTTTCTTTCAATGGTGAGAATGAAATTTGAAAAATAATATGTGAAAAAATGATCTGATTCAGAGATGTGAAAAATATAGCCCAATGGCTTCATAGAAACCACAGTACTCCTTAACCAGACTGAAATGTAATTGGGAAATATTTAACAAAGTAAATGAAAATTCAATAAAACACAGATGATATCACATTTTAAAACTAAATCAATTTGCAGCTGTAGGGATCCTTATGTTGAGTGCTCTAAAATCACTAATAATTAAAGAAAGGCAAATTAAAATAAATCTGAGGTACCATCTCTTACCTAACAGATTGGCAAAGTTTATAAAAAATAGAAAATTACAAATGTTGGAGGAGCCATGGAAAAACTCCTACACTAAATGCCCTAATAATGGAGTTATGCAATCACTATTAATGGTTCAGTCATTATAGAAAGAAATTTGGAATCATACCTCAAAGCTATTAAATTATATATAAACTTTGATTCAGTAGTACTACTTCTAGGTTCGAATGAGAAAAACAAAACAAAATAAAACAACAAAAAAGATCAAATAAATAAGAAAGTAGTCTTCCTGTATAAAGATATTTAGAACAATTGTTTTTGTAATAACTAAAGGGCTATCCTATCAGTTAGAGAATGACTGGATATGTGAATGAGATAAAATACCTACTTGCTATTTTAAAAATGATGAAGAGAATCATTTCAGAAAAATGATGGGAAAACTTACATGAACTGATGCAGAATAAAGAAAGTCAGGAAAATAATTTCTACAATATCACCAATATTGAAAAAAATAAACAACATGAAAGCCTTAGAAACTCTGATCAAGTCAATGACCAACCACAATTCCATAAGACTCAAGATGAAACAAGTTAGCCACCTCTTGATACAGAGATGATGGTCTCAGAATGCAGATTAGAACATGTTTCATTGGAATTTTGGACATGGCTAATGCTGTATTTTGTTTCACTTGCATGATGGCAATGAGGGTTTTGTTACTTTTTCATTGTGAGTAGGAGAAGTGAGAGGAAGAGAATATAGATCTGAAAATAACAAAATTAAATGAAAAAATGAAAAACATAAAGGGTCAAAGAAAAAGAAGAAAAGCAGAAGCCAAGTGAAAAGTGAACAAATTAAATGCATCTGATAGTAGTCAGGTCAAACAATTACATAGTGATTGATTTTGCTATTGGCAGTAATGTGGAAAAAAGGATGGGGGTAGGTAACTAAATCATCCTGAACCTCTATTCTTATTAACAAAAGCTCCTGGGGTGGTGATTGGCACAGACCGTCATTTGTATCACAGAAATGAAGAAGAATTGAAAGGTTTTTTTTCCCCTTGTTTAGTAAAATAAGTAACTGAATTCACAAAGTGGCAGTTTAGAACCAAAAGAAGTAAAAGTTAAAAAAAAAATAGAATTAATCTTGGCCTGCTGAGGCTTGAGGGTTTAAATCACAAAAGAGCAACATAACCCTGAAGCTATGTGCTAAAGAATTGAAAATCCTTTACTGAGAATAGAAAAAGTCACATAGCATGATAATTCAACAGAAGATTAGCAAACTTTAGCAGAGAGATGCAGAATATCTGAACAGAAAAATCCACCTGAGGAAGGCCAGAACACAGTTAAACAGAGATAGAATTGTCCAACAATATAAAATTACAGTCCAGAGTTTGAGGACATCACTGGGACAACCCAAGGACAAGTCTGTCCAACAACTGCTTTGAAGGTAGGGGAAGATTCCATAAGGGATACTAAGGTAGAAGAATGAGGAGATGATTGTTTGACCAGCTTAGAACATTTGCTTCCTATCTCTTTCTCAGGACTCCTAGTCACTTCAATTAAATGGTTTCACCGGCCCATTATTGGCATTTGGTCAGTAGGTAGAGTTTATCGTATCGGAAATGGTGAGCTTCTTCTTCATAGTGTTTACTTCCTTGAAATGATATTTGAAGGAATTGGACTGCAAACAGGACTAGTAGTGGGGAGAATACTGCCATTCTTCAGACTCTTAACCTTAACTGACCATCTGTGACATTGGTCAGCAATTAGTGTTGTGCTGAGAATAATTTTATTTTAGGCCATGTTTTGGAATTGTTAGGATTATTCTATAAAATGATTTGGTTGTTTGAAATGATTTTTTACTATTGCGTGACCTCTCTAGCTTCCCCATTTGTAAAATGACAGGGTAGAACAAGATGATTTTTGAGGTTACTGCCAGATCTAAATCTTCAGAGCCATGAGCTACACAGTCCTGCAAGCAACAGTCAGAAGTGGGGAATGCAAATGCCCTCCTCTCAAAGCTGTGTTATCAGTCTCTGTGTAATCAGAGTAAATTAATCTTTTCGTCACCCTGAATCCACCGTGTACTTGTAAACAATCTTAGGAGATATTTGTTTCCTTTTTTCCTGTTCCATTTCATGCTTTCATTCTATAGATTTAACATACAGTTATATGCCTATAGTTCTCGTCTGAAATTAAGGTAAAAATAAATAAATAAGAATTCCATTCTTTCTTAGTAATCTTCTCCCCCAGTGGCTAAGGAAGGCCCTTGTGAGCTCAAAGGGATCTTTGCACCTTCATGCTGGTATATTAGTAGCATCCCTCACCATGTGAAGGCAGTATCTTCATTAAGATCCAAGGACATGCCGAATGCAGATACAAGGCTTCACAAAGTGCCAGATTAAAAAAAAATAAGCTTTTGATTAGAGGAACTTCTTGATCATCTTATAAATGGGAACAAAGGACTTGAGGCTACCAAGAAACGTGAGGTACCCCTTTGCGACCTATATTCTCTAAAATGGAGAACTCCATATGCATTCATGGAACAGTGCATCAGACATTTGGGAGAGACGCTTTGTACCAATAACTTAACTTTTTCATAATAACTAACATTTATAAAGTGCTTACCATGTGCCAGGTATTGTGCTAATGCTTTTACAAATATATATCTGCTTTATTTGATCCTTATAACAACTTTGGGAGATAAGTGTTTTTATTATCCCCGATTTAAACTTGAGGAAGTGGGAGCAAATAGAGATAAAGTGATATGAGTAGTTAGTAAGTGTTTGAGGCTGAATTCTAACTCAAATCTTCACTCCAGTCCTGGTTCTCTATCCTCAGCGCCACCTAAGCTTTTTAAAAGCTATGTAAGGCTGGTTCACTAAAATATTTTCAACTGTCAATCTTGAGGTGGAGAATTCCAGTGGGAACTTAAGACAATGGCATTAGATTACTATTCTCCAACTTCTTAAGTGTACCCCCTTAGAACCATGAAAAGGGGGAGTAGTTTTACCTTGGGAACCAAGTACTATAAGCAAGCCTATTGGGGTAAGGTTCCTCAGAGCATACAAGGTATACAAAATATGATGTAATAGGTCTTCCAGAAAAAGGAGCCAGTGTTTTTGTTTTTGTTTTGTTTTTAATTTTTGAAAAATAAAAGAAAGAAAACTCCACAAATGTCTGTACCTTCAAACTTTATTAAGAATTACAATAGTTTAATGTTTATATGTGTATTTAAAGGGTTATTTTTTTGCAAAAGATAGCATTTAGAAATACTCAGATCTTTGCCTCTTGGGGATATGATATGCGCAAACAATTGTTGTTCTCCAAACACAGTCATAGCTCCGTTGGAGAAAGAAAAGTATCTTTTTCTGAAGTTCCTATGAGATGTAATTTTGGCAAAGGGTATAGGGCAACTTGTTTTCTCACTTTGCTTCAATTTGTTTTCACACTTTCTGATCATTAGTTAGAATGCTTATCATCATCTGGGTACAGTATTGAATAGGTGTGAATTCCAGGTTGGTAGCTATGCAGAGCTGTCACTGGCACTTCAAAGCTGACTGGAGGAGGCATTTGTTTTGCCTGAAAGCTGTCTAAGTGTTGTCTGAGTATATTGGAGGCTTGAAGAAACAATTTTTAAAAAAAATTTACCGAGAAAACTGTTTTCTAGTACTCCTCAGAATCAAGTTTTATCATCAAATCATTATTTGAGATGTTTTTATTGGTCTGTGCTGAGTGTTGCAAAAGTGCAACATTGTGAGAAATTGAATTTACTGAGTTTTATAACATCATAAATTATTTTTATTATGTCATTACATAACATTTTTAAAATCTACTCTTAGTGAGTGTAAAAATAATCACGGATACACAGTTTTCCTTAAGAACAAATTCTTTGGCATTTTAAACTAAATTTCACTTCAGAATTAGCAATCTTTTCTTTTTTCTTCTATCTGGTGCCAGCCCTGAAACTTTTCCTTAAAATGGAATTGCCTTGCAAATAATGGGTATTCAAAAATATTTTTTGAATAAATGAATGAAGCAGGTACAACTGTCAAACAAAATTGTTTGAGATTCAACAATTAGCAAATATGTTAGAGACATTTTTCCTAGACAAAATAAGCAATTTGGTATCATGACAAAATACTAAAATGATTCAAAAGGAATTTCACTTGTCAGACTATATGTCCTAATTTTTGTTTTTTAAATGGAGTTATCATACCTAACCCCTGACAAATGTCTAAAAATGCTCTACAAAAACATCAGCAGAAAATTCCCAACCTCAACCATCAGATCAATTATCTCATTATAATTCATATTTATAAAGCATATAATCTATAGATCTATATGGTAAATTATGCAAATATTGTTTAAAAAATACCTGGCAGTCTAGACTTGAGATGAGTTGATTATATATTATTAGATTGTTAAATGGATGAACCCAAAGAATAGTCATTAATAGTTCCTTGTCAATTTGGGAGATCTCCAGTGAAATACTCCAGATACCTATACTGTTCAATAAATCTACTGGTGACTTGGATATAAGCATAGATAACATGCTCTCTTTAAAGGAGCATTTACTCCTACATGGATTAACTGTCTTATTAACTGTATCATATTTTGTACAAAAGTTTTTAAAATCTCCTCTTTCCTGAAGATTGCACCTTCATTTATATTTTCACCCCACCACTACTTGATTGAAAAGATGAGACTATTATGATCAGAATTCCATTCCTGTGAACTTTTCAGTTTCTTCAAAAATATTATTCTCCTTTTTTCTATTCTCAAAGAAACTTGTGACACTCCTCCTTTCCATGGCTAGCTCTTTCACTTTTATCTGTCTATCCCAGAGCACAATTGATAGAGAACTACATTTGTAATTGGGAGAGCTGAGTTCAAATTTTAAGTCTACATCCTACTGCCTTAAACTTAGACATGTTGCTTAAACAAATCCTCAGTATTGGCATCTAGAAAATGAGAGGATTGACCTAAACTTGTAATCTACAAGCATTTATCAAACATTCCTAATTTCTTCAGTTTCGACTTCAATCTCTTTCTCTCTACATACTTTATCTCAGCCTATAAACATATTCCTAAATTAAAACAAAGAAATTTTCCCATTAACCTCTGGTTCCAATGTATTAATGCTATTACGTGACTCATCAGACAGGATAGACTGGACTAGAAGTTTAAAAAGCCTGATCTTGAATCCTATCTCAATGTCTCACTATTGTATGACCTTGAGTAAGCCATCACTTAACATTTCAGTTTCCTCATCTGGAAAAATTAGGGGGTTAGACTAGATGACTTCCAAGAACTCTTCCAGTTTTAAATCTATGAATCTATTCCTCTCCTCTCTTTTATTACTAAACCTCAAGAAAAAGTAATCTATGTTGAACTGCATTCAGTCCACTCACTAGCTACTCATTAAATGAACTTTTGCAATTTGGATTCCAAACTCATTAATCCACTGAAACTCTTTTTTTCCAGTCACTAATTGATTTATTCTCACTAAATCCAATGGTCTTTTTCCATCCTCATCTTCCTTGACCTTTTTGAAGGATTTTGTGAAATTGACAACTCCTTTCTTGAGTGACAATGGGTCTTTTTCCTGGATCTCCTTTAGTCTAACTGTTCATTCATTCTGTGTTTCTTTTACTTGTCTCCTATGCTTTCTCCCATCCCTTAAATATGAACATTCCCCAAAGGTCCTAACCTTCTTCCTTCTGTCTACATTATGTTCCATTTGAAATTATATTTGCTCCCATGAACTCAGTTTTATCACTTCTTCTTCAGTGGACTCCCAAATACTTATATCCACTCCCAATATCTCCTGAGAGTTTCAGTTCCTTATTTCTAACTTTTTTTGTTACTAACAAATATTTCCATTTAAATTTCTGGCAGTACCTCACACTTAAATTTTTTAAAGCTGAACTCACTTTGTCCCTAAACCTACCCATTCTTGTAAATTTCTCTTTTTTAAGTTGATAGCTCCACCATCCTTTCAGATACCTAAGATTATGATAGAACTATCTTTGATCCTTCCCTTGTTCTCATTCTAAAGTTCTACTTATCAAAACCATTTCTGCAATATCTCTAGCATCAATCTGTCTCAATATATGCAATACACAACATATATGCCTTAGTTCAGACCTTCATCTCTTAACTAAACTATTATAATAGCTTTCTAAATGATTTTCCATGCTTTCTCTTTCCAATTTTTTTTTTTTGCAAATATCTGAATAGCCTTTTTTATGGTACTGTTCTGGAGAAAAGGATTTTAAAGGTCAAAAAAAATTTTATACTGATATTTGATAACAATTATCATCCAATCTATCTGTCCAGCCTTTTTCATAAATTTTTCTTTCACATGCTTATAGTCTTCAAAAATTGGACAGTTATTATCCCTCCTCAATTCGTCTTACTTTCTTCCATCTCTATTGCATATTGTTATTCTATTCCCTTCCACTACATTTTCATCTTTTGAAGTTCTTTTCATCTTTCAGTACTGGGATCATATGTGATCTTCCTTCCCATCTCAAGATCTCTCCTTCCCCCAAATCTTATAATGTTTTCCTTGGATCTTTCTTCTATGCTTATCATACCCTCTCTTGCATTATATATATATATATATATATATATATATATATATATATATATGTATATATATATATATATATATATATATATACATATATATATATATGTATATATACATATATCTGTATGTAGGCATGTATATTAACATGTTGTCTTTCCCTAAAACTACTTGAAGACAAAGATATTGTTCACTGTCTTTGTATCCAAAGTCTTAGCACAGTACTTGGAAGACAAAGAGCACTTCAACCGTGGTTGTTGATTAACTGATTATTAGATCATAATATATCAATATAATAATATCAATTAATAATCAATGTAATAATAGATCATAATATATCTAACCATGGTGCAATTTAGCTGGCCCAAAGGTGAGTCTTTTAATGACTTTAGGTAACCAGAAAGCCAAGGCCATATAGTCAGAGGCCACTAGGAATCTGGATCAAGGAAGATGGGTTCAATTCTTAACCCAGCATACCAATCAAGTTTGGTGGATAACTTCTTTGATGAGAACTGACTCAATCTATTGCGGAAGGGAGCAGTGAGAGAACTTTATCAGATAATGATCTTATTATATTAAATGCATCACAGAGACTTTTAGCAATGGATAAAAAACATTGTTTTTAAAACTATAGTAATCCGAAAGAGGACTGTGGGAACTGAATATGGATCACAGTATAGTATTTTCATCATTTTTGCTGTTTGCTCACTTCTTATTTTCTCTTTCTCATTTTTTTCTTTTTGATCTTACTTTTCTTGTGCAGCATGATAATTATGGAAATAGGTATCATACATAGAATTGCATGTATTTAACATAAATTGGATTATTTGCTGTCCAGGATGGGAATGGGAGAAAGGGAGGGAGAAAATTTGGAATACAAGGTTTTGTAAAGATTAATGTTGAAAACTATATTTTCCTATACTTTAAAAATAAAAAGCTATTAAAAATAAAAAAATAAAATTGTAATATATTATCTGTTGCAATCAACTGTTATAATTAGAACTATCTAGATAGAGAGATATAGACATATAGATAGATAGATAAATAGATAGATAGATAGATAGATAGATTTTATGATCTATAAAGTGTTAAGTTTGCTTGTATGTACACTCACACTTATAGTACCCTAGAACTAATAGCTGTATGTTTCAGTCCTCAGCAAAGTGATAAAAATCCATTAGCAGCCTTCCATCCTATTGAGGCTTTTTGCGATTTCTGTCTTAGAAGAAATAGGACAGAGTGACCCGGAATGCACTAAGCAATCAATCTAATATAAGAAACCTAAATAATAATAGTCATTGGGCTATTAATGAATTTAATTTGGTTTCAAATATGAGATTATAATTATATCATATTTGCAGAGATTACTGATTTACAGAATTTTTGATGTTATCTTATTCAATTCATAGTTGATTCTATGAAAGAATCAAATTGTCAGAATTTTTATCCCTTTTTTCCAGATGGACAAATTGAGACTTAAGGACTAATATCACACACACACACATAATGTATACATATTGTACATATAATTGTATATATATCATATACAATGAAATCCTCCCTCAGTAGTCCCCCACTATCCCTCCAATACTGTTATGTATACACATATACATATATAAATATATGTACATAAGTGTATGCACATATACAAGTGTACATGTATATACATATATGTAAGAGAGTGTGTGTGTGTGTGTGTGTGTGTGTGTGTGTGTGTGTGTGTGTGTGTGTGTATAAAGGGACCATAGAGATATTGGAGGGATAATGGGGGACTGTTGAGAGAGGCTTTCATTGTAATCTTCAGCCTTTGGCACAGTGAAAAAGCTATGCTTGTTGACTGATTTACTAAGACCACAAAAATATGCCCCCAAAAGGTCTTAACCACATAACAATAAAAGTAAGTAATTTAGATTTAAATCAATTATGTAGAGAATTAAAGCTCTCACCTGGTACTCATCCTAAAATGATATTCTTCCCTTCCCCAACATTAGTGGTCATAGAGCCTTTTCTACAAAAAACGGATTCCATGATATATTTGATTTGAAGCAGGGCAAAAAGATAATTGGCTATAGGTGGAACGAGAAGACCTGATCCAGACATTAAAAATACTTTGTAGAGGGATAATACAGATTTGAATTTAGCTCATTGCTTCTTTGTTGGCTTGTTTTTAACCAATGCAGCAGTGTTCTATGTGTTATATACTGTGGCTGACTCAATATTAACGCTCATCAGACAGGTTTCATTTTGTTCATGCAGGTGGAAGAATCATGCTGAATGTCATATTTTATTGCTTCCATCTAGGATGGCCTTGGCTATTTTAAAATGCATACCCCCACAACTCATTCCAAACTTCAATACCAAAGTCAGTATGTTTCAACTTGAAAATAACCTTAGGTATACAAAAGCTGGAATGGGTGTTACTTTTTCTTTGAAGTTAATTTATAAATTTATCTTATTTCCCCACCAAAAAAAGGATAAACAAACCATGTGTTTGTTTAATAAATACTTCTTTGTAATATACCTACTATGTGTCTGAGATAATAATAATGAAAAAGGTTAACATTTATATAGCCCTTACTACATGCCAGTTACTAGGCCTAACAGTTTACGATTATTATCTCATTTGATCATCACAACAACCTGGGGAGGTAGGTGCTATTACTGTTGAGGAAACTGAGGCTTGTTGTTGTTCAGTCCTTCCAGTCATGTCTGATTCTTCGTGACCCCATGTGAAGTTTTCTTGTCAAGGATACTGAAGTGACTCGCTATTTCTTTCTCCAGTTCATCTTATAGGTGAGGAAACTGAGGCAAAGAGAATTATGTTTCACTTTGTTATCTGTATCACAAGGACCCAACATATAGCCTAGAACTTAGTAAACACATTATTATTTTTTTATCTTTTCTTTCACAATAATGCTGATCATTGTTAATAGCTAGTATTAATATAAAACTTTCCAAATATGATATCCATTTATCCTTACAACAGCACTGGAAAATGGGATGCCACTTCATTTTAGAATTGAGGGAAACAGACAGAAATTAACTGGTCCAGGCCATATACCTAGTTAATGTTTGAGCTCAGAGGTTCCTTATTCCTGACCTAGCATTCTATCTACTGTGACACCTAGCTGAATTTATATGTATACATATCATTTCTCCTCATGAGGAGAACTTTTTTTTTTCCAAGAGCCAACATGGCATAATGGATAGAATGATTACAATAAACAAGTACACAAATAAATAAACTCAAAATGAATGAAAGAAAAAGCATTGTTTATTATTTTTCAGGCTCTGTGATCAGTCTTGGCAATTTATATGGAACACTCTCTGCCCTCAAAGAGTTAGTATTCTAATGGGGAATACACAAGGGGGGAGGATTAATTGTCCTAAGGCTTCAGATAAAGGATTTGGGTGTGGAAGTAAAATAAAGCAGATTTTCTCACTTTTTCCAGTAGTTAAAGTGAACCTGCTTTGATTAATATACCCAGAGCAAGGATAGAAGCAAAAGATGAAAAGCAAGGGCAGGGCAATGGCGCCACAAAGTAATTTAAATTGGGGATTATAGGGAAAGAATATTAGCAATTAGAGAGGCAGACAAGTATGGTGAGAAGGTGTCCTTTGAGTTAAGATTTGAAGGAAGTAGCAGAAAACAACAATGAGGGCATATTTGACCACAAAATGAGATGGGGCCAGTTATATAATAAGATCAAAGAATAACAAAAAGACAGTTTGAGTGTTGCCCTGGCATCCACAGCAAGTTCAGAGTCAAAGAAAGGCCTCCAGAGATCCTCAGTAGAGAATTTAAGAAACCGCATGAACAAGAAGCAATTCGATATATATTGGCATTAGTGATTACAATGCCCCTGGTAAGTGTGTCTGTTTTCATGAGTGAGAAATAAAAATAAAATAAGTGAGGAAATGAGATTCTGCTAAGCCTTCAATGGGAACTGATCTTTTTGAGTAGGGATAAATGTGAAGAAACAAAGAAAAGGAGAGAAAACTTTCCCACTCTTCAAGAATGCCAATGATTTGAAAAAAATTACTTCCCTACAATGCTTTCTGTGTTGCACTAACATCATGCACTAACTCATCTTCTTTGTTTGCTTTTTTTGCATTTCTGTCCTGGTTCTTGCCATTGTTTGCTTGACATGAAAAATGCTCCTTTATAACTGTAAATGACTAATTACATCAATGGGAGAAAAAATGCAATTCAAATACTTTGATTAACTATATTCAGTTACCCCTTTGAGTCTGTCTTATCTTGCCAGTTGGATCATCCAGAGGGTGATTACTGCTTAGATGTTTATGTATCTCTACTCCTAAGCCATGAGCCCCTACAGGTAAATTACCTTTAATAGTTAGCCAGCAGACATTTGTAGCTTAAAATAAAAGCATTCCCTAAGATGACATAATAAGCACCATTGCTACAAATATCCTTCTCTCCCCCATAAAGCTAGAGTATATTCTCTCACATATATGCATTTAATGTCTGTGAAAAGTAGCAGAAATTTAGAGTACACTAGTAATTTGACAGATATATGGCCCAGACAACTCACTCCCTTGGCACAAGATGTCTTTTTTTTTCTTAGACGTTCCTTATGATGCTCTCTTCTGGGAATTGCATCTCTTCTGGGTAGGTTATTCACTGGGGCTACCTGGACCTGCTTCTCTCTACAACTCAACCACCAACTTCCAAAGCCAATTCTTTCTTGAGTCTATAGTTGTCTCTCTTTTATACTTCCAAGTTTCCCACCTCTTAAAGTTATTTCCCATTGATTCAATCTTTGACTATTTTAATGTGGTCTCTGCTGAATGCAGTATCTCCTACAGAAGAGTAATTCTTCTACAAGACACCATGATCATTGGGGAAAAAGAAATAAATACAACTCACTCTATTAGAAGCATATGGGCAAAGGCAAAGAGTGATCTCTTTTCAAGATGTGATTCTTGTTTTTTATAGTTGATTCTCTTCTTTGTTGCAAGGTGACACACTTCATAAAGCCCTCTTGCCTTAACTATATCCATTGCTCAAACTAGATTTTTGAGGGTCACTAGGGAAATGACAAGTCTTTACCTAATCACTGCAAGCTACTCTCTATTTTCATCAGTAAATATTTCTTCACATTTTAAAAAAGGGCAATGAAATATAGACCCATTTTTGCGATTCATTTAATACAGTTGAACGTCCCAGTTCTTTCTGTAATACTCAGCTGGTTTGGGAGAGGAGAAAGGCTGAGCATTATTAGATTGGGTTATCCTGACTACATCACTAAATACAGAATTCTAAACTAAAACAATCTCACAGGACTATTTTTTAAAACTTAATTAAAAATAAACTGTTAAAGTAATTGTTCCTACTTTAGTTTATAGGAAACTATTAAGAAATTTTCCAGTGATGTTTTTATCACTATGACTTCATCTATAAAATAAGTAAATTAATACCTGACCTATCAACATACAGTTATTTTGTGTATCAAATAAGATAACTTACTTTGAAGTAAAATGTGAATATCAAAGGCACAAGTGGAAAGTTGAACCTGAAATCAATTTCCAATGGTAATACTTACTAGCTCTATGAATATTATCAAGCCATGTCCTCTATTTGCTTCAGTTTCTTCATCTGTAAAATGGGGATAATAATATGTGTATTATTGAATTATGATCAAGGTGATGAAAAGCACAAGTTTGGAAGACAAATGCTCTTTTAAAATGGTTGCTATCCTACCTTGCGATGTGCAGAGATTTAAGGGAAGATGATATTCTGCTATATAAAAACTTTCTCCACATAGTTTTTGTGTTTGTCACTGTGATGATTGTATCAAGATTTCAAAAGATAGAGGACCTCCTAGAAGACATATATAATCACCCAAAAGAGTTTGACTCAATTCTCCTTTGAGGAAAAATTAAGTGGAACTAGAATAGTAAATATGGTAGGATATGTAGTACATATATTTTTGAAAGGCCTTATAAATAACAATGATCTGGGTCCAGAATTAAATAAAAGGAGAAGAGCAGTCTGGATTGATTTAGGGAAACTACAACATATGCAATATTTTAAAAGATCCTCAACTTTTATTTGAAACAAAGGCCCAACTTTTAAACAATATTGGTGGTGACATATGATTGTGAGCCTTAGGATTCCAATGTTTACAAAGAACTAAAGTTGTGGATCATGTGAAAATCAATGAAGAAGCTCATGATGGCTATGAGAATGCTGCAACATGTTACCAAAAAAAATGCACAAAAATGCATAAAAACTGTTGCTTGATGCTTCAAACAAAGAATAGATATTGGATAACTCATGGTTTCCACTCCTATTCAGATTGCAGATTCCCTATCATTGGAACCAGTTCTAGGTTAGCCACCAATCAAATATTCTTTTCTTCACCAAGTAGTAAGCAGATAGAAAAACATTATAGAATTCTTTTTCATCTTCTGAAAAGGAGATACACAGATCCCTCCATTCTACATCATTAATCATTTCCAGAAGCAAGAGGACCAAGTACACATGCTCTAAACTTTGCCTAATTTCTTAGCAAGGTATACTGGTAAGAGTATCAGATTTGAATTCAGAGAACTTGTGTTCAAATCAACCTTGGACAAAGTAGAATGTATAATTCAATCCTTGCATAAGGACTAGTTTTTTTCCAGAAGCACCAAAGTTTCTATCTCTGCGCATTTCCTTAGGTCCTTATAGATTCTTCAGACATGCAAATCATTGGTTGTAGATTGGACTGTTACAAGCATTATTTAATCTGGGAGTTTTTATTTCAATTGGCATCTTCCAGTCAATTTCAAGTCATCAAAATGACATATTTACATTGCATGTTAAGCAAAGAGTAAACTCTGGGGGGCCCAGTTAAGAAACAACTTTCTTCTATCTCAGTCTGCAGATTTAAGGCAGAGCTGTCTGCCAAATGAAGGTTGTGGCAGAGACAAACTGTTTAATTGGCACATTGGAGCCACAGGAGCTGTTTATTGTGACTATCTTCAGAAACAACAGGAGGTCCTGTGGTTACTTATAAGGGTTCTGGACATATTTTAATCATTTTCTGTTGTGCTAATTTTGCACATGACATTTATTTTCTGTGTAACCTGTTTTCTTACTCTCAATTATTTATAAATATCCTTAAGGAATGCTTAAATAAATCTCCTTTGTCCTCCATTATTGTCCTTTTCTATTTCATCCTTGTGAACTTTTTGGAGTGGCTATTAATCAAAAAGGGTTTGCACAGTGGTCATTGTAGTGAGGACAAAGAGAAGGTTGAATTAAAACACAAATTGCAACATTTTGGCAGGCAGCCACTCATTCTGATATACCAAAGCTCTAGGTGGAGGCTCAGAGTGCCCTCTGAGAAGAACTTGGGCACTTTGGGGCATAAAGAGAGCAAAGCTCTGCTAGCCTGTCAATACCTGTTGTTCTTCCCTCTCACTATCTTTCTTCCCTTTTTCTGTCTCCTACAAGTTACCACCCTAAAAGTTCTAGCAAACAATATAGAGATCGTGCAGTAATCAGAATTTTCTCCTGGTAGCTTTGTTTGGTTGGATAGTATAATATTCAGATGCTAGTCTACATAAAATAATTTAGCCATTTATTACAACTGAATGTTTATGACCTCTTTTATAAATAATTTAAACTCTCCCTTTCTAGTTGGCAAAAACCTATGCTATCTATGGGAAGGATACTAGTGCTTGAAATTACATTAGAAATTCATTCTTTTGGGACAACTAGATAGCTTAGTAGATAGAGCACAGGCTCAGGAGTCAGGGGGACCTGAGTTCAAATATGACTTCAGACACTTAATGCTTCCTAGCTGTGACCCTGGGCAATTCACCTGACCCCAATTGTCTCACAAAAAAATGAGAAATTCATTATTTTGGCTTAAATCTCTGTTTCTTTTCAAATATCAAATTTTAGGGAAGCTAGATGACACAATGGATAGATACTAACCCTGGAGTCAGGAGGATCTGAGTTCAAATTGTGACCTCAGACAGTTACTGTGTGACCCTGAACAAATCACTTATGCACAATTATCCCAAAAAATCAGAAAAAATAAAATGACAATTCAATTCCACATTAGAAAAGAAAGCAACACATTCTCCAATTGATAAATGGCCAAAGTATATGAACAGGTAATTTTCATATAAAGAAATTAAAACCATTTCTAGTCATATGAAAAAATGTTCTAAATCACTATTGATTAGAGAAATGCAAATTAAGACTACATGCCTCTCAGATTGGCTAAGATAACAGGAAAATATCATGATAAATGTAGGAGGGAATGTGGGAAAACTGGGACATTAATATATTGTTGGTGGAATTGTGAACTGATCCAACAATTCTGGAGAGCAATTTGGAACTATGCTCAAAGGGTTATCAAACTGTGCATAGCCTTTGATCCAGCAGCATCTCTACTGGGCCTATGTTCCAAAGAGAACATAAAGGAGGGAAAAGGACACACATATGCGAAAATGTTTGTAGCAGCCCTTTTTATAGTGGCAAGGAACTGGAAACTGAGTGGATGCTGGAGAATGGCTGAATAAGTTATGGTATAGGAATGTTATGGAATATTATTATTCTGAGAAGAACTTGGGCACTTTGGGGCATAAAGAGAGCAAAGCTCTGCTAGCCTGTCAATACCTGTTGTTCTTCCCTCTCACTATCTTTCTTCCCTTTTTCTGTCTCCTACGAGTTATCACCCTAAATATTCTAGCAAGCAATATAGAGATCGTGCAGTAATCAGAATTTTCTTCTGGTAGCTTTGTTTGGTTGGATAGTATAAGATCAGCAGGATGATATCCGAGAAGAGTGGAGAGACTTTCATGAACTGATACTGAGTGAAATGAATAGAATCAGGAACATCTGATCATTATACACAGCAACTGAAAGAGTAAACAATGATCAATTCTAATGGATGTGGCTCTTTTCAACAATGAGATGATTCAAACCAGTTCCAATGGTCTTATGATGGAGAGAGCCATCTGCACTCAGAGAAAGGACTCTAGGAGTTGAATATGCATCACAACATAGTACTGAACCTTTTTCTTATTGTTTGTTTGCTTTTTTCTTTCTCTTTTTCTTCTGATTTTTCTTATACAGCATAATATTTATGAAAATACATATAGAAGAGTTGTACATGTTTAACACATATTGGATTATATGGGGGAGGATTAGGGGAAAAGAAGGAAGAGAAACTTGGAACAAAAGGTTTTGCAAGGATGAATTTTGCAAACTATCTTTGCATATAATTTGAATTTTAAGTTATTAAAATAAAAAACTTTTTTAAAAAAAGAAGAAAAGAAGGAAAAATTGGGTAGAGGGGGAAAGCCTCGGAGCATACTTTCTCCTTTTTTTTTTTTTTCCCCCTGAGGCTGGGGTTAAGTGACTTGCCCAGGGTCACACAGCTAGGACGTGTCAAGTGTCTGAGATCAGATTTGAACTCTGGTCCTCCTGAATAGTTCTAATCATTATCTGATAATACTCCTCTTGTGATTTTGGTTAAATGCTTCCTCTCTGTACCTGTTTCCTCATTAGTGAATAAGGAGGAAGCGGTCTCTTCTGGTTCTAAATCTATGATTATATCAAATCCCCAATATGTAACTTACTACTGCTGTGACTGGGCTGATCATTTAAACTGTCTTCTCATTGATAAAATGATGAAATTGCACCAGATGATCTCTGAGGTCTCATCCAACCCTAAATCTGTAATCCTTCTGGTAGTCTGGAAAGAGTCTTGCATTTGAAGCCAGAGGATCCATCAGAATTTGACTCTCATTTGACTCTAATGCAGGGAATTTAGTAGATAAAGTGATGGAGCAACATGGAATCAGGAAAACCTAAATTCAAACCCACCTCAGACAAACTGTGTAAATCTCAGCAAATTATCGTACTTCTCTGGCTTGTGGCTTCATCTGAACTCTGACAAAATGGCGAAGTTGGTCTCAATGACCTCTAAGGTCTCTGCCAGTTTTAAATTTATGATCCTCTGGTCCTTAGTACCTCTGTGAAATAGGGTATTGTTGCACTTTCCAAACCAGATGGATAATGAGGAGTGCCCAGAATTGAACGAAAAGAGGCACAGGCTGGATTACTGTTAGGAAGTTGCAAAGGGCCTTTATTGACCCCAAGCTTCCCATGAAAGTAAAGGCCTATTTTCTCAAAACTAATTTACCAATGTTGCCATATGGCAGAAAGAGATGAAATGTTATTGCCTCCAAAGAATTAAGAATGAGCATCACAAAGAGCACAATGAAGAGATTTTGGCTTTCAAAATTCTCTGTAACCTACTTTCTATTTTCTAGTCTTTTTACATCTTCCTCCCCTCCACATAGTCTAAGACAAAATGATTCTGGAATTATTGCTGTTCTATTCAACCACCCATTTTTGTGCTTATTCACTGACAGTCTCCCAAATGTGGGACTTTTTTTTTTCCTGAGGCTGGGGCTAAGTGACTTGCCCAGGATCACACAGCTAGGAAGTGTTAAGTGTCTGAGACCAGATTTGAACTCAGGTCCTCCTGAATTCATTATACACTGCGTCACCTAGATGCCCCCAACTTTCTCCTTTTTTGTCTCAGCATTCTGGCTTCCTTCAAGTCTCAGCTGAAATCAGATCCTTTCAAGAAGCTTTTCCTGGGTCTACTTTGATATCAATGCCTTCTGTCTGAAATAGCCTTCGATTTATCCTGTCTTTATCATATTTATACATAGTTGTTACATACTGTCTCTCTATTAAACTGAGGGCAGATTATTTTGTCTTTGTACTCTCAGTGCATGGCACATAGTGGGCACTTAAAATGCTTTCTGACTTGACTTGACTTGACTTGAAGAAGTACTTGGTAATTGGGATGAGATTGGCACGTAAGCCAAGAAGGAAATCTAAAATATATGGGTAACAGACATTATTCAAAAACTGTATGATAGAAAGAGAAAATGAGCAGGTTATATAAAAGAATGAGGTTGGCAGATTGACAACCAAAGAACTCCACTGGTACCCTGGTAATATCAAGAGAAGGTGAGAAAAGTCTCCACGTGGTTAGGTGGACCCCTTGAGTAGACTAGTGTTGTATTTGATGGGGAGACATGAAGGAGACATGATCTCCATTGTCAGATAACTCCTGAATCACAAATTTCAGCAACCTAGATCATCATCATCCATTGCCTTATGCAATTTCATACTGCAGAGAAAGGATCATTAGATTTAGAATCAGAAGTCCTGGAGTAAAATATTGACCCTGACACAAGGCAAGTAAGAGCTAAGCTTAAATCCCTCTCTCCCAACTCTGTTTATCTTTTAGAGAGCCAAGTTCAATGTCGAACTTTTCATATGTTTCTATTTGCTTATGGGAGGTGGAGCAGAGATATTATAAGAACAAATGTATTTATAGTCTGCTTTTAGTCTGCAGCACAGAAGGCCTACGAAGACCATTTTATGAACTCTCTCTAGCGACATCCATAATTGTCCTGAGATATATTCTTCTAGACTAACTACAAATACATTTTATTTGCTTCTGACCCAGACTCAGAAACCTTATCTAGCCCTCAGTTAACCCAAGGCCTGAATATATATGGAAACTTGGATCTAATTTAGGTCTAAGGAATAATCTGAGAGGTTCAATTTGGCCTGGGAATAGTCAGTTGCCAAATATTGATATTCCTATATTTATGTTATTTCTAGCATCTGAGTTGTCTATATTCATATAGCTACCATCTTAATTAAATCCCTAAATTTTTGCCACAACTTCCTAATTGCAATTCCTGCCTCCAGTGCATGCTATACACTCATGCCAAATTAATTCTCTTAAGATATAACCACTTGATCGCTCTATTTCACCAACCTCAATAACTTCCTATTTCTCTTAGGATGAAATATAAACCCCTGTGTTTAGCTTTTGAAGCCCTGGACAATTTGGTCTCAATCTAACTTTTCAGCTTTATTGGATACAGGGCATTATAAACTGGTCCTCTTTGTTCCTTCCACATTATATCCCATAATCCATCTTTTAACCCTGGTCACCCCAATTTCTTTTGATGCACTCCCTCTTTACCTCTACCTCATGGGGTCCTTCTATTTCTTTAATATGTACCTCAGTAGGGTGGCTAGGTGGAATAGAACATTAATCCTAAAATCAGGAGTTCAAATCTGATCAAATACTTGATATATTACTAGCTGTGGGACTTTGGGTAAGTCACGTAACCCTATGTGTGTATATGTAGATAGATAGATAGATAGATAGATAGATAGATAGATAGATAGATAGATATGTATGTGTGTATGTATGTATGCATATACATGGGTGTATGTGTGTGTTATGAACACAATTCTTCTATCTCACTACTCTCTTCTTTGTAAAAAAGGGGATGAGGGCAAAGAGGAATAAATATAATAAAATAAGATAGAGAAAAAATGCATGATTAATGATCATAATTATGAATAGAGAAGGGATGAATTCACCTATAAAACAGAAAAGGATAGCAGAGTGAATTAGAAAGCAAATTTCAACAATATGTTCCTTATATGAAATACACTTAAAACATAAAGATTCCCATAGAGATCAAATAAAAGTCTGAAATAAAATCTATTATATTTCAGCTTAGAAAAACATAAACCGAAGTAAAAATCAAGATATCAGTAAATACATATCTGTAAATACATACATGCACATATATATTACTTAATTTTTTAAAATAGAGTAACCACATTATTCTTAAAGGCACTATAAATATGAATAAACATCAATACTCAAAATATATAGTGTCATATATTCTAAATACTTAAAGAAAATTTTAAACAAGTCATGGAGAAATAGATAATAAAGACATACGTCTAGGATTTAAAGATACTCTTTTCAGACTCAGAAAAATCTATGAAAATTCCTGAAGTTTCTTAGCAAGAATGCTTATAGAAATTAAAAAGTTCATTTCGTATTGGTGAGGCAGAATCACAAATAATTTTATTTTCACATTTCAGAAAAATGAAAGCTCCTTTGAGTTTGCAAGAGTAGACAGTTAACATTAGAGCCAAATAGTGAGAACAGTAAAGCTTGAGAAAGTAGATTTCATGAGACTAGATAAAGTGTTTCAGGGTATTGTATGTATCTTCAAGAACTGAAGATATATATACCAATTATACACACACACACACACACACACACACACACACACATATATATATATATATATAAAACTGGTCTATGAAAAAAAGAAGCCACTTTCTAGTGACTACTAGAAATAGTGAAGATGTTGCTCAGCTAATACTGTGTCCAGAACATCTTTCTAATTATAGATAAGAGAACTCAAAAGAGAGGCCACTAGAAGAAACTTACCAATACCTTCATGTAATTATAAAAGAAATAAGATAGTTCCACTTGGTTGTAAGGAACCTTGGAAGCAAGGAACCAAGCATCTAAGCCAGTAGTGTGTCAAACTCAAATAGAAATTGAGGCTATTAAACCACACATGTGAAAGGTAGGAAGCACAGTGGATGAAGCACCAGGAAAACTTGAAATCAGGAAGACTCATCTTCCTGAGTTCAAATATGACCTCAGACACTAGTTATGTGACTCTAAACAAGTCATTTAGCTGCCTCAGTTTCTTCATATGTAAAATGATGAACCACTCCAGTATCTTTACCAAGAAAACTCCAGATGGGGTTAAGAAAAGTCTGAACAAAGCAAACAACAAAAAAGCATATATTTGGATTGGTACTGAGGGCATGTTGACTTAGGAAGCCACAAATTACTATTATCTATGTTTTATTGCATTTTTATTTATTTTGTTAAATTGTTTCCCAATTACATTTTAATTTAGTTCTGGCCCACACTCAAGAATGTTGTTGGCAGTGTTGAGATCTCTGCTCTAGACCCTTTGATGCAAGATTGACACCAGCCTAATACAAACAAAAGAATAGCAATGGTATCTTTTGTTAAAAAAAAAAAAAGTTGTCTTGAGTAAACATAGGAGCGGTGGGTGTAATGGAAAGAGGAATACAGTTCTGGTATGTAAGAAGTTGAGTTCAAAAGGGAAAACCTTCAGAAAATGGAAATGGATCCAAGAGTTACCACTTTACATGCTGTCTCTTGACTCCCAGTAGCTGTTCTAGACATGAGACCAAGGTAACAATGACTAGGTTTGTTCCAATAAGTTACTTTTCAATAGTAGCTGGGGCCATCAATGTGCTGGCCCATGTGAGTTTTGACTTTCTCATCTTTTCCTACTATTCTCATCTGTTCCTATCTCCATAGACACATTTGAAAATGCATGGATCCTTAGTCACGAGGTTTAAAATTGGTACTCTCATTTATCTCATGGAAATGGCAGGTATGCCTACCAAGGTAGGAGGGCATGACATTTATACAAAGTGTCACCTCAACTCCCTGTGCCTCCCCCACAAAGGAATATTTTAATAGAAGGTTAATGGAGGGCACAAAGAACAAAAGGGGAAAAAAAGCTATCCTCGCTATTTTGTGTTTTAATGTAATAGAGGTCAGCTCGCTGGAATTCTTTCTAGTATTCATCTTAAAAATGAATTATTTAGCCTATGAAAACAAAACTACTTTATTTATGATGACAGAGAAACTGTAAATGTGTTCCTGATCCATGCGTTGACTAATTAGATTAATTAAGCCTGCATGCACTCCAGAATAGGGAAGGCAGGTGGCAAATAGCATTTGAGATGATTTATGTGATCTATTCCATCATCCTCACAGTTGATAAATAATATCACATTCATTCCATTAGGAGATCGGCACTCAAAAAGAAAACACTGCATTATTGGTACCACATTATCACCAGAAAGAACCACTGTGGAGGTTAATAATATGATGGGCATGATTTAAATCTATCCGACTGATGGGAGGGAGGGATGGCAGTCAAAGCACAGTCTGTATTTGGTATAATCATGCCTTAGCACAGACATAGGTCATTCTTAGCTATGTCAGTGGAAATGTGATTTGGGGGGGGAAGAAAAGATCAAAAGATCACAAGAGTGATTCCATTATTGCATTCTGTAACAAGCATGCTGCTGGGTGCCTTAATTCTGGGTTCCTTTAACACTTAAATGTGTCATGACACTCTCGTGAAGGGGATCCATCCAAGGTGAATATTTAATAGCTTAGTGTACAAATTTCAGTTGCTTGCTACCTGTGCAATCTTAGCCAAGTAAATTACCTTTTCTGGGTCTCAGTTTACTCCTATATAAAAGACAATCTTGAAGACCTTTTTCAGCTCTGAGCCCTGTGACCAGTTTTAAAACTATTGATATCCTTTGTTTTTACATCATTTCCATTTTTTCACATATCCCCATCTCCTAGCGACAAAGAGCTATCCTTTAGAACAAAGAACAAAAAAAATAGAAAGAGAAAAAAAGAGAAATGAGGGGAAATAACAGTTTGGCAAAATTAGCTAACACACTGAAAAAGGCAGTTAAACTGTTAAATGCAGTGTTGCCGAGTCATAGTTTCTCCCCTCTCCAAAGAAGGGAGAGTGGTTCATTCCATAATTCTTCTTCAGGACTAATTGAAATATTATTTGACATCTTGAATGTAGACATTAAGTACTGAGAATCTCACAGAACATGAATGCTCATTTGATAATTACTTATGAAGTGCCTAGTATGTGCAATAGTAATCAAAACTGACCTTCCTGTAGGGCTCTACAATTCAGAACTCACCATATACATTACATCCTTTGATACTAACAAATCACTTTGTGGGGAACATTCTGCAGGGAATTTATCTTCATTTCATAGATGAGGAAACTGAGGTCACACCACTAATAAATATTATAACAAAAATATGAACACAGATCTACCTAATTTGAAGTTCAGCCCTCTATCTAATATATCAAGCTATATTAATGTTTAGGGAAAGACTGTGTTTCAGCTCTCATGAAATTGAGGTTTTCCCTGTGATTTCAGTGCATCCTGAATTTATGTCCTTCCTCCCTGTTCCTCAAGTGATCAGGAATCTTCCTTCCTAGATTCATGTCTTGTACTATTGTGTCTAAATATTTATAGCATTAATTTATTGATTCAAAAAAAATTTGAGCAACTTTAGCTTCAACCTTTTTAGTGTAAGAACTCAGTCATACCTATCTTTGACTAGTCACTTATATAGAATAAATGGATATTGTCCATTAAATGAATGAATATATACATATATATATATGTATAGATAGATAGATATATACAGATATATATACATACATACATATATATATACATATATATATATATATATGTAATATGCAATATCCTGCTAGATACTGAGAAAATCACAATGTCCTGGAATTTAAGGAAAGTGAAAATAATGTGTGGAACATTTTAACTATTGATCAGTGAGTCATTGATCTCTGGGGGCCTCATTTTTCTCTTCTATCAAATGAAAGGATTGTATCAGAAGCTTTCTAAGGTGTCTTTCAGTTCTAATATATATATATATATATATATATATATATATATATATGTATTATTCCATACCATGAAATGGGGACCAGTGATTACCCAAGCACTTTTACATGTACATTGACCATATAAATGGATATTTAAAATAGCCTCTCGAATATATGTATGCCAAATATATTTGTTGCTATAAGGAAGACTCATATAGTTAAACTTTAACTTCAAAAGTTTTACATGATATAAAACAATGGGTTGAGAATTAAACTTGGAGCCAGAAAGATCTGTGTTTAAATACTGCCTTAATCATTTTCTATTTTATTGTGAAATTCTACCGGCTTCCAAGATATATGATATTCTCCATTATCCTATATCCCAAATCAATATCAAGTTTCTAACTGCTTTACTGAACTCCTTTCCACATTTCTTTCTAACCAAATGGTCTAAAGTATACTCAGTTAACAAAATTTCTTGTTTCTCCCTCTGTTGTTCTTTGCCTAAATAATAATTAGCAGTTATATTTCATTTAAAGGCTTGCATAAAGATTACTTCATTTGAGTCTCATAATTCTGGGAGTTAGGTGCTACTATTAATGCCATTTTACAATTGGGGAAACTGAGGCAGAGATTGTTATTTACCTAAGCTCAATAAGTGTCTGAAAAGGGATTTAAACTCAGGTCTTCCTGACTTCAAGACCAACAATTTAACCACTGTGCCTCTGACTGCTCAGAAGATGGAGAAAGGGTGGAAAAAGATATACTTAATGATTATAATTGGCAAGGTATTTTCATTGTGTTCTTTCCTACATGTGGGGTGCTTAGCAGGAACAGTGCTGTTGAGCAAAACACATGTCAACACACTAAGTTTCATCATCTATTAAGGTTTTTTTGGCTTTTAAAAAAGACACAATTTTGTTATAAAGGAACTTCATTCCTAGAGGATTCTTCAACTAAAGAACTCCTATTTGTTTTTGTTTTTGTTTTTGTTTTTTTAGTGGTTTCATTTATGCAGCAGATGAGGTTATGTGGTGCAAGGAAGAGAGCATAAGATTTGGAGTCAGAAGGAACTGAGTTCAAATCCATGCTCAAAAACTAGTAATTTTGAGAACAGTTTTAACCATTCAGGTTCAGTTTTTTCAGTTGTAAAATGGGCATGATAATAGCATCTACTTCCCAGAGTTGTTGTGAGGATGACTAACACACACAAAGTGCTATGCAAGCTTTATAGCATTCTTTTATATATATATATATATATATATATATATAATGCATTTCTGAGTTTCTATATTTTTCTGAGTTGTCTGATGGCCTTCCTAGTGTCACCTTCCCTAAAATTTGCCATTTAATTTCTTATGCCGACCCATGATATATCAAAACAATGAAGGGAAAAGGATAACTGTCATCTTGTCTTTCCAACAAGATTGCAAAGTCCTTAGGGAGCAGCCTCCCTGCCTTGCTTTTCTTCTCTGTTAACACACAGCACCTTCCAAGCCCAGTACTTTACATACACTAGGAACTTGATAAATATTTGAGTGAATGAATATAATAATTGAGGCACTGCTTTATCCAAATAGTTCCATGCAACTATCATATGGAAAAATGTGGTTGTTAATTTGAATTTATACTAGTTAAGCCTAACAGATGTTTGCTACACAGTCTTAAAATTAACTTCTTCTGAAATTATTACAGCAATTATGTTAGTACCTAAGATGTATCATTTAACCTCCAAAGTGAAGGGGTTTGAGTTCAATAAGCAAAAAAGCCAACATTTTGAAAGATTAATTTCTGTCTTTTTGACACCCCTGTCATTCAAATATGAAAAACCTGATTTGGGGTTTCATACTCTTGTCATTTAAGACCAATCTCAAGCTGTGGCTGCCTATAGAGATTTTCATCAGCAATGTGTTTTCTTTCTGGCCAAGTTGTTGTAGCCTCTAAAATAAGAATTTGAAGGAAAATCACTGACACGTCCTAAATATAGTTGAATTTATATTGATACAATGTCAAAAGGCTCCACAATTAAATAAGGCATTTCTTTAGAGTCTTCTCAAAGCTCTAGTTCCCTCGGCTCTCAAAAGCTATACATAGAGAGTATAAGATCTGGCAGGTTCTGACAAGCTGGAAAGGTTTACTGAACAGGTACAACAACAGACTATCTTTGTTGCCCATGTGTAAGCCCAGGAAAAGCTAGTGCAAGGTCAGAAGGCATGACCACAATGCAATGCTTTTGTAAGTACAGTTATCTCTTCCACATCATCACTTTCCCCGTTGCAATTTTGATGTATTTATAAGTTGGCATAAGAAATTATATGGGAATTTGGAAGGAGTTTTGCAGAAGCCACAGACAATACATGAAGGCTAGCAGATAAGATAGAAAAAAGTTTAGAAACTCAGAAATTCATAAAATATATGTATAATATTGGATAACATTGGATAAGATACTGACAACACCTCACGAAAGAAAAGAAAAATTCAAACTTCTTCACTGGAAGGAAGGGAGAGCCAAAAAATCTTACTTGGATTTTCCAGATCACACATCCCCACTCTGTGGAAGAGGAAACTATAGTGACCTATGAAATATGTAAAAATATAAGAAAGCAATCAATCTAGAGAAGGTCCCTTGTACTTCTGCAATGACTATATATAAACATTTATTTAACTATTGGTTTTCCAAATGCAATATTCCTTTCCCCAATATCCAAAAAGAAAACACACTCCTGAATAGATATAGAATCATCCCTTTATTCACATTCTCACTTAATATAAAACGAGAAAGCCTTTAAAAAAAGTTGTGGCTAAATAGCAAGTCATTTCATATGTTATTCTTGCAATTGGCAGAGATGGTTGCCTAGAGGCAAAAAGAGACATTTCATTTCACCTTTGTTTTTTTCATATTGCTTTATTTACAATTAGCAGAAGCAAAGAGATTACTGTGAAAAGAATCACAGTTTATAGACCAACATGTGTTGCAGAGAAAATTTTAATAACTCAATAAGATATTTGAAATTCTATTAATAGAATTCTTGATACTCAATGAGTTTTAATGTGAAAGTAGACACAGGAGATAAATGTGAAGCATTATACTTGGGCTCAAAAATTCAGCTTCAGAAGTACAACATAGGAAGAATATGACTCGACAAATGATGAAGCATACTATCCACCTTCAGAAAACGAACTGATATTGTTTTTATTTATTTATTTTTAACACACATCGCTTTATGAATCATGCTGGGAGAGAAAAATCAAAGCAAGAGGTAAAAACAATAGAATAGATTTTAAAAAAACAGAAAAAAGAAGTTAACATAGCATGTGTTGATTTATATTCAGTCTCTTTAATTCTTTTTTCTGAATCAAATGGCATTTTTTTAATCCAAAGTCTGTTGGGATTGCTTTAGATCACTGAACTCACTGAGGAACAACCAAGTCTTTCACAGTTGCTATTATTGTGTACAATGTATTCCTGGTTCTGCTTCTTTTGCTCAGCATCAGTTCATGTAAATCTTTCCAGTCTTTCTAAAATCAACTTGTTCATCATTTTCATAGAACAATAATATTCCATTGTCTTCATATACCACAATTTGACATTCCCCCAATTTATGGGCATCTCTTCAATTTCCAATTCTTTGTCACTAAAAACATTTTTGTCCACATGGGTCCTTTTCCCTCCTTTATGATTTCCTTGGGATACAGACCCAGTAATGGCACTGCTAGGTCAAAAGGTATGCATAGTTTTATAGCCCTTTGGGCATGGAAGAACTGATATTGTCTGAATATAAGTTGAAGCATGTTATTTTTCACTTTCTTTCTTTTTCTTTTATTTGAGTCTCCTTGTGTAAAATGACTAATATGAAATATTTTACATGATTGCTGTTTGCACATGTATAACCTATATTTGATTGCTTACCATCTCAGGGAGAGGAGAAAGGAGGGAGAGCCAGAGGGTAGGATAGAATTTAGAACTCAAAAATTTTAAAAACAAAACAAATATCAAAGATTGTTTTAATGTATAATTGGGATATATGTATAAACACACCTATGCTTCTGTTATATGTGTTTATACATATATACATGCATTGTGTATATACATATAAACAATATTACCAAATGAAACAGTATAGAAGAAAAAGAAAATAGGACTCAGGACAGAAGAATTCATATAATAGATTGTAAAGTTCTCATAAACAACTACAGAAAAACAAAATAATTCATGACATTATAGTAGTATTGTGTATGTGAGAGAGAGAGAGAGAGAGAGAGAGAGAGAGAGAGAGAGAGAGAGAGAGAGAGAGAGAAAGTATATGCTCAATAAATGAGTAGTGAAAGAAAAAAAGAGTAAAAACTCCTTGAGGAGTGGGAGGGGGAGAATATTTGAGGAGTTAGTGGATTGCTTGTAATATGAGTCAACAGTATGGCATGACAGCCAATAAATCTAATGCTATCATTAATGTTAAGAGAATGATAGTGTTCAAGACTAGGAATGAGGTTATATAGCTATACTCAGTCATAGTCAGACCATTTCTAAAATATTGAATTCACTTCTGATTATATATTTAAAGAATAGGATTGGTAATCTATAGAGATACTCTAAGTAACAGGATAACCAGAAAAATGAAGGGACTCAAGTTTATGTCATATACAAGGATTAGTTAAAGGAACTGTGGATATTTATCCCAATGAAGAGAAGATTTAAAGATGTCCAGGGAATGATCTTCAAGAATTTAAAGAACAATTATAAGAAAGAAAGATTAAACTTGTTTCAAGGAGGTGGAATGGTTTGCCTTCAAAAATATTGAATTCTGCCTCACTGGAGATATTCTCTTATTGACTCTTAAGGAAAGAAAAAAGAGGGGAAAATGTCATTTATAGAGAACCTATTATGTGCAATGCATTATATTAAAATTTTTACAAAGATTATCTCACTTGATTATTCAATTTTTTGAAGGATGAAATTATTAAATCAAAAAACCAATGGCCATATTCAAAGAAAGTTCAAGTGTATATACAGTCAAATGCTCTTATTGTTATCATTATTTTATACCAAGATTGTGATGTTTCTCTAAATCTTCATTTATTTCCCCTTTCTGTTAGATGCTCCATCACTATGATAATATTATTTCACCAACTATAAATTAATCTTTTTCACATGTGCTTCTTAAACTCGAATCTATTTTTTCTTAGCCTTTGCATGTACCTGCAAGAGAATGTATCACAGACTTTGGGAGGGGGATATTTTATACCAAATGTTAATACTATGCTCCCTAAGTAAAGGCTACCATCCTGCCCTTTTAAAATACTTACTGAGTCCATCTGACAAATTGATATCAATTATTAATCCATAAGGGAAACATGCCAGTGGATGCTCATGAGATTCAGAATTAAAAACACAGCCCCCAATTCCACAAAGCTAACTCAAATACTCCTGAGTAGTAAGCATGTTTTGGGTAAGCAAATTGTTGGTGGAAATGAAAATTGAAATTGTCTTGAGTCATGCCTTATGCTTAAAAATGTTGAATTCTATTTTGTGATAGGTAATATATGTCAAAGAAAAAATCATTGGCCTGTGAATTAGATTGTCTGTGTTCTATAGGTCATTGGCATTGATTTGCTATACATCCTTAAGAACTCCATTTTTCTTCACTGTGTTTCCTTATCTATAAAATGAGTACATCGTACTATATGATTTCTGATGGCTCTTCCCTCCAAAATTCTTTGATGATGTGAAACTGCTTAGTATTCACTTTCCTCACTATTACACATTTCAAAGTAACATGTTAATTTTCTTGCAAAGTTCCTGTGGAGGAATCAACTCCAACACTGTATTTTTCAACTTCATTAAAACATAGATTTACTTCTTATGACCATAAAAGAGAGAGCCCTCAATAAGAAATTTAATGTTAGGAATAAACTTCTTCTTGACCTGTATAATGTTAAACAATTTTATACTGCTTGAAGCAGAAAAAAACACACCAAGGCCTTTAAAAAGATTACTAGACATATCAAATTGGGAGATTAATAGATATATACAAAGCAAATAAAATTTTATCAGTATACAAACTCAAATCACCAAGACTCAAAATTGGTTTGTTTGCTTTTTTTTGGGGGGGAGGGTAAATGTTGGTATAGGAAATTACATAAGCAAGTTACATAAGAACTCTTGTTCTTTATGGAAGCAGCAAAGTTTTTTGTTTGTTCATTTTTTTCCTGTGAGAAAGGATTTTCTCATGGTAATATCTTATCAGCAATAATATACCTGTAGATTTTAAAAGTGGGACAGCTAGGGGCCCATGGTACACAGAATACTGGGCCTGATTTCAGGAAGATTCGTCTTCCTGAGTTCAAATCTGGTGCCAGACATTAGTTGTGTGACTCTAAGCAAGTTACTTAATATTGTTTGCCTCAGTTTCCTCTTCTGTAAAATGATATGGAGAAGGAAATGACAACTAGTCTAGTATCTTTGTTAAGAAAACCCTAAATGGAGTCATGGAGGGACTAAAGGACTAAACAACAGTGTAGATGCACAATCAAAAAAGAGAATATTAGACCTAATATTTAGCATCTCAAGAAATTTGTTTCCACATTCCTGACACTTTCCTCTTTATTATCTTTTACTATTACTTCAGGGAGATGCAATTGGAATTAAATGATTTCCCCATCTACTAAGAATCAAATATCTAAGGCTGAATTTTGAACTCAGGTGTCCCTCATTTCAGAGCCAATACTTTGTCCTCTGTGCCACCTAGCTGCCTCCCCTATCATTAACTACTGTTTTTTATTGTTAATCAAGATTAAGTATAGAATAAAATTGTCTACTCCCACTCCATCCAGTCTTCTTTGACCTTTGAAAAAAATATTGAGTTTTTCAGGTATTTTTGTTTTACAGAATTAAAATTTCAGCAACTCTTATTATAATAATTAATTCAATATATATTCTCTAATGTAATGATACCTCAGTTCTTACCAGTTTGTAATGAGAATTTAAAAACTGTTATACATACTGTTCATCTGGTGATCTGTGGTATAACCTTACCCTAACATTGATTCATCTCTCCTTTTTCCTTTATCCTCTCCTAAAATTTTTCCACTGGAAGTCCATTCTCAGATCTGAGTTTCTATAAAAGTGCTTTCTTTATACACAATGATCTCCGTGTGATATTTCTTTTGAACAACATAGACCCTTTCATCTTCATATTAAAGCCCCGCTACATCTTACTTAAGCTCAATGATACTTATAAGATTGTTTTTACTTCAGTGTATTGAAATCTCTAGTTTTCTTGGTTTGTTATCGATATTTTTATGTTCATGTAAGCAGCTGAAGTCATAAGTATTGTTCACAACTAGATCCTCACCTATTTTCACATGAGAATTTCTGGGTATCACTGTCACTTTGGTATTCTCTCCTGTAGCATTGTGCCTCCCCACTTTAGAATGTGGTTGCTGGGGCCCCCAGCCCCTTTCTCACATTCACCATAGGTTACTTTGGATAATTAATTATGAAAGTAATAATTAAAGCTCCAACTATAACTATTCACAGAACTGTGAAAGAGGCACAAAGTAAATAACAAAATATTTAAGAGAGAATAACTAGGTACAGTAAATAAATAAGCAATGGTATCTATGTCTTAATAATGCATCCCAAGATTACTACTCAAAACAGGGATTTTACTTATAAGGTTGGAGTATTCTACAGTATTTTGGGGTTACAATTAGCCTGGCTTTGATTCTAGGCTACCAGATCCCCCAATATGGAGCAGATCTACATCCTTTCCCCTTTGGAACCTGAATGTATCAAGTGGACCATCAATACAACTATTTCCTGATCCTCTGTCTCCAAATCCCATTCTCGGGATACAGTTCTAACAACAGCTGGCTTGTAGATGCACAATCAAAAAAGAGAATATTAGACCTAATATTTAGCATTGCTCCTCAGTACATTGTTAGGGTCCAATAAGTAATTGTGAGTTCAAGGTCCACTTTGGAAAGGAATGTCTTTTATTAAGGTACAGTAATCTCTCTTTTTCATCTCCTTTATTATCTTTCTTCTCTAAGTCCATGCCTGTTGATTCAATTCCTGCCCCCTGGCACAGGTTGCGCAGGACAGGATGCAAGATTTCAGTTCTCTCTATCCATGGCAGCTCATGAGTACACCTCCAAACTCCCTAGATATTGCGCTGTTACCTCTCCATGTGACACTACTAGCAAATTCATCCATAAGGGCTTCTAATTCTGAATAGGACTCAAATGAATACAGTTATATTAATTAGATCTTTACCAAGACCATGAGGGAAAAAAAAGAAATGTTACCACTTAAGGATGGATACATAATAAAAAGTCAAATGTGTTATAGTTGCAGTCGAATATAGTACTCTGTGACTTACTGACTCTATCACACAGAAACATTCTAAACATGTCAATAGAAGCCTTTAGGAAAAGTAAAGATTTTCCAAAGTTAAAAGAGTAATGATTGTACATCCCAGCAATTGCTTTTATCTCCCAAATGCCAGATGCCAATGTCCCTTGGGTATTGTCAAAACCATGATTTCTGTGACTTGTACCATTTTGCAATCTTATTTTTTATAAATTTAATTTTCTACTGCCCAAAGTATGACCCAAGGTTATTTCTTTATCCTGATTATATAAACAACTAGTTCTTAGCTGGAAATGTAGCTGGCCCTGGACAAATCCCACTTTGCCATCCTTTTATTTCTAGCTCCCCTTTCAAATTATAGCCATGATTCTTATGTAATTATCATGCCCTGTGTCATTCTTCCTCCCTCCTCAAATGAAAGTAGTTGCTTTGTCTCATCATTTGGGACAATGGAAGCCACATTGGAGAGTTACATTATAGGAAAAGGCCCATGTCTTTATTACATTTCTATACCATAGAGATTGTTATTCAACTTCGCGACTTTATCTGAATCTTTTACCCTATGTCAAAATTCTGTTCAAAACATGTTTAATGAGTCATATGTGTGTATGAGTCCCCTGCTAAATACATTCTTCTCAGTCTCCACACAAGGTACCTTATCCCTTGATAGCTGTCCATTATTCTCACATTACATACACTGGTCCAGGAAATTAAATCTTTCTTTCTTAAACAGTATTAATTTTCATACAAACAGTCATTCATCTCCTTCATGTTTTGCTTTCACCACTAAAGTCATGACCATTAACTACAAAAGATGAAAACACCATCTGTGGCCCCACATCCTTCAGTCTTCCTCCATGGACTTTAAAATTTCCAGAAATCAATTACATATTGGTGTGTAAATCCAGAACAGTGAGTGATATCAGGAGGTCTGATGACTTTGGGTAGGCCTTTTATCATGTTTTCAACGAATCCTTCTTGCAGCAGTAACAAGATTCCTTTCACTTGCTAGTGCTTGACAATCCAATTTTAAAATATGGTGTACCCTGGAATGCTTCATTTTCCAGAATCACCCCTTTGGAGAACTTTGTATCTCTTGCATTATTTCTCTGGTGAAGAATTTAAATTCTTTCTTTGTCCTTGCTACATAATTTTTTTCTACTCACCTTTCATTTGTATCGACTCCCACTTAGGACATATATTGTCTTATATGTCTTCTAAGACTTTTATTTTTCCTTTTCTTCCTTTATTTCTTTCATATATAAAAGATTCTTTATCCTTGACAATAAGTCCGAATGCTTAGAGAAAAACCTATATTTTGTCCATCTTCTTCTTTAACATGTAAAGCAACTCATATCTTCTGTGGATAAATTTATTAACATCCTTAGAAAAGAAAATAAATTTTGTATCAAAAGTTTCTAAAATGACTTTCTCACTGTCCATATTTCTTAGATTCCTGAATATTCCTTCTTAAATATTCCTCAATATTCTTAAATATTCCTCAATGTTCCTTCTTAAAAGATATTGGAAATACCTCCAATAAACCACCAAAGACTAGATTACCTCAAAGATTCTTTTCAATTCTAAATCAATCAATCATCCATATGTGACAGTGCTTATTTTTGAACTTCAAAAATATAGTATTTGTTATTATTTAAAGGAAAAGAAAAACCCAGCATGGTACCTGAAACAAAGTTAGAACTAGACACTTGTCTTGTAATTGCTTGGTATAGGCAACTTCTAGGAAGAGGAAACTCTCTTTATCAATGTAGTTTATCAGCTTCTCAACATATAATCTTTTTAAAGACTTACCCTATGTTACTGAGATATTAAGCCAGGGTAATACCGTCAGTACATGTGTCAAAAGTTGGATTTCTGACTTCAAGTCTTCATCCATGACACCATAGTACTTTTCAGAACAAAAGTGCTTAGTATGCAGATTGTTTAATTTCTCTATCAACCTTAACAACTAAGACTTCTTTGAAAGCTAGTAATTGAGAGGCATAAGATTACTAAAAAAGGATGATGTGGAAAGGTCCAGTGATTCAGGATACAAGTTGTTTTTAGTGACCATAAAATTAGGATATATGCTATTCCTATCTCTAGTTCTCATTCAAAAGGGATGACTCCAAAAGGAACATTGTTCCAATTGTTCTAATGACTGATCCTTGTACTTTCAACACTGCCAGGATGGGTGTCCTTATTTTTAAAAGGTTAATCAGCCACTGTTGCTACTGTAGCTAGAGGTGATGGACAATAAAAGTAGGAGGACACTTCTAGCAAAACATCACCCCAGAAATATTTTTGAAGCCAATAGATAACTTTTGTTAGAGCTGTCAAACAGATTCTTTGTTGTGAAAGCTATAACTTACCCTAAAGTTTAAAAAAAATTATAAAATAATTGAAATTTTTTTTAAAATCACCTTGGAATGCATAAATACAGCACTCCTCCTTACTCATTTCTCCATTCAATTGGACTTAGAATAATCTTTATGTGAGACAGTCCAGACTTCCAAGGAAGATATATAAGGATCATTTTGGTGCATGAGAAATTGTTTCTCTTATAAGCAAGCTCAAAGCTATGTCTCTGGATCTTTTCTTTTTTAATCTGTATTGCTCACTATAACCTTACTGTATATCTCCAAATGGTTACACTACCCTGGGCACTGATAGGACTAAATAAACAAAACCTACTTCATTAATACTTTAAAACAGCCATGATTTATTGGTATAGCCCATCAGTGCAAATACCAACCCACTCCATGGCTTGTAAGGCATAATATAAGTTGCTATGGCTTAAAAAAAACTCAGTGGCAACATTTTGGTGATAGACATGTCTTCACTTAGCTAAATGGGTACTTGTTTTTTCATCTATCTGGAGGCTCATACACAAAATCTTTCCAACTTCATAGGGTCTGTAAGAACTCAAGGACACCTCTATATCAAAATGGAACATCAGCCTAGGACTAGATGGGTGGAAATAAAGTTTATTATGCCTGGAAATAAATTCCCTCTTCTAAAGTCTACCTCTTGTAATCTTTATTTTACTTTAAAATTCAAATCAATTGCCACGATTGGTATAAGGCATTTTCTGGTACTCCCAATTGTTAGTGTCTCCTCTAACCCTAATACCTTGTATCTATTTTGTTTGTATTCTGTATTTTTTATATATGTGCATTTTTATCTACTTTGTATTCTGTATTTTCTTATAAATGTGTAGAGTCTCCCTTTTGAAATATAAAGTTTTTGAGGGCAGGGACCAATTTATTTTGGTATTATCATCTCCAGTGCCAAGCCCAATGTCTAGGAAATAGTGGGCTTTGCTTATTGATCAATCGACTGATTAATTGATTATGTATGATTATATATACATGCACACACATATGTCATAACCCTCATTAAGGTGGATAGAGTGCCAGGTTTAGAGTTAAGGAAACTGATCTTAGTTCAAATCTAGCATCAAATACTTACAAGCTGTATGATCCTGGATAAGACACAACCCAGTTTGCTTCAGTTTCCTCGTCTGTAAAACAACCTTGGAGAAGGAGATGGCAAACCACTCTACTACAACAGAAAACCCCAAATGGAATTATAGATAGTCAGACACAACTGAACAATGATTGAACACTCTAATCAGATTTTAGTTCTTACCTGTATTATAACAATAGATTCCAGATTGGTCTCCTTAACTTAAGATAATGAGCAGAACCAGATCATTATACACTTCAACAACAATACTATATGATGATCAATTCTGATGGAAGTGGCTATCTTCAATAATGAGAGGATGCAAATCAGTTCAAATTGATCAGTAATGAACAGAACCAGCTACACCCAGCAAAAGAACACTGGGAAATGAGTGTAGATCAAAACATAGCATTCACACTCTTTCTGTTATTGTTTGCTTATATTTTTGTTTTTCTTCCCAAGTTATTTTTACCTTCTTTCTAAATCCAACGTCTCTATTAATCAATTAATCAATATTTAGGCCTCATTTCTAGTTTGTTGGTTTGTTTTTCCCCCATAATTTCCATTAAGAGAATCTACATTTTGGTAAAATTCCTCATACACAATATTCCATTTTCTGTCTTTATGCTGCCATGTTGAACAAACTACCTACCCCTTCCCACTCACCATGTGTTTCTTCTTTCTCTCTGACTCTAGGCTCCCCCAAGGCTCAGCACAAGGGCTTTATCCTACATGAAACTTATCATAATTCCTCCATTTGGTAATTTGTTTCCCCCTTCAAACTACATCTACTTTGTATGTAGGTTATATATACTTGTAAGTGCACACATTATCCCAATAGGATAATAATAGTAGCTAATATTTCCATTGAGCTTTAAAGTTGGCAAATATATTTAAGCAAAAGGGAAAAGGAAGGGATTGAGCATTTATCAAGTACCTACTAGGTGCTAGGCTCTGCTAAGTGCCTTAAAAATATCCCCACTATAACCCTAGTAGATAAATAATGTTATTATCCCATTTTATACTTGAGGAAACTAGGGTTAAGTGGGTTATTCTGAGTCGAACAACTAGTAAATACCTGAACCTGGATTTGAACTTAAGTCTTTCTGATGTCAGGTTTAGCACTCTACTTACTACATTGCCTAATGCCTCATTCAGGGCAAAAACCAATTTTGTTTTTTCTTCTGTAATCTCAGTGCCTAAAACAGTGTCTGCTGCAGAGTAAGCATTTAATGCTCAATAAATGTATAAATGAATGTTTAGCATTACATAATTCCTCAAGTCAAAATTACACAGAAGTCTTCATTTCAGCTAAAAGATAATGAGAATGAAGCTGAAATTTGGAGCTCAACAGACAAGAACTTGTAAAAATAATAAAATGGCTATTTTCTGTATGGAATTTTGGAGGTGCTTAAGAAAAGTCTGGGATTACTTATCTATTCTGAGACCTATAGAAATAAACTTAGAATGTCATAGTATCTGTGATACCCTTAGATAGTATTTGAACTGAGACCATTGCTAGCTATTCAAAAACCAAAATTAAGATTCACTTGGGCCCTTGAATGGTCATGTTGTTCATTGCTGGACCTGCTCAGTCTCCATTTCTGCCTCTGTCTCTTTATTGCTATTTATATTTTTCTCTCTCTACCTTTCTGTCTCCAGCTCTCGCATATACAAGCCACGTACACACACACACACACACACACACACACAGAAGTGCTTTATCATTTGTCTCTTCCACATTGGAAACCCAAAGATTTATGGCTGCCATGTTGCCATGTTAGTTAGGTAGTCTTACTTCTCAGGTTCATGTTATACCTGACATTTGATCGCAGAATAGCATATGATAGATTGATGTGTATATGTATATGTACATATATAAAATATATGTTATATACATTTGTGTGTATATGTATATATGATATATATGTATATATGTAATATGTGTATATATAATATGTATGTATGTATTACTTCTCATAGACTAGTTTAAGTGATAAAACAAACCAAAAGTTTCCATTTTTTTATTCACCTAATAGGAAGATCATAGTATTTAGAGCTGGGATGGGATGCTGCAGAGATCTTAGAGATCATCTATCCCAGGAATTTTCAACTTATTTTGTGTCTTGGTCCTCTCTGTCAGGCTATAGACCCCTTTTCAGAATAATGTTTTTAAGTATGTAAAATAAAACATGTAGAATTACAAAGGAAACTAATTTTATTGAAACACAGCTATCAAAATATTCTAAAAGGAAAGTTCACAAATAGACCTCAAATTAAGAGCCTTTAACTTAGTCCACTTGCTTTGTTGTTCATTTAGTTGTGTCTGATGCTTTGTGACCCAATTTGGGGTTTTCTTGGCAAAGATAGTAAAATAGTGGACCATTTCTTTCTCTAGTTAATTTTACAAATGAAGAAACTGAGGGTTAAGTGACTTGCTCAGAGTCACACAGCCAGTAAAGTGAAGGTGTATTTGAAGATGCATCTTCCTAACTCTAGTCTAACCACTGCTTCATGTAGCTGCCCCCAGTCCAACTCTTAAACCCCTCGTTTTACAATTTAAAAAATTAAACCTGGCCAGGTAAAGAGACTTGGCCAAGGTTTTGCATATAAATAAGAGAAAAGTCAGAATTTGAACCAAAATTCTCGGATACCAAGTCCAGGGCTTTTATCCATTATATCACAGATGATGGGGGGAAAATAGAATTGACAGAGCCAATCTGATTCATAGTAAGTCTTCTTCAGCACTTGTGTTCTTTTGGTAACATTTTTATTTCTGAGACTGCACCTCTGTGTCTCACCCAGGCTGGCAGTGTCTTGACCACTCACAAGCCTGCCGCCCCTGCTGATTGGCTGTGACCTCCTTTTCTCAGCTGGGGCTGCTTCTCCCTCCCGGTGGCCCTCTCTGCTCCTGGGGCGTCCCCTGATTTTGTTCAGACACCCAATCAGCTTTAGCCCTTTAGCTAATGGTCCAACCTCATGTTGGACCAGGGGCAGGAATTATATATAGGAGTGCAGCACCATGTCCAGCTGATGGCTGCTTTGTGGGAAAACATGGCTATTTCCCTTGCTATCAGCCGCTAAAAGTGAGTGATATAACACAAAGCTAGCCCGGCTTTCCCTGTAATCCAGCATGGGCTTGCTATCCACGGATTTATCTAAACCTATTTTTAGCCTTAGCAAATGTGACATAAACCATAATATTAATAATGCAGAATGATACAAAGGCAGTTGTGAGGCAGGTAATAGAGCACACACACAGATCCATTTACCATTTATAGATACAACGGGGTTGAACAGGAGGAGGATAGTGGGCTGGATTGCTTTCAGGAAATTGCAAAGCTTTTTACTGACCCCAGGCTTCCTATGAAAGCAAAAGCCCATCCTTTCAATACTAACATTTTGCTGCAATGAGACATGGAGCAACGCTGCCTTGAAAGAACTAAAAATGAGTATCACACAGAGGCTAATGGAAAGGTCCATGGTGGGTGTGAGCGGTCTGCAACACAAAACCATGGAGGAACTCAGAGCTGGAGTAAAGGGTGTCATATAGGAGCTGTTGATTGGAGGATGGTGGGTGATGGTCCGGCAAGAGCTAGCAATAATGGGTGGAGAGCTGAGCACTCTGCTCGTACCTTTTCTGTGTCAGGGGAAAAAAAGCAAGGAAGGACTCCAGGATGCTGCTAGAGCTTCCACAGTACATAAGTCTGGACTTGAGGTACATTGTGGACAAAAGCACAGTCTCTATTTCCTTTACCAAATTGATGTTTTGAGTTTATTCTGCCACGCTCATTGCCTCAGTGAAAGAGAACAAGAAAGGACTCCATCATGTCCAGTGACCTTTCCATAATGCCCTTTGGAGATCATGGGCAGAAGTCTAGCAGGATGTACTGGTATCAATAGATTTCTATCTATAACATTTAAAGAGAAGTCCTAGAGCAATTGGTATATGTGTTTCTCAGTATAATAACATTTCAATAAAATTAGTTTCCTTTGTAATTCTATGTATTTTATTTAATATACTTAAAAACTTATTTTGAGAACATGTCTGTGATAGCTCAGTGCCTACCAGTGTTTTTCATATTTCCCAATTTGTGACTCTAAGTCCATGTGAATAACAAACCCTCTCTTCTGATGAGACACATTTTCATTAGGAGGCAAAGAACACTATATCTCCTAAGCTTAAACTAAGGGGCTACTGTGTCCTTGCTGCATTCCCTTGCTGCCTTAGGGCAAAATAAACCTCCTTTTAACTATTCAATGACAGACAAGTGCCTCTTTTTATCCACAAATAAAACCTAAACTAACAAGAGTGTTGACATTGAGTCTTCCCCTAATAAAGTTCACAAACTTCATCTCACTGCTGAAGGGTTCATGACACAAAAAAATTAAGAATCCCTAGTCTAGATAAGTCCTGGTACATTCACCCCATTTAGCAGTACAGAAATCAGAAATGCAGACAGTTGATTCAAAAAGCATATATATAAAGATGATTATTCTACCCAAGAACTCATTGATGTTATAGATGAAAGGAATTATTAACATCAAGAGATTGTAAGGCAGGTAAAAATTTTATAATCATTTAGGTGTAGAAACTATAATGACATTAAAATATTGCCAGAGGCATATCTCCAGACTGTTCAAAGTATATAGAATAATGATAACATTAAAGGGAGAAAATGAGAGGTACAGAGACTTATATGCAAATGTAATTCTATGTTATCCAAAAGAAATATTGTTCCTTAAAAATAGATTCTTTAACTTAATACTTCAGCCCAGGGACATTTACTGAGCCAGTGGTGAACTTAATTGAGTAAGCCCAAGACAGCAAGGCAGTAAAGGTCCCATAGACCATGCTTTTGTTGACAATGACCTGAATGTCCGGAGTATAAAGATAGTAAAGGCACTATAGACAATGATTGTGTTCACAATGACTCTGATATCTAAAATATCATGGGAGTAAAAGCACTCTAAACTGTGCTTTTGCTCACAATGACACTTTTGTCTGGAATTTCAAGACATAAAAGGGATCAGAGACGATCTTAATGCATGCTATTTCTTTATTATATGGTTCTTTTTTAATAATAGCATTTATTTTCAAAATATATGCAAAGATAGTTTTAAACATTCACCTTTACAAAACTTTGTGCTTCAATTTTTTCTCTCTCCCTTTCCCCCACCCTCTCCCCAGACAGTAAGTAATCCAATATATATATATTAAACATGTGCAGTTATTCTATACATGTTTCCACAATTATCATGCTGCACAAGAAAAATCAGATAAAAAAGGAAATAAATGAGGAAAGAAACAAAAAACAAACAAACAACAAAAGGAGGAAATACTATGTCCCAATATAATATCCACATTCAATCCCCATAGTTCTCTCTCTGGATCAGATGGCTCTCTCCATCACAAGTCTATTGGAATTTGCCTGAATCTCCACATTTTTTAAAAAGAGCCATAACCATCAGAATTGATCATGACACAATCTTGTTATTGCCATATACAATGTTTCTTGGTTCTACTCACTTCACTTAGCATCAGTTTATGTTAAGTCTCTCCAGGCCTTTCTAAAACCTTCCTACCAATCATTTCTTATAGAACAATAATATCCCATAACATTCATACACCATAATTTAATCAGTCATTCCCAAACATTCCCATACCCATAGTGATGGGTATCCACTCAAATTCCAGTTTCTTGTCACTACAAAAAGAGCTGCCACAAATATTTTTGCACATATAGGCCCTTTTCCCTTTTTTATGATTTCTTTGGGATATAAGCCCAGTAGAGACACTGCTGGATCAAAGGGTATATACAGTTTAATAGCCCTTTGGGCATAGTTCCAAATTGCTCTCCAGAATGGTTGGATCAGTTCTCAACTACACCAACAATGTATTAGTGTCCCAATTTTTCCACATCCCCTCCAACATTTATCATTATCTTTTCCTGTCATTTTAGCCAATCTGAGAAGTGTGTAGTGGTACCTCAGAGTTGTCAATTTACATTTCTCTGATAAACAGTGATTTATAGCATTTTTTCATATGACCAGAAATAGTTTTAATTTCTTCATCTGAATATTGAGACCATGCTTTTAATCATAATCCTTTGTGTCTGCAATATGCATTCTTCTCCCTATTTTCCCAACATCTATTGAAGTCTTTTTCCTTCTTCAAGCTCCAAAGGAGGACCCACTTTACTCCATAAAGCTTCTCCTGAAGTCTTCCTCACACCTTTCTCCCATTAAATGAAAATGATTTCTCCCTCTTCAAATTTCTCATCATTCCTGGCACTAATCTCACCTTCAATTGTTTCTTGGTTCTTTATATTCCTGTCTCTCTACACTAATAGATTGTCAACTCTTTGAAAGTAAGTTCTATGTTATTTTGATCTTTGCATCACTTACATGTAGAATAGTATCTTAGGTATATTAAGCACTGAATAAATGTTTGTTAACCTGCATTGAAATTCATGAATTTGCTTCCCCAAACACACTAATTAACTTGACAATCCTGAAAGCCATGGACTGTTAGCAGCATCCCTCTCCTAGATCAGCCCACCAGAATATGCTTGCCATAATCCTAAGGGAAATTATTCTATTTGGTCATAGAGGACAGAAGTAGAAGGAATACATGGAAACTGGCAAGTTTGAGCTTAATGTATGGACATGTTCCCTCATAACTGGACCTAATCCAAAGTCAAAAGGGTTGCATTGGAAAGACACCTTATTAAAGGAAAGACTTAAATGACTAACTTTAGATAAGCTACAGAAAAGATTCTTATTCAGGCAGGACCTGAACTACATGGCCTTTGGGATCCCTTCCAACACTGTAATTCTAATAGGAAGATGATAGCTAATGGTTACTTTAGGAAAAACAATACTGCCCACCCCCAAAAAAGCACATATCACATTGACAATGGGTTATATTCAAATGCAGGACAGAGCTTTTGTGGATATTTTAGCAGAGTCTGAAGAATATTGGACTTAGAGTCTAGAGATCAGGGTTCAAATCTCACCCTAGACACCTTACTAATTGTGTTACCAAAAGCTTGTCTTCTCACTTTACTACCTTATCCACAAAACGGGGAGAATGCATATACTCTTTATTATCTGCATAGCTGTGGGGAAAGCCCTTCCTAGCTCTTCAAGCATTCCTCATATAAATATCTATTGTTGTTGTTGACAACATTTCTTTAAGAATTGTTTTACTCCAGAATCATGAATCACATGGGGGCTATATTAGAATTCAAAGAATGAAAAACAAGTATTACTGCTTAAAATGTACTTGCACAAAATTGTTACTTGATATACACATATATATTACATACATATATGTGTATATATACATATACGTGTGTATTTATACAAAGTATGCATATATGCATGTTTTGATTTAAGAATGTATGTGGGTTCTCCAATAAAAAATAAACTTCTTTGGAGAAATCACTTTTTCATTTTTGTCTTTGAATCCTTACTGTAATGTTTGACAAAGTGTTTAACAAATGTTGGTCACTGATTGTCAATTGATTTCATGATTCTGGCACACTGGTTTGGGGGTCATAGTGGTAAATGACCATTTGACTAAAGAATTATAAAACAAATCTAACACATGTACACTATAAACTCTCTTCAGACCCTAGAATCTTAGACTATATTTAGAAGAAGCCAAGTGATGTAGTAGAGTATTGAACCTGAAGTCCAGAAAAACTGAATTCAAATCCAGGTTCAGGCATTTTCTAGCTATGTGATTCATTGGTTTGCCTCAATTTCCTAATTTTTAAAATGGGGGTAATATTCTGGACTAGGTGTGTGGATCAAATGAGATAATATTTGTAAAGTGCTTAGCGATATCATGGACCTATATTGTATAGTGGCGCATCTGGAGAAGGAAACAGCAAACCACTCCAATATCTTTACCCAAAAAAATCCCAAATGAGATCACAAAGGGTCAGACATGACTTGAATGACTGAACCATTCAATGTAGAGTGAATATAGGGGCAGCTAGGTGGTACTATAGTGCACAGATTGCTGGTACTGAAATCAGGAGATCCTGAGTTAAAATATGGTCTCAGATACTTTGGGCAAGTCACTTAATCCTGTCTGCCTCAGTTTCCTCATCTGTAAAATGAACTGAAGAAGGAAATGGCAAATCACTCCAGTGTCTCTGACAAGAAAATGCCACAAATAACATCATATTCTATAAGTGATTTTATGCAAATTTTATAACATTAAAGAGTCATATGAACAGCAGAAAGAGCGATAGCTTTGGTGTCAAAGAATCTGGGTTCAAATCCTTCCTTTGCTAGTTGTGCCTATGTGATCTTGGATAAGACACAATTTCTCTGAGTTTCAGTTTGTAAAATAAGGCAGCAGACCAAGTAACTGCTAAGGTCCCTTCTAGTTCTATGACTTTATAATTCTGTGATCTCTAGAACCATAACTTCCCAGGAATCTGTGGGTAAAACTCTAGACCATATCATGCTTGAGAAAGAACTACACATTTATGATAGGAAAGAAATTAAAAATGATTTGGAATTGGAAAAAAATAGCTCTCATCTTGAAATCCTATTAAAATATTTAGCAGATTATTACATAGCTTATTTCTAAATAAGAGTGATTGGTCTATCTAACAGTAAAAACTGGTTGCAAACCAAAATGCTGCTGAATTAAGCTGTATGTTTAGCTACCATTCAGACAATGGAGGAAATAAATTGCATATCTAATACCAAATTGATTTCTGATGGCAATCTTTCTGCTTCAGCAATCACCTACCAGCCTATATTTGTGGATCCTTAATAGCCTGCGTAGGTTTTATTTGGGGGGAATCCCATTTCTTTCTGGATTCCTTTTAAATATACACAAGCTCTGACTACACAGCATACTTGTCAAAGGAGACCAATGTGGTATATGTGCTCAAGGTCAAAGCGTTCCTTTAACAATGGCTCTTACCTTAATCATGATTCTATTTTTAGTTTAGTTTTTTCTTATGTTTTCAAAATTATGTACAGAAAAGGAAATGTGGCAGAAAAGAAATCAATACACTCTAGCATGTTGGTAGCTTCCTCTAAGTCTTATTGATGTCTCATTGAATGCATGGATACCCAAATGCTGTCAATGGTGCATGAGGTTTGGGGGCATGGTATACAGTGACAGCCCACATACCCTTCATATGGGGATGTAAAGGGCTACAACTGAGCAGATGCAATGTAACCCAGCATTTGAGGCTAATTACCAATTGGACAATTCTCTATTAACATGTTTGGAGGATGTCCCTACTTAACTATTCTGTGCTGGCCAGATCGGTGGGTGTGGACAAAGAAGGGGAAGTGAGATCAGTGGGTGGAGTAGGAGGAGGAAGAGATTCATTCTTTTGGAGGTGGAGAGAGAGGAAAGAGGTGTGGAGATTCCTAGATCTAATCCCCTGAGAGCAACCCCAAAAGACCAAGAATAAAGACTTTTGCTTATCCTGACTCCAGCTGATTCTAAGATATCCAGGGTCACAACATGGGGACCCATCTGTTATGGAGATGCTCATTAACAGAAGGTTGGCATTAAGATGATTGATTTTTCTGGCTTTGGAAGCCTTCAGATATTAGAAAGGCTATAATCTATATGAAAAGAGGGAGTCCCTACAATTATGAAATCACAGATCAATTCAATTCCATTCTAAAGACATTTATCCAACCAAGGCAAGCTATAGCTGGAAGTACAGAGATGCATACGACATGGGTTTTTATCTTGAAGTACTTACAATATAAGGTGGGGTAGAGGACAGAAGAAAACATATGCACAACTAAGAATTAAGAGAGTGATTGATATGAAAGCATGAAGAAGAGATTCAAGCAATGTGCTATAAGAAATGTGAGAAAGGAAAGCTCATTTTAAGGAAGGAGTAAGGATGATTTGGGAGAGAAGAGGCAACTGAGGTGAGTCTTGAAAGATAGAAGAGTAGGAGAAAAGAACTGAGCAGATCCCAGACACATGAAACAACTAAGGAAAAAACATGGACATAGGGAAAACAGCACATGAGGCAGAGTGAACTGATTTGGGAACAGCTCTTCCACTCACTATTTGAACTTAGGAAGGTCCCTTCACTTCTTGGGCTTTCTTATATGTAAGACAATGGATTTGGACTAAAGGATTCCTCCAGCTCTAAATTCCTAGTTCTATTAAAAAGCACACTAAGAATAAGAAACTGATATTAGTCTAATAGCAACATGCATCAATTAAATGGTTAATTAGGTAATTCAGTGTTATAAAAATGCAACTTTTTTTACACATTCAATATTACATAGGGGAGTAATCATTTCAAAAGTATGAAACTTTAATATTTCATTGATTAGAGATATTTATGTACATAGATTCATGGAACGCAAACACATTCATCTCTTTGCCGACTTTCCACCCCCCTTGCTCCCATAACTCAAAACTGGTTAAATAGCTTTAGCATTTGGAAAATAGGTTGAGATCAGACATGGGCAATTACAGCCCAGAAGAGGGGGGGAGGCTTCCAGAAAGCAATGAAGTGAGGTAAAGGAGTGATGATGGAAAAGCTTTTGTATTCATCCCTAGAATAGTCAAAACTCTAAGCATATCATCTTACTCCTAAGGAGGGTAGCAAAGTCACATGGAAAAATGATGTAAAAGATGACCATAAAAGAAAGGAAAATTCCAAGATGCAGAGCAAAAAAGGGGAAATTCAGCTTCTCAAGGCTCCTATTCTTCCCTTTCCAGGGAAGAAGGCCTGTCAGGGGTAAAAGAGGAGAATCCCCCTCTTCCCAACTGTTTCTACCTCTGTCTCTGTGTCTCTGTGTTTTTCTGTCTCTGTCTGTGTGTGTATGTCTGTATGTGTATATATCTCTCTACTTCTCTCTCTCTCTCTCTCTCTCTCTCTCTCTCTCTCTCTCTCTCTCTCTCTCTCTCTCTCTCTCTCTCCCTGTCTCCCTCCCCATCTCCTTCTCCTCCCTCTCCCTCTCTTTTTCTCTCTCTCTCTCTCTTTCTCTCCCTGTCTCCCTCACCCTTCCTCCTTCTCCCCCCTCTCTCTGTCTCTCTGACTATCTCTCTCTGTCTTTCTCTCTCTCTGCTCTGTCTGGACTTTGAAATTTCTGAGTCTGAGGGAGAGTGCTCTGGTCATCCATGTATAATGGACTCCAGTTGCAGTTAAAGTGAAGGATTATTTTGGTTACTCTGTTGCTAGGTTAACATTTTTTTATATATAATTAAGACAGGGCAAGATCAACCTCAAATACTTCAGACCCAATTCTGGCATGACAAAAGGGAGCTTAGACTTCCTTTCTGTACTCGCATGTAACTTTTCCTCTTCTGAGAATATGGAAAGATGTTTACTTTCTGTATTGGAAATATTATACACAGATATCCCCAATGCTTTAAGTTGAATCTATATTGTTTTAATGTAAAAACAGTTTTCATGATTCTCAATTTGCTAATAATCTGTGACATTCTTAAAATGTATTCACTTAAAACTCTATGCATGTGGTTAATGGTGGCAAATTTGAAGTTGCTAATTCACTTACTGACCCTGGAACATTCTAATTTCCCTGTTACTCAATCTACTCAAGTCCCACAAGTTATTCCTTTAATTCAGAACAGCTACATACAAAGACTTTCATGTCCTTGATCTTCCTATCACTCATAAGAATTCCAATTCCATGTTCATAAGTTCTAAAATTCTTTTATTTGATAATAATATTTTATATTTCATCTTCCCTCTCCCTTATAACCCTTAACTCTTCTCATGGTGACGTGTAATTCCTCTGTCTTTTGGTTCTTTCCCAAGCCAACATCCCTATATTAGCTACATTCTCTTTCCTTTGCCATTTTGACCAGTCATTCTTTGCCGTCATCATCTTTTGCCTTCACACCAATTCATGTGCTCCTAAATTCAACTGGAAAAAACCTGGAAATCATTACAACTCGGTCCACTCCAAATTTATATCAAGACAACAAGAATTTGGCACAGTGGTCAGACTGTTGGTCTTAGTATCAGGAAGACTCATCTTCTTGAGTTCAAATCCAGTCTCAGACACTTATTTGCTGTGTGACATTGGACAAAACATTCAACCAACCCTGTTTACCGCTTTCCTAATCTGTAAAATGAGCTGGAAAAGAAAATGCAAAACCATTCCAGTATCTCTGCCAAAAAAAAAAAAAAAAAAAAAAAAAAAAAAAACAAGTGGAGTCACAAAGAGTCAGACAAAACACAATATATACAAGACAAATTGGAGATAATCATAGAAAGACGGCACTAGCACTTTGAAGATTAAGCTAGCTGAGACTTGAAGAAAGCTCTGAAGTAGAGCCAAAGAGAGAGAGAATTTCTAGCATGGCACTAAAAGTGCCCAGAGTCAAAAAATAGAATATCATTGCAAAAAATATCAAGTATATCAGAGTCGTTTGAATATAGAATTAAGAGTTCAGGGAGAGAAGTAAGATATAAAAAATTGGGAAAGTATATTCTGCCATCTCAACTATACTCTCAGTGCAGCAAGGCATTTTTTTTTACCTCTTCCATATTGATTCACTAGGACACTCACCAGAGCCATTATTCTGAACTGTTTTTTTTTAATCACCCAAAGTGCTGTCTCCTCTTCCCTCTCAGCTGAGGACCTTGCATTCAACCACAAAAATTGAGGCTATTTGCTAAGGGTTCCCTCTACTTTCCTTCTTACCTCACATTATTTCTTTCCTCTCCATCTTTTCCTTCACCCCTGTCTCACATGAAAAGGGGGCCCTTCCTTTTTCCAAAGAAAGTCTCTCTACACACACAACTGAGCCCATTCTATCCCATTTTTTTCTCACACATTGCCTCATCTATTATTCTCACTCTCTTGATAATCTTCCATCTCATCACACATACTGGCTGCTTTCTATAACATATCCATGTGTCCCCAATACTTAAAAATTATTTGATCTAACCCTTTCTGCTTACTAGCCTTCCATATTTCTGCTTTATTGCATGTCTAAAGTCATTGAGAAAGCCATTTACCACTGGCCTTTGCACTTTCTCTTTCTCACTTTCCTTCAAACCCTAATCTCATCATTCAACTAAAACTCTCCAAGCTAATGATTTCTTCATTACCATTTTGAATGGCTTTTTCTCAGTCCTCATCCATCTTCACTTTTCTGAAGTCTTTAACATTATCATTTACTCTCTTTTCTTGAATACTCCTTCCTCTCTAGGTTTTTGTTAAAATAGCAAGATTTCCTTATACCTGTCTAACAACTTCTTCTTAGTCTTCTTTACCTGATCTTCTTCCAAAGCATTCCCACTCCTTGTGCACATCCCTGAAAGCTCCATCCTGAAACCGCTTCTCTTCTTGCTAAATACTATCTCATCTGGTGATTTTACCAATTTGAATGGCTTCTGTCATAATTCCAATGAAGATAATTACCAAATCTATTTGTCTAGCCCTAGTCTTTCTCTTGACCTCTGTCTTATAGCCCTAATTTCCTTTTGGACATCCCAAACTCATAGCTCCACAAATTTCTTAAATTCAACATGTCCAAAACTGACCTCATTATCTTTTCCTCCAAAAATATCTTTTCTTCCCAATTTCCTTATTATTGTCAAGGGCACTATAATCCTCCTACTCATCCAAGTTTTCAAACTAAATATTAGTCTGAATCCTCCTTTCATACTCACTAACTATATGATGCAGTAACATTAATCTTGATGTTCTTTAAACACAATAGTCCATGACTTGATTCCTTAAATTTTCATTTACCCTCATTCTTAGAATTTCCCATCCTAAGTTCAAAGACTTGAAAAGTCCATTGCCACTGAAATTATCTTTCATTTATACTATTTATATCTTGATTTTTCCATAGTTAGTTGCTTGTTCTCTCTCCTATTAGATTGTGAACTTCTTGAGAGCAAGGGATATATATATATATATATATATATACATATATATATATATATATATATTTGTCTTTTTTTGGCATCCCCAGCTCTTAGCACACTGCCAGTAAGAGCTTAATAAAACTTGTTTCCTCACTGTCAGCTCCATCCTTTGAGTGATAGAATTGGTATCTTTTGTCATCAATAGGAGCTTCAAAACTTGTTAACCTTTGGATAAGTTGAATACAACCTATCATGTTTAAAGATAGTTGCCTGATTTCTCTAAGTTCAGGAATTGTTAACTATCTTCCTCAAAGTAAGACAGAAAATCCTGTTTATCAGCTCTTTCCAAGTAAAAGACAAAAGTTAGTTTATTTATGTTGAGTTGGGCTTTTTTAGGGAGTATTAATCTGTGCTGGAATTCTTCTCCTTACTTTCTTCCTACCCTTCCTTTCTATTCCCTCCCTTCCTTTGTCTCTCCTTTTCTTCTTCCCTTCTCTCCTCATTTTCTGCCTTACTTCCTTTTCTCTCTCTCTCTACCTCCATTCCTTCTTTTTTCCCTTTCTTCTTTTCTTTGTCCCTTCCTTCTTTTCACCCTCTTCCTTCTTTTTTTCTTCCTTTCCCTCTTTCCTTTTCTTCCCCTTTTTTTCCTCCTTCATATCTTTCCTTCTTTCCTCCCTCCCCTTTCTAAACTTCTTCCCTGTGAATCATTTATAGTAGCTTTTTACAAAATAATTTAGCCTTCTTATGTTTTTTTTGTTTCTTTATTATTTTCCCCGCAACAATTCCAGATTCCAATGGGATGACAGGAAATGGAAGGAGGATGTAATCCCAAATATCTTATTGAAATGCTACACAAGAACCCTTGCCATAAATATATCATTTTAGCTCATTTGATACATTTTTCATATTACTGAAAAATAGAATATCTAATAAAATCAAAACATTAAAATAAAGACATATTTTTACAAAGGAGCATATTCTCCAGGCCATGTTATTTTGGGGATCCAGTAATTAATTTATTTCCTTATTCTAATCTCAGATCAGTTCCTAAATTATGGTTCTACTCCCTCTTTGCTTGAATCATCATTGTGTAATGGAAAAGCTCTGGAGTCAGAGGAACTGAAGTAAAATACTGCCTCTCTAGGACCTTAGACAAATGAGTTAATCTTCTTAGGTCTCAGTTTTCTCACCTGTAAAATGAGTGGAGTGTATTAGATATCATCTGGAGTCTCTTTTAGCTCTTGATTTATGATCTTAGGAACCATAGTAGCTTTCGGGAAAAGTTTCATGACTACAGAATGAATTTCCATCCAGAAATGTATTCTTTCAACAGATTCCAGTGACTAAAGTATCTCTAATGCAAATCCTTAGAGGCACTCTTGACTACTGACTGATTTTAGCTAATAAACACTTGAAATGCTTTGAAAAAGGTCATAATCTCTGTATGGAATAAATAAAAGAAAAAAACTTCAGTTACTTAGCACAGTGAAGACATAACATGGAACACAACCAGAATGATATTCAAAACATTTTAACTTAAGAGACAGAAACCACACATCATTGCTCTTTGAGCAAATGTTTAAATGGTTTAATCAGCTGTTCAGTTGTACAAACCTATCCTCTATTCATAGTTCACAAGTGTCTAAAAGAAAAAATAATCACCTACATACAACATGATTCATCAGAGAACATTCTTTAAGGAGAGAGGATTGAAAAAAACAAGGAAATATGTCCTTAAATCCAAGTTCACATGTTAAAAAAAAAAAAAAAAACAGCCATCACTCTGGTATGAAAATGCCATCACCTAAGCCTGGATGACATGTTTCATTTTAGCTTCCCTGAATATCTGTTCACATCTTCCCACACTGATAGCAAATAATAGTGATGTGAACTTAAAGGAAACAGAAAAGCAGCCAATGAAAAACCCCAAATAACTGTGAATATGGTTTTTGCGCTAATGTAGAATTTGTGATGCATGACAATAGTCCTGCTACTTTAAAATGTCACCCCCTAACTACCAGGACCTGTCATGTGCATTTCTATATAGTACCTTGAATCCGGTGTACACTGATAGCATTTCATTCAATTTAGCAAATGCCCACAATGTGCAAGAGAGTGTGTTCAACTTCAGAAAGAAAAAGATTAGGGGTCAGGAAAAAGAGTTCAAATCCTAAATCAATTACATACTATTTGAATGATTCTAGGCAAATCATTTAATATATCAGGGAACTCTCTGTGGTTAAAATTTGGGGAAGAATTGATTTGCATACTTAGAAGAAATTCCCTTACTGGAAGTTCCCTATATTAAAGAAATCACAGTACTGTATAAAAAAACAACAAAACATTAAAACTGCATTAGGTGATAGCTTTTAGATAGATATATAGATACATAGATGGATGGATGGATGGATAGATAGACAGACAGATGGACAAATAGAAAGATGGATGGATGAATGGATAGATGGATGGATGGCTAGACAATTGGACAGACTGATGAATAAATGGATAATTTGGATGGATGGATAGATAGATAGATAGATAGATAGATAGATAGATAGATAGATAGATAGATAGATAGATAGATAGATAGATATGGAAGGATGGATGAAAGATGGATGAACTGACTGATGTATGGACAAGCAGACAGAGTGATAGAGATATGTGATAAAGATATGGAAGCAACTAGGTTGCCCAATAGATAGAACACTTGACCTGGAGTCAGAAAGACTCATTTAATCATTGTTCACCTTAATCCACTGATAAAAGTAATAGAAAACCATTCTAGTATCTTTGCTAAGAAAACCCTATGGGTTTTGAAGAGTTGGAATCATGAAGAATTGAAAATAACTGAATAAAAAAAACAACAAAAATATAGATATGAATGATGCAGATATATTTATATATCAGAATCTATATATCCATATATATTTATTTATGTTTATATTTTCAGCTCAAATTGTGTTAGTACAAAATTTGTCATCAACAAAACTGAACTTCATATATTTATGTTGTTTATGTAATAGCATTTCAGAACTGGGAAGCATCTAGTACCATCCCCTCAATTTGTGGAGAAAATATTATAATGTTTGTTTGTTTGTTTTTTCCCTGATATAATTATGGGCTTGACATCCCTGCAGCTTTTGATACAGTTAGCTACTTCTTCTTTTTCTTCCCCCCGTTTTTTTTTTTGTTTTTGTTTTTTGGTTTTTTTGGTTTTTTTGGTATCACTCTCTCCTGTTGGTTTACACTGCTCCCAGTGTTCTTCATTGATTCATCATCCTCCTTCTACTTACTGAGTAATAATGTACCCCATAGTTGTACTATGGGCACTTATTTTTTTTAAAAAGTTTTATTTCTTTATTTTTAACATTCTTTTTTAAAAATTGAGTGAGTTCTGAATTTTCTTCCACCCACTGTGAAGGCAATTAGACATCTGAAACCATGAAATGCATATTTCCATGTTAGCCATGTTGGCAAAAAAACAAAAAAAGTAATAAATTAGAAAAAAACATGCTTCAATCTCTAGAATTCATTAGTTCCTTCTACAAAGGTGGATAGCATTTTTATCATTAAATCTTTAGAATTGTCTTGGATCATTATGTTGATCAGAATAGGGTAGAGACTCACTTCTTTATCAATACTTTCTCCTCTTATGATCTCATCAATAACCCTGAATTCAGTTCTTATCTCTATATAAATAATTCCCATTCAATGTATGCAAAAGACTTCTCTGTCCTAAACTCATCTCTATCAGCAAATTCTTGCTAGATACTCTCACCTTAATGTTCCATAGACATCTAAAACTCAACACATCCATATTCTTATTTCTGTGTAAACTGAACACATGCCTCTTCAAAGAATCCTCCCAGTTTTCTGGATATCTCCATTCTTTCAGTTAACCAGCTTCCCATCTTGAAGTTATCCTCATTCTTCTATCCCTCAATTCACTAACCTCTACCATATCCAATCAATGGCAAAATTTCATCAAGTTTATCTCCACAGAATCCTTTCATCTGCCTCCCTTTCTCCTCTCACAGGGTCACCACTCTTATTCAGACCCTATCACCTCTGATCTGCACCCAACCCAGTGGCTCCCTGAAAAGTATATTTTAAATCTGATTCTCACTAATCAGTTGTAAAATGATGGAAAATCTGGGAGGAAAATGACATCTAGCCTAGGTTTTGTGATGGAGAAGAAATCTGAGTATAGTCTGACATATACCTTAAACTTTGGAAAATCAGATTTCAAAGAGTTTAGGAAAAAAAAAAAAGATGGGCAGGATGTCATGATCCATAATGTTTCAGTGCTTTCAAGACTGACTAGACATGCTCAAGAATGAGATTCTGGAGACACACTCACACACACACACACACACACACACACACACACACACACACACACACACACAAACCTTCCAATAAGATGGGGCAATAGGATTTGTCCATTGTGACCAATATAAAGAACACTTACCAACCAAATAAAATTCTGAAAAGAAATGGAAGCAAAACCAGGTTACAGAGAATTAATGAGTGTTATATGTTCCTGGACAATTAATACCCAGAATGATTAATCTTAGAGTGACCTTGAAAGGGAACCTCAAGGCAAAAAAGTAGTTTCTTTTTTATCTATATTGAGAGGAAATAAAGAAAGATTAAAGAAAGAATCAGATCATTTTGGAGGGTGGATAGGATGTTGATAATTAACTACAGAGATAAGGCAGAGTGACTTTATACATATTTTGTTTCCTTTTTCTATAAAGGAAAATGACTTTCACACTATAGATGGCAAAACAAAAATGATAATCCAAGATAACAGATAGAAAACTTTCAAGCCATCCCGGATTTTTTCAAATCACCTGCCTCAGATGAATTGCACCATGAGGTCTTTAAAGAATTCACAGATATATTTGCTGAGCCACTAACAGTGATATTTGAAAGATCATATAAAATGAGAGTTATACCTCACAATGAAAGGACAAATATCCCAGTTTAAAAAAAATAGGAAAGAGAACAGATCTAGCAATTATATATGCCTGACTTCAATTCTGGGGGAAATTTTAGAATAAATCATAAGGGAGATAGTTGGCAAGTATCTATTAAAGGAAGTGATAGATACAAAGAGCTGGCATGAATTGATCAAGAATAAGTGATGCTAGACAATTCTCACTATCCTTTTTGACAAGATTATAAAACTAAATGAAGAAAATGCATTTAAAGTTTGCCAAGATTTTAGCAGAGCTAAAAATAAAACACAGGTTTCCTGACTTCTAGTCCTGTATTCTTTAAGGAAGAAACAGCAGCAAAAGTGGAATAATAATGATGTCACAGTTATTGTCTTTACTGAAGAGTCCCTGAATGCTGGTGTGGATAATAAGTAGCAATAGAATATTGGCAAGGACCTCAAATTTACTTCTGGAAAGGTCCTTAAAGGACCACTATTCCAATACCTTCATTTTATAATAAGGATACTCAGAATTAAGTGACTTGTCCAGGACCACAGGTAGCATTAAGGTAATAAGGTAGTAAGGTAATTACTTGTCCAGGCAGTCAGTGAGAGAATGATTCTAATCCAGCTCCGCTAATTTCAAATTCAGTAATTTCCCTACAAAATTCACTGTCTTGCTTTATTAAAGGGATATTCTTCTGGATTAAAGTGCTTTGGGTTGCTTCATCACAATTAAATCTCAATGCATCCTTATCACAGAGGCTAACTGACATTTTATGTAACTATTTTGTCCAGCCTCAGTTACCACAGGCAAATTAAACCAGATTCTTTTTTCCCCTGATGCAATTAGGGTTAAGTGACTTGCCCACTGTCATACAGCTAGGAAGTGGTTAGTGTCTGAGGTCACATTTGAACTCAAGTGAAATAGAATTTCTACCTCCATCACTATTTAGTCCATCAACTAATAGAAAATGTGGAAAAATGCATTTTTACATCTTAATACACTAAGGAGTGCACATTGCTTGTCTGATATATACAGATCCATTCATTTAGTTAGTCAGTTTAAATATTTTGAATTTCTTCTAAATTATTCAGGGGAAGTTGAATCCATTAAAGCACAAAGCTTCACATCTGCCTGACTTTACTTCTTTTTAAAAAGAAAATCTAGTTAAAATGCATTTATTTTGTTAGTTCTTAAAAAACTTTTATTTAGGTTTATCTTATACACACACACACACACACACACACACACACACACACACACACAATCTTCTTGTTTTTATTTGATCTTTTCCCAATAATTTACAAGATGTTGCCTTTTATTCTATTTTAGGTTTGATGATTTGTTGATTTGCTAGTTGTCTTTTTTAAAATGTATTCTCAGCTCATTTTTCCTCTCTTTATTTTTGATAATACTTGATTTCAGAGAAATAAATTTTCCTCCAATGTAAAGGGCTAGAACTGAGCAAATGCACTTGGATAATGAAGTACGTGAGACTAATTGCCAATTGGAAGGTTCCCTATTAACTTGTTTGAAGGTTGACCCTCCCCAGCTATTCTGTGCTGACTTGATTGGTGGGACAAAGAGGGGGAAGTGACATGTGTGAGAGGAGTAGGAGGAGGAAGAGGAAAGTCAGTCTCTCCTGGCATTTGAGGGAGGAAGGTGTGTATGAGATTGCTAGACCTAACCCCCAGACCTTGATGATCCTGACTCCGGCTGATTTCTGGGAAAACAGAGTTCCAGCATTTTGGCGTCCAACATGGACCAGATATCCTACTTCTACTGAAGGCCTCCGGTGACCAGGAGATTAGGTCTAATAGACATATAAGGAACTTACCTTGTTAAGGACTAAACCAGCAATCTCTAATAGGTGAGAAGGGGCAGGTGTTAGGTATAGACATTCCCTCGACCTCAGCCAACCCTGCTCCAACCCCAGCCCCTGCTCCAGCCTCATCTAGTGCTATAGAGGATATAATTAAGATAATTGAGAAAGTTTACTTGTAATCTGCCTACAGATTGATAAACTTTTAGACACATTGAAACACACGTCCTGTTGGTTCTTAAAGGAAGAAAAACTAACTGTAGATAACTGGAAACTAGTGGGACTTGAAATGAAAGAATTTTATGCAAAAAATGGGTCTCATTCAATTTCCACAGAGATATTTTATATATACAACGTAGTTCAATTAGACTTAAGCTATCGAGCCAGTTATAGGAGAAGAAAAAATTTTAAAAATGAACAGAGGAGGAACTGTGAGGAAAAAAAAGATAGAAGATAAGCAATCTCAAAACCTTCCTGGAGGGCAAGGGGATATGAATGAGGAATTAGGGTGTGTTGACTCTGATTGTCCTGAAGAGACTTCAACCCCCCTACAAAGCAGATTATTGACCAGCCCACATCAACTCCACCTTTAGGGACTGAGGGAGAAGGAGTAGTGGGAGAGGTGGTGTATCATCAGCACCTCCCCCTCCAGCAATCACCAACCCCCATAACTAGATTACAGAAAGGGATTTATGAAGCGATTAAAGTTAGAAAAGAAATAGATAATGATTTCAAACTTCAAATTTTTCCTGTGATTCAACAGCATAATTCTGCAAGTCAAGAAAGTAGAAGATATGTTCCTTTTAATATGGATGTCCTTGAAGACCTGAAAATAGCTTGCACTCTCTTTGGGGCTATATCAAATTATGTTAAGATGTTAATACACAATTTGGCTTATGAAGCCTTAACCCCTAGTGACTGGAAAATCATTGCAAAGGTGTTCTTAGAACCTGGATAAAACTTGTGGTTTTCTGAATATAGTGAGCTCTGTAGGATTCAAGCCCAACAAAATAGTCAAAGTGGAGTTAATACTTCAATCACCTGTGACCTACTTACAGGTATAGGTTCTTATGCAGACGCTTCAGTACAGATTAATTACTCCATAACAGCATATGAGCAAATTGCTGCTGCTGCTATCAAAGCATGGGCTTCTCTCCCCAGTAAAAACGACAAGGGTGAGACCTACATAAAAATTGTACAGGGACCAAATGAACCTTTTGCTGATTTTGTGGCATGTTTGCAGACAGCTGTCATACAGACTAATGGTGAAAATGAAGTAACAGACACTTTGGTAAGGCAACTTGCTAGAGACAATGCCAATGAGGTTTGTAGAAGGATTATACTAGGCATAGGGATGCTCCTTTAGAGGAGATCATAAGACGCTGTGCCACAGTGGGCACAAATACCTTTTATAGCCAGGCTATGATGCAAACTTCCCAAGATCCCAACATAGGAAGACAGGGTCCCTTTTGGCAAGGGATTTCCAGGGAGACTCGTCAATGTTTTCAATGCGGTAAAGTAGGCCATCTGAAAGCTCAATGTTGGCACAGAGACAGAGTGAGAAAGCAGGCTGGGAGAACAAGACCCAAAACCCCATGTCCAAAATGCAACAGAGGACTCCATTGGGTATCAGAGTGTAGACTGATTCAAGGAAACAGGATGAGGGGCCCAGCTCCAGGGCCCCAGGCTAAAAAACACTTGGGGAATAATGGCAGCCGATGCCACACCCAGAGAGTGCCTCCAAGTCCAATACCCAGACATGACCAGGAGCCTGAGGGGAGAGGTATTACATAATCAGTCAGCCAGAAGCAACATGATGGGAGAAAGGGACTACAATTAGGGAGGATAGAGTTGTATGCAGCTGGGACAACTGAGATACCCCCTGGAGAGGTGAAATCTGTTCCTCTCCAACCTATGGATCCCTTGCCTCCAGGGACAGTAGGCTTGACCATTTCACCTCCTGAGAGTACTTACAAAACAGTGTTTATTCATAAACTGATGTGGGAAATTGGGGAATGTGTAGATAATATCCCAGTCACTAACACAGGTAGACAATGTGTGACTTATCAACCAGGGGAAGTAGTAGCATCGGGTTTATTGATACAGACCCCTAATAAGCAACCTGGTGACAGTCACCCATGTTCTGACTCCAAGCAGCAAAACCCAGGAATATACTGGACAGCAGCTGTGACAGCTGACCCACCTATGCTCACCATCCATATAAATGGCATACCATTAGAAGGACTGGTGGACACAGGTGCAGTTCGCACAGTCATTAAAGGTGCCCACTGGCCCAGTCACTGGACAAAGACTAAGGCAAGCACCTACATGTCTGGGGTAGGAGGATCAATAGCAGCTGAAGTTAGTGCTACCCCTTTAAGATGGATATTTGAAGGTGAAAAAATCCCCATCAATCTGTGGGGAAGAGACATTTTACAACAATTAAGGTTAACAATGAGTACTTCAGTTTTTTTAGGCAGGGCTGCTGTTGAAGGCCTCCACCACTTTCACCTGTTCCTATCCAATGGAAAACTGATACACCAGTGTGGATAGAACAGTGGCCCTTAGGTAGCGATAAAATTCAGGCCTTATTAGAGATAGTACAGAAGCAACATGACCAAGGACACTTACAACCTTCTCTAAGTCCTTGGACTTCCCCAGTATTTGTTGTAAAAAAGAAATCTGGAAAATGGAGGATGTTGACTGATTTAAGAAAGGTAAATGAACAGATGGAAACTATGGGAACTCTTCAACCTGGACTTCCATCTCCTACTCAATTGCCTAGAGAATGGCCTCCATGGGTTATAGACATTAAGGATTGTTTCTATTCTATCCCTCTAGATAAGGAGCATATGAAAAGATTTGCCTTTTCAGTGCCCAGCGTTAATTTAGCTGAGCCTTATAAAAGATATGAATGGACAGTTTTGCCACAGGGAATGAAAAACAGCCCTACTGTGTGTCAGATGTATGTTGCTGCTGCTCTTACTCCAGTAAGAAAAGCATTTCCAAAAGTAATGTTATTACATTACATGGATGATATATTGGGATGTGCACCTGAGGAACAAATGTTAGAAGCATGTCTACAAAAAACCATAGAAACACTAAGGAATTATAAATTGCACATAGCTTCAGAAAAGATTCAAAGACATGCTCCTTTTCAATATTTAGGATATGAAGTATATCCTAAGGTGCTTACAGTACAAAAACTCTCCTTAAGAACAGAGAAGCTAAACACCCTAAATGACTTTCAGAAATTGATAGGAGATATCCAATGGATGCGTCCCATGCTAGGCTTGACTACCTGTCATTTGCAACCATTATATGACATTTTAAGGGGAGACAGTGCTTTAAATTCACCACGCCAGTTTACAAAAGAAGCTCAAGAGGCTTTGAGAGAATTTGAACAGGCTTTATCCAATGTGGTTGAAAGAGTCACTCAAAAACCCTTGGAAATATCAGTTTTTGCTACACAAGAGGCACCCACAGCAGTCCTTCATCAAGGAGACAGTGTGATAGAGTGGGTGAACCTCCCAGCACAACCAGAACAAAGCCTTATTCTTTACCCAGTGCTTGTGGCTAGAATTTTATTAAAGGCCATTAAACGAGCAGTACAAATATCTGGGATAAGACCTGACAAGATATGCACCTTTTATACTAATGCACAAATTAATGTGTGCTGTGAAATCATCCCAGAGTGGCAAATTTTATTAGCCATGGCTTCAAATTTTACACATGGGTCTCCATTAAAGATAACCAGACTGTTACCTAATTGGCGATGGATTCTTGAAGAAAAGGTTTCTAAAGTTGCTCTTAAAGGACCAACTATCTTTACAGATGCCTCCAGACATAATATTTGTGCTGTATATTCTCGTGACTTAACTATAAAGAGAGTAATCAGAACTCCTTTTCAGTCCACTCAGCAGAATGAATTGTATGCAATCATTCTAGCTCTTACTTATTATCCGGGAGACATAAATATAATATCTGATTTGGCCTATTCATTAGGTGTGGTACAAAGAATTGCCACAGCCCAAATAAAATTCGTAGCCTCCAATATATATCAGCTCTTTAAGGTACTTCAAGGGTGAGTGAGAAAGCATCCAGGTAAGATTTATATTTTGCATGTCCACTCCCATAGTGGACTTCCAGATCCTATTTTTGATGGTAATTCAAAGGCAGATAGCCATTTAACCATGTTGGCCAATACTCCTTTATTTTAAAAAGCACAAGAATTTTATTCTAAATATCATCAGGCTGCCCGAGCTTTATGTTTACAATTTGGAATAACAAGAGAAGAAGCTAGGAGCATAGTAAAAGCCTGTACAGCTTGCCTTCCTTTCCATGCTCCTACACTCCCTCCAGGGAAGAACCCTCGTGGTTTGAGACCTAATGAAATTTGGCAAATGGATGTGACCCATTATAAATCTTTTGGTCGTCTATCTTTTATTCATGTCGTGGTAGACACCTTTTCAGGATTCACATTTGCAATTCCAGCAGCAAAAGAGACAGGCCGAGTGGTCACTGAATTCCTTATACAAGCATTTGCAATTATGGGTGTGCCACAAGCAATAAAAACAGACAGTGGGCCTGCATATAAGTGTAAACATTTTACACACTTTTGTGCACAGTGTAAGATTTTACATATCACAGGCATACCCTTTAATCCTCAAGGGCAGGCAATAGTAGAGAGAAGAAACAGAGATATTAAAACACTCCTCCAAAAACAAAAGAAAGGGGGAGCCACGGTAACCCTAGAGAACTTCTAAATTTAGTTCTCTATACCATTAATTTTTAAATTTTTGACAAAGATGCACTGGCTCCAGCAGACAGGTTTTATAACCCACTGGAAGGGCAGTGTCCAGTGAGAGCAGCTCCACTGTCCTTAGATAATCACCAGGTGATGTGGAGAGACCAGAAAGTGGTGAATGGAAGGGACCAGATAGGTTAACTGCTTGGGGGAGAGGGTTTGCTTGTATCTCCACAGATAGAGAAGGAATCAGATGGGTGCCAACGAGCTGTAGTCACCTTGTCCATCAGAGAGAGGCGGAGCAGACCCTTGAAACGAAGGAGAAGACCCAAGAAACATCGAATGGTTCCATTGATGACTGTGCCCACCACTGAAAGAACCTGGCAGTTATGGAGTTTGACTCATGGACATCAAAAATTGTTGGACTTGAAAACCCTCAGGAATCATTGGATTATCTGAGACATCATAAGACTGTTGCAGGACTTCAAAAACTTGTGGGGATCATTGGATTCCCTAACACGTGAAGCAATGGACAATATGATTGGTTTTGAACTATCTCTTGGTTGCTGAAGAAGGCATATGCGTGACTGATGTTTGCATACCCTCCTTCTAGGACTTCTGGAAATCTTTTACAAAACTGTGTTGATTTATATTGTTTGTTATATCGCTACTTGCATGTACAATTCCTGTTACACCACATTGAGTCTGCACTGACTGTGGGGAGAGTCATCACTATTAGCCTCTGTGTTATTGCTATGTGCTTGTGTAATAACTCCCATGCTGATGGGTTTGTGCATACTTGTCTCTTGTTTCTAATAAGAAACCCACTAGCAATCCACTTCTCTTTGGTGCTTTTCACCTCCCTTCCTGAGATGTCAGGGAGGGCGTGATTATCTCCTTTTTAGTGCTTTCATCTCCCCTTCTGAGAAGTCAGGGGGGGCGTGATCACCTCCTTTTTGGGGTTCTCACCTCCCTGAAAAGTCAGGGATGGCGCCACCACCTGTGGTCTAAAACAAAAAAAAAGCGGGAGATATAAAGGTCTAGAACTGAGCAATGCACTTGGATAATGAAGCACGTGGGACTAATTGCCAATTGGAAGATTCCCTATTAACTTGTTTGAAGGTTGACCCTCCCCAGCTGTTCTGTGCTGACTTGATTGGTGAGACAAAGAGGGAGAAGTGACATGTGTGGGAGGAGTAGGAGGAGGAAGAGGAAATTGAGACGCTGACACTGAGTCAGTCTCTCCTGGCATTTGAGGGAGAAAGGTGTGTGTGAGATTGCTAAATCTAATCCCCTGACCTTGACCGTAAAAGATCAAGAATAACAAGGTTTAATGATCCTGACTCTGGCTGATTTCTGGGAAGACAGAGTTCCAGCACTCCAACTTTTTTATTCTGTCATTTTTAATCATGTCTGACTCTTTGTGACCCCATTTGAGGTTCTCTTAGCAAATATACTGTAATGGTTTTCCATTTCCTCATTTTATATGGGAAGAAACTGAAACAAACAGGATTAGGTGATTTAAGCAAAATCACACAGCTAAGAAGTGTCTGAGGCCAGATTTGAATTTAGGAAGATGGCTCTTCCTGACTCTAGGCCTAATATTCTAACTGCTGTACCACTTACCTATCATACGACTCTTTAGTTGTATCATAATCTTTTATTGTCTACATGGCTTGTTCTTTGGTTATTACTTATTATACTTATTACTGAGTCTTTACATAGTCTCTATTTATATCTATCATATATTTTTGTATTAATTATTATTTTATTGCACTGCAGTTGGTAAAGAATGTGCTTAATATTTATGTCTTTCTACATTTACTTTAATTAGTTTATACCCTAGGACATCATCTATTTTTGAAAACATAATACTGCTACTGAGGAATATGTATATTTTTGGATGTTCTCATCCAGAAGACACCATGAGTCTTTCAAATCTTTTTTCAACTGTTGGTTTCATTTTAAATTTTTATGTGAATTTCTATATCTTTATTCAGCACTATCAGAGAAATATTAATCTCCTATAGTTATTTCATTATTCTTCATCTTTATTTATATTTTCAGTTAACTTTTTTTCTCTAGAAATTTATATGTTTTGGCACTTGATACAGTATATATATATATATATATATATATATATATATATATATATATATATATATATATATATATATAATACATGTATATACTGTTTATCTTGCCTTTATATATAATACAGTTTCTCTTTTTTATCCTTCTGGATATTGTATTTTTTATTTTTTTTTCCTTCTCTGACAAGAAAATTGCAAATACTACTTTAAAAAATAAATCTACAAAATTATTTTTAGCAAGGTCAAAAGTGTAACACTATTTCATTGCATTTTAACTTTTTTTCTTGAATTATTGCTTTTTTTTCCCTCCTGTCTTTAAGTTTCAGTATATTTGAAATCTCTTTGGGACTTGGGCTTATTCCCAGCCCTTTTCTCTTATTCTCTTTGCATTTTAGCCTTTTCTCTCTATTTTCAGTTACTGCTTCATACTTCCTTCCTTAATATCTGGACCTTTTCCTTTCACTACCATGAAACACAAACTTTTTTCTGCCCAAACCACTTAGAGTTTGGCAGTCTGGTCTCCTCTCCCTGGACCAACTTTTTTATTCTATTGTTTCTGATTCTCTGTGAACCCATTTGGGGTTTCCTTGGTAAAGATACCAGAGTGGGAGGCACTGGGACCCAAATAGATCTTTGCCCTGGATAAACTCTCCCTCCATGTAAATTCTCATTCCACCTAAGTTTTGGGGCCCCTTCCCCATCCGTGGCTCATGACTTAACTTCTTCCCCGATCCTCAACACTTTTGTGCCCTTTTTCTGATAAAAAGCCATGATATATCAAAGACCCAACGTTTCCAGGCACTTATGGGTTGGTGGCTGAGCAAGTTCAGCTTGAGTCACTACTATAATGGCAAAGAATAGAGACTTCCACGTGTTTTCCTCTGTTTTTCTTGTTCAACATACTTCTTCTCCCTTTCTCAGTTAAGTCAAAGAAGAACATCATTTGACCAGCTTTTTCTCCCAGTTGCTTATCATCCTCTACCAAATATATATGCAGTATAGTTTAATGGATGGTGAGCTGGAACTTTGACATACATACTGTAAAGAACACTTAACTCTTTACAAGTGGATAGTTGGCAGAGAAAAATAGAATTTTAGGCTTATAAACAGGAAGACTTGCAAATCCAGCTTACTAAATGAATAACTCTGGGCAAGGCAATTAAACCTCTTTTTGCCTCAGTTTCCTCATCTGTAAAAAAAAAAAAAGAGGATAATAAAAGTACCTTCCTCCAGTACTGATTATGAAAAGCAAATTCAGCTAAAAAGAGAAAGATTTCACTTTTTATCAATAAAGCATGTAGTACCGTGCATAGCACCTTTTGGGTACGAGTTTCCAGTTCTTAGGACATAGTAGGTACTCAATTAATGCTTATTTCTTTCCTACTTAACCTCTCAATGCTCTAGTAGACAATCAGAAACCAATGCCTGTAGATCTTGTTAAGTACAAGGAATTTCTCCATTGGGAGTTCTCTGAAAAAAAAGAAAAGAAAAGAAAAGAAATCACTGTCAGGTTAAAAAAAGAAAATCTAATTTTCTTGAAAATTGTTTCAAGCCTGCTTCATCTTCCTGGCCTTTCTTCATCTGCTCTCCCCATCACCTCCAAAACTTTATGCAATCTGTCCAGTATCATCACAATCAGCACCAGCATTATCACAGTCTTTAAGGTTTACAAAGCACTTTACACAGATTATGTTCAGCAGCTGGTGAAGGCAGCAGATAAAGCTCTGTTCCTTAAGTAAGGAAGTCCTAAATTAAAACTTGGACTCTCACACTTAGTAGCTATGTGACTCTAGACAAATCACTTAATTTAAGCCTTCCTTTCCTCAAATAAAAATCATTACAGTATCTACTTCCTTGGCCATTGTGAGGATCAAATGAAGTTAAAAAACAAACAAAAAAAAAAAAAAAAAAAACAAACACTTAACACAACACCTCTTACTTCATTAACACTATATAAATGCTTATTCCCATCTCTCTTTGCCCTCCCAACTAGTAATTCAACTGTCCAAGACATACTTTAAACTTATGTTTTCCTGATTCCAAAGGAGGGCTCTTGTCAAAATTTGATGATCATCCCTGAAGGTACTTTCATTCTAGGCAGAACCACCTCCCAGTTCAGTCCTGGAAACCCTTATCTTCCAGATTTCAACTGTTTAATGAGTCAAAGAAAAACCACCATTTGTCAGCTTTCTCATAACAGATTTGGGGCCAGCCTCCTGTGTGAAGGGATAATAAAAAAAGCCCCCTCCATTTCTACTTATTTGGGATTTGCAATCGAGCATCATCTGGGACTCTACAGTGCCATTCTTTTCATCTTGGTTTACAGAGGTACCTCTGCCATTCACTCAGGGATCGTGATGACTCTATAGATCACCTCCCTGTCACCTGTCACAAAACAAATTAAATCACCGATACTTTGAGATGCCTGGAGTGTCTCAGTGTCTCCAGAGCCAAACTGTTCTTTCACATCACTGACTTCCTGACTGTAGCTCTTCCCTGCAGTCCCTTACATTTAAAACATTTCATATTTCAAAGGCAGAACACCAGCTATGCAAATTTGCAAGCACCAGTTTTGATCGCATATGAATCACTGTGGGTGCACATTTAAGAAAAGTGTTATAAAGTGGGAGACATGTATCCTTTTATGTGTGGAGTATAATGAGTTGTACTGATTAGTCTAACTCACTGAGGCAAATCACTACACACTTTTAAAGGTCTCCTGTTCAATGCACCATAATTAAATTAAAGTTAAAGTACTGTAATTATTTAGAACATAGGTGCCATTTTCCATGGATCTTTGTGAACTGATAAGCTCAAAATGAATGCAGAGATAAAATAGTATTACTCAAGTTAACTGAATATAATCTTGTCTATCTTGTATTTGGAATAAAATTACTTAAGAGTCCAGGGGCTAATGAGAAATAAGATAAATCTTTTCTATAGAAAAGGCAATTTATGCTACCGAGGTTTAAATACTAGGACAATAAATTTATTGGTTATCTCATATGCATAAGCATATGTTTGCATACACGTGGTCTCTAGAGTGAACTTCTCAGTAAATCTAGTGGAAATGTACTAGGGCATTTTGTTGTTTGTTTGGCTTTTGTTTTGTTGGGGTTTTGCGGCACAGTGCATAGCCTTGGGCACACTAACTGTGAAGAAGGCAGAGCCCGAGGCACAGCAGAGAAAGTACAATTTGAAGAAAGGAGGACTATCTCTAGATCAGAAGTCAGAGAGCTTAGAACATATAATTACAATAGCAAGAAAATGTTGTACACATACACACTCACAGGAGTCATGGGGTATTTTTGCTGGCCAATCCAATGATTACTTTATCAGTACTGTTGGGTTGAAAGGAACCAACTGGATCACCTTGCCTCCAGAACATCTGGATCAGATACCCAACATTCTAAGTAAGTCTACAAATATCCTAAATATTTTCTCCAGAACTAGGCTAGGTCATGGGATGATAGACTCTGAGGAAAATGGATTACTTTTTTGGGTCCCTTCAGAAAGACCTGGTCTGTTCTAAAGGTTAGGGTCACAGGAGGTTGTAATTTTGTTACAAAACTTCAATATTTTACATTAATAAATTAAAAACAATTCCACTGGAGGTCCCCTGGATTTGGTCCCAGACCAAAACCCTTAAGCCTTCTCTAGGTTCATCTTTAGAGACCTGAACCTTCCTGGCTTCCTTCCATCTCTCCTTCCCAACAGCCCTTATTCCCCAATAAATTCACAAACTTGAATTTACAAAAGCAAGTCATGGGGAAAACAAGTTTATAAACTGCCTATAAATTTCCAGCTTTAAGTTTATAAATGTGGTTAGGTGGGAGAAAGGGAGGAAAGAAGAAGAACTGACTATCTTAAATAATATAGAGTGAACAATATAGGAGGACATGAAGACTGACTTCTTTCGTGTGGTCCAGAACTGGGATTCCATCCTTGAGGGTGGTCCCCTCTCCTAATGCAAATTATTCTTTTAAGACAGTTGACTAGAAAGTTGAAAAGAGAGGGAACCTTCTCAGACATCTCAAATAATCATTCATTTCAAAGGAAACAACTCCCGTTTTCATGACACTAAGACCAGCTCTTCTACTAAGATATTGCTGCCTCAACTACAAAATAGGCATGATAATGGTAATAACTTATTTATAATAATTTCTAAAGCACTTATGTGCCAGATGCTCTGTTAAACACTATAATAATCACATTTGAATAAACCTGAAAGGAGATGCTGTTATTATCCCCACTTTACAGATGAGAAACTGAGGCAAACAGAAATGAAATGACTTCTCCAGTGCCTCGCATTTAATAAATGTATAAGGCCAGATTTCAGTTTAGTTCTTCCTGTCTCTAGGCCCAAGGTTCTATCCACACACCAAGGGGACCCAGCAGATAGTAGATATTCTTCCTCTCTACACCTCAGGATCAGTCAGTAGAAAATCAGTAAAAAGACAGAAAATGCATATTAAATATTTTTTAAACCTGAAACTATAAGAAAAATTTAAATTCCTATTTGAATCTCTTTAATACATTTATCACATCCTACCTATATCATTGGTATTTGTGTATATGATATCACTGATCACAAGTCTGCAGAAATGAAACATATTCTTTGATGAATGGTATGACAGGAGAAGATTGGCAAAATATTTAGAGGTGGAAGAGACCTTGGATTTCATTCTTTTATGAAGGCAAACTAGCCTCTCTTTTGCCTCAATTCTTACCTAGCTTTGTTTTGTGTATGGGCTACCTATTTGCCCTTGACTTAGCTTTTAGTTATTGAATGGGTATTGCTTCATAAGACCTGGGAAAGACCTTAGCTTAAAAATGCCAAGGTCTCCCACTACATCTGGGATCATGTTCAGTTATCCTGATCTGTTTCTTGCCACTAGATTCTGATGACTGGAGGAGAAAGAAAGGCTTTTTTGCCTTTGCACAAGCTCTGCCTTAAATCCAATTCACTTGCAAGTCAAGACATTACCCTCCCAATGGCATTGTTCCTCTTTGATATCGAAGGATGAACATCAAGATACATTGTGCTCGTTTCTCAGATGAAGAAGCTGAAGTCCAAGATGCTTAATCAGCTTTCCCAAGGTCACACAGCTTTTAAATAGCATCACCAAAATTCCAATCCAGGTTTTCCAAATTCACTACCCTTTCCATTCTACACAATATAAAACTCTATGGATTGTTTTTGAACATCTCAGTGCTACTTCTGGATTTTGAAACAAAATAGGGGTTTCAAAGGATCCAGTACCCAGAGCAATGGGGCACATTTAAAGCTTTTGCTTTTTACTGCCTAATGGGATTTTTCCAACTAATTGCAGGCTCCCTATAACTTTCTACCAGGAGACAAGAATAGCATTAAGATCCCAAACTCCCATCTAAATCTGAGACTATGGAGATTTGACAAGGCTACCCTCTGATCCCAGAATCCTAGCCCTAAATGAGTTGCCTTTCATTAAATTCATCAGCTAGGAGATTTTAATCAGTAAATGCAGATCATAATAGAGCTTGAAAAACAGGCCTAGCAGCAGACAGGTCTAATCGTTACAAAGACCAGTCAACTGTGAACCAAGCTCACTTATGTTTTAATTTAAAATTCCAGTGGAATTCCTAGTAAAATACTTATGAGGTAGTCTCTGCTAGAGAGTTATGTCCTTTTATTACCCAGGACAGTCTGTAAAATAGATCGCAGCAGTTTGCTGTTTTAATTACACAGTGATATATACTCTACAGTACTATATAATCCTTGACATGGTACTTTTGAAACACAATAAGATAGAAAAACAATAACACCACTAATTCTATTTTATAGAAAACTTTCAAATTAATTGGTATAACAGCATCATCTGTTTTTGCTTTCTGGCTCATTTCTTCTATGTGGTTTAGAAAAAGAAAGAAAAGCACCTTACTGAACTGAGATGAAGTTAAACAGTCACTAAGAGATAATGGCTTTATATCGGGGAAATCCAGTGGCAACAATGCTTTGCCATGGGGACTGTTACACAATCAATTGTTTTTGTGTTTCTTTAATGGGCTTCATGGGCAGAAAGATAAACTGGTTGGGTTCAAAGGACAATGAATTCATTAAAAGAAGTTCCTAATAAAAGTGATTCAATCTTCGCATTTAGCTTTTAATACAAAAATTAATTAACATTTGCATTATAAGACCTGACCTCCCCAGGGGAATATAATCAATTCTTCCCAATTCAGGATATGTTCTGGGCAGGACATAATTCCTTATTGTGACTATAATCAATCATGTCAGTGTTGCTGGGCAGCTACTGTAAATGATGAACAAATTCTTAAATCTGAATCTCCCTTAAAAATGGCTGTCAAATGAATAGTATATAAATACAGCCCTTCAGTAGGGAGATGTTTAATTATAATATTGATTAAATTATGGCAATTCCTGGCAGAATACATGACTATGGAACATTCTCTGGAAAGAATACAGGACTACCAAAAGGCATAGCTCAATTCTGTATATGAAATTTCACCAAGGAATTTGTTTAATTCCAGCAGCATCTTGCAAAACACTTCAATTAAAGAATAAGCAAGATGCCAGAGAAAAATTCATTTCTTGGAGGCTAGAAAACTTGAAAAATTCAGTCTGTGAGATTTTAGGTGATGTAAGAATAGTGCCTATTTTTAAAGATTTTTTAAAATTTGAATTAATTAATATAAAGGACCATTGTTCATTTTTTTTTACTACCGTCCCTCCACTTACCCCTATTAGTTGATTTTAGGTGATGTAGGAATAATGTGTGTTTTTATTTTTAAATTTTGTTATTTAATATAATCATTGCTCCCCTTCTCACCTACCCATCCACCCTTACTCCCATAAGTCTTTAAGATCTGCTTGTATCTATACAGACAAGTACATGCTCTTCTTCCAGACAACATCCCCCAGGAGATTCTGGGGCAATGAATAAATGGCCCCTAATAGTATCATCCTAGGATGATTTCTTACCACCAAAATAAGTACAAGAAAGGAATAATAGCCCAAAAGTTGTAAAAAAAAAAACACCAACTCATAACTAGTGCTTTATCTAGAAACAAGAGCTCTAAAGGGTTATTTGGGTCTGATGCTTTCACCTGGTATGAATGATTCGGATACTAGTATGGGAAGAAAGCCTTTATATGACTTTATAGGGAAGACAAATATAAGCCCTGAACAATATATATGCATCATCTTATTTGCCCCAAATCACACTTCTGCCATTCCATAGGATCCATATTTATTATTTACAAAGGCAAAAACAAACTGAAAAAAGAAAAGACAAAGAACAAGATGGTTAAATGAACTTCTGGTATCTGGTTTTCAGCCCCCACTAAAAAGAAGAAAATAGGGGGAGTAATTTGGGGTAGTTTTAAACTCAAAATAGGAAATAAAAGAAGAGATGATGCAAAATATTCCCTCAGTTCTAAAAAAAGACAACCTAAGTCAAATTTTAGGGACTCACGAAAAGGTAATTCAAGTTCAATTCATATTATATCTGGAAGGGACATCGAGGATCATTTTACTCACAAATAAGGAAACTTAAGGCCTAAAGAAGCTAAATTCTTTGTCCAGGCCACACAGGTAGTAAATAATTATCTAGCTCCAAAGTCCTTACCTTTTCAACTATTCTAGGCACATTCTCAGGAGCAGCACTAGACAAAGGTACTACAAAGGCAAAAACAAAAAAGTCCTTGAAAAGCTTAGGTTCTACTCAAAAATTCGAAATGCCATTTCAACAAGCTGTTATACTGAGTTAGCATATATAAAAACTTTGCAAATCAGCTATATAAATAATTTTATTTTTATGCATTTATTTTTTAATGAGCAGTTAGGAGAAAAGGAGCAAAGGGAGCAAAGGCAGAAATCAAAGTGCTATGGGAAAATTGGGGGAGAACTAAAGTAGAGGAATCAGGGAAGATATTCCATAAGAGGCAGCATTTACACCAAACCTTAAAGGAAATTCAGGATTCTAAAAGGTGAGGTTGAGTGACATTTGCATTCCCAACATGGAGAATAGTGTAAATGAAAGGAAATGGGAGAGAGAGCTGTATTTCAACTGGAGTAGAATATAAAGTACAGAGTGTAGAGAAAAGTCCTGATGGTGAAAAAAGGCTGGAAAGATAGAGTCATATTCTGAAATGTTTTAAAGTACTAGGAGTTTTTATTTCATCCTAATGTAACCCTCTAACACCTTTATTCTCTACTTCTATATCTCCTCCTATATATGAAATTCTAATATGTGCATTCTATCTCTTCCTATACATGAAAAAAATAAAATTGACTAGTTATAATTTCATAGCAGCATAGTAACATGTCCTCTTTTAAAAGGAAGACCATAAAATTCATTTTATTTTATGAACAGTATATGTTCAACAGTATATATATATATATAAAATTTGTGTATATAGAGTTGCACATATATGTGTAATGTGTATATAAGGATGTGTACATCATACAAATACAAATATACATATAACTGTGTACAAATATGTATATATATATATACATATATATATATATATATATATATATATATATATATATATATATATATGGAGAGAGAGATATTAAGCTATTGGGAAGTATAGAAGTATACAGATACTGAGATACATAGAGATTTACATGATTTTTCCAAAGCCGCATATCATAGTAAACCCCAGAGCTTGTATCTGAATCAAGATTTTCTATTCAAAATCCAATTCTCATGCAATAAATATATAAAAGAAAAGGAAAAATTTTACTCTCAAATGTACTGAGTTTTGCTTTGTTTCATTTTAATACTACAAGCAGACTTGTCATTTTTTAAACAGCCTAGCTTGAGACAGAAGAAATATGTATAGGTAATTATCGAGAACATCTTTGCCACTCAGATAAGTGTTATGTCTGCTTTGTTTTATACAGAGTCACACAGAGAGAAAGCACAATGAATGATTCAAGGCTCCCCCATCAGAAGTGGAAGGGGCAATTTAGCCAGTCCAGGGTATGACCTAGCTCATACCACATATTTCAGGAGATTCAGGACATTGCTTTTCCCGGGATGTTTAGGAAGCCTGTCATTGAGTTGTCAGCTACAGAATGCCTTGGAGGGAGTGTTTCCTTGATATACAGGACTCACTTCTGGGAATTCTCACTTCCGAACACTTCAAATCAGAGACTCAAAGAAGTGTGGAATGTTTATTCACAGTGTGTTCTCCCTTTTAGATAGTTTATCCTGAAGATCCTTCGGTTGGCAGGTTCCAAATTAGGGAGGAGGGAGGTAAGAACTCTGGATATATTATTCACAATATTATGGCAATTCATTTTTCATCATCCCCCTTCCAGTCATAGAGAGACCAAAGAGAGACCCTCAGGGATATGGTGAAAGAATCATTCTTGCAACAGTTCTGAGCCTCTGACAACTCCCTACTCTTCCTTATAAATCATAGTGGTTGTAAAATATCATTTAAATACTATTTTTGGAATAATTTATTGGATTCTTCATGTACTCTATAAGTCAGAGATTTTTTTTTAAAATTACATTTTATTTATGTGCTTTTATATTTATAAATAAAGTAATATAAATTGTCAGGCCCAAACAATACTCCTAAACAACAAAGTTACTAACACAGTTTATGATCTAAGAGACTCCCCAAACAGTTCTTAGGATTTTGTTTTATTTTATTTTTCTGCATCTTTGTCACAAACAATGAAATGGTTGATATAAACAAAACTGGAGTTTGTTTTATCATTGAAGAACCAAAGTAGCTAAAACCACTAAGCAATTTATAATCTTAGAGGACACAGGATTTTAAAACTGAAAGAAACAGTAGAGATAAAATAAGAATTATTAATCTAGGTTCTGAGAAATTTATTAAAATATTTAATTTTCCCAGTTACATGTAAAAATATTTTTAACATTTTTTTAAAATTTCAGATTCTAAATTCTCTCCTCTTCCCCTTCCTCACTTCTTGAGGATGCAAACTATTTGATATAGATTATATATGTTCAGTCATGCAAATCATATTTCCATATTAGTCATATTGTGAAAAAAAACACAAAAAAACAACCAGAAAAATAAAGTTTAAAATAAAAAATATTAGTTCAGTCTACAGTTAGACTGCATCAGTTTTTTCTCTGGAGGTGAATCACATTTTTTATCCTAAGTCCTTCAGAACTGCCATGGATCATTATATTGTCAATAACAGCTTAGTCATCCACACTTGATCATTGTACAATATTGCAATTATTGTGTACAATGGCATAATAGTACTCCGTCACAATTATATATTATAATTTGTTCAGTTATTCCTCAATTGATGGGCATTCCCTCAATTCCCAATTCTTTGCCACCACAAAAGACCTGCTATAAATATTTTTATGTATTCCTTTTGGATTTTTACCTTTTTGGGATACAGACTCATCATGGTATTACTGAATTCAAGAGTGTGCATGGTTTTATTGCCCTTAGTTCCAAATTGTTCTCCAAAATGGTTGGATCAGTTCACAACTCTATCAACATTGCATTAGTTTCTCAGTTTTCCCACATCGCCTCTAATATTTGCCATTTTCCTTTTCTATCCTATTGGCCAATCCAATAGGTGTGGGATAGTACCGCATAGTTGTTTTAATTCATATTTATTTAATAAATACTGTTTTAGAGCATTATTATATGATTATAGATAGCTTTGATCATATCATCAAAAAACTGCCTATTCATATTCTTTGACCATTGATCAGTTGGGGAATGGCTTTTATTTTTATAAATTTTATAAATATAAATTATTTTTATAAATTTAAATATTTTTATAAATTTATAAATTAGTTCTCTATATATTTGAAAAATAAGAGCTTTATCAGAGACTTACATGAACTGATGCTGAGTGAAATGAACAGAACCAGGAGATCATTATACACTTCAATAATGATACTGTATGAGGATGTATTCTGATGGAAGTAGATATCTTCAACAAAGAGAAGATCTAATTCAGTTCCAATTGATCAATGATGGGCAGAATCAGCTACACCCAGAGAAGGAACACTGAGAAATGAATGTAAACTGTTTGCATTTTTGTTTTTCTTCCAGGTTATTTTTACCTTCTGAATCCAATTCTTCCTGTGCAACAAGAAATTCGGTTCTGCATGAATATACTGTATCTAGGATGTACTATAACATATTTAACATGCATGGGACTGCCTGCCATCTAGGGGAGGGGGTAGAGGGAAGGAGAGGAAAACTCGGAACAGAAGTGAGGGCAAGGGATAAATGTTGTAAAAAATTACCCATGCATGTGCACTGTAAAAAAAAGTTATAATTATAAAATTAATTTAAAAATTAAAAAGCTTTATCAGAGAAACTTGCTGTGATTTTTTTCACAATTATTAACTTTATTTTTATCTATTTATCCTATTCACTAATTTCTTTTACCCTATCCATCCTCAAAAGTATTTTGCTTCTGAATACCACCTCCATCAATCTACCCTCATTTCTATTAGTCCTGGCTTTTCTTACACTCTTTTTCTTCTATTGGGTAGGATCAGATAGATTTCTATGCCCAATTAATTGTGTCTATTATTTCTTCATTGTAATTGGTTCAAAGAACTTTAGCAAGTTAAAGTTAGGATCTTTTCCCAGAGTGGAGAGGGCACTGCCCCAAATTCAAATTTTTTCATTTATATATGTATACACACACACACACACATATGGGGGGGGGAGAGAGAGAAAGAGAGAGAGACAGAGAGAGAGAGAGAGAGAGAGAGAGAGAGAGAGAGAGAGAGAGAGAGAGAGAGAGAGAGAGAGAGAGATGACTTTCAAAAACCTTTCTAGTTTCTGTAAATTCCCTAATTTTACAAATGAGGATATTGGGAAGAGAGGAGGTATGATTTGCTGAAGGTCACAAAGAACAGCCATTTGGGTCTCCTTTTCTTTATCTCTTCCTCTTAGAATTCTTAACTTTTTTTCAAGGAATAGCCTAGGTCATGTACAACAAGAAGCTTCTTTCTAGGTGTTAGTGTCTTCTCACTCTTCATATTAGATTATGAAATGTAAATGCACTAGTCCTTTGAAATTTAGGCTTTTTGAAGAATGTAAAGTAAAAGTAAAGCAAAACAAAATCCCCATATTGGTCAAATTCAAAAATCCCTTCTTTGCTCTGCATATTAGTCCATCATCTCTGTGTCATGTGATAGACAAAGTTATTTTTCAGCCTTCTGGAATCATAGTGGATTTTTCTGTTGATCAGCGTTTTATTCAGAATAGTTTATTTTTACAATACTGATACTATGGTATAAATTGTTCTTTTGATTCTATTTATTTCATTTTAAATCACTTCATGTAAGCTTTCCTTAAGTCCCTTTGAAATCATTTTTTGCGTTTCTTACCAAAAAATATGTCAATATTTCATTATGTTCATATTCCACTGCATGTTAATTCATTCTCTAAATGGTGGCCATCCCCTTAATTTTCTTCTTTTTTTTCCTTTACACATAAATTTTCTATAAATATTTTTGTACCCAGAGGACCTTTTCCTCTTTTTTTTGAGCTCTTTGGGTATAAATCTAGTAGTGGTATTAATGAGTCAAAGGGCATTTCCTGTTTAGGACCTTCAGAGACATAATTTCAAATTGTTCCAAAATAGTTTGACCAGTTCACAATTCAACAATGTTTCTGGTTTGTTTTGCTTTCTTTTCTGCAGCATATTCAACATTTCTCTTTTTTGTTGTTTGTTTTGCTTTTGCTTTGTTTTGTTTTTTGGAAAATTTGCCAATCTAATGGGTGTGAGATAGAACTTCAGAATTGCTTTAATTTGCATTTCTCTAATTATCAATATAGCTAAGATTAGAAGAGAAATAGCAGAAATAGCAGAAAAATGTTCTGTATCAAATTTCTCTAATAAAAGTCTCACTTCCAAAATATAAGGAACTGATTCAAATTTTGTAAGAATAAGACCCATTCTCTAATTGGTAAATAGTCTAAGAAAATAAGCAGAGTATTCTCAAGGTAAGAAATCCAAGCAACCTGTAGCTATATTAAGTAAACAAACACTATTCTCAATTTTCTTACTCTGTTTATTGTCCAATACAGCTCTTGTCTTGCCAGACTCCAACCTTGAATTACCCCATCTGCCTCCTCTACTCCTACTCACCAGTTGTTAAAATTCAACTGGACTAAGACACAAGACAAATCTATAAACCATAGTGAACATCAAGTACATCAGATTTTCCATGGCAAACTAGTTTCTATTTATATAAATACATAGTTAATTAAAATGAGATCTGTTATTTCAGACTACTCAAATGATTAATAAATGTTTTTACTTCTATTTCATTTCTTCAAAAATATTATTTTGTAAATTTATCATTTGGAGATCTAACTTTTTCACAAATGCAGTCAATTTTGTAGATTAGAGTATGAATCTGAAAATTGTGCATTGATTTATTCCTGTTATGGAGTTTTCTTTTTCAAAAAAAAGATATACCAAGTATAGAAGATTAAGGGAAATTTTTCTGAAAAATTAATTCTATTATTCTTCATTATTGTCATTAAGACAAATGTCAAATTCATCTTTTATTTCAACCATCTTCAAAGTCTTTTAGCATTAGAAAACCATCATTGTTACAATTTTATAGAATTGCACCATGATTTGTCCCCATATTATCACAAAGTTTTGCAAAAAGTGTTCCTTTTAATTGAACATTTGTAAAGTTGATTATTCCTATAAAAATTTGACCAACTATATGTAGCTTCTCTTTCATTTTTTTGTGATTGTAAAGTACACAAACACACATGCACACATACCCAGACATGCTACATTTTCTGCTAGTGTTTGGTGACCTATGTTTCAACTTTCATAAAAAGACCTATCATTGTAAATTCCAATAAAATTGTCCTCAATTATACCATTTTTATTTTTAAAATCCATTAATTTCATTAAAATTTTGTGTTGGAGTGTCATTACTTTAAATATATTTTGCAAAGTTAAAAAAAATCTTTCCTAGCATCAGTTTCAGCAACACATTTTGCTTATATAATCAAAAAGCATCTTTACATATGTTGGTTTAACCAGTTGCAATGCAAACAAGGAAAATTTTATTTTCTAAATTGATTTATTACAAGGATCTTAAAACACATTATTGTCTCCAAGCAGAGCCATATGATTCACCAAGCTTCATCTTGACTATATCAATAATTGCAGGTAGCATCAATGTTTTTCCCTACCAGATGAGATGTTTTACACCTAGTAATTCCATAAATAAACTTATTTGATGAAGACAATAATTTTGATGCCAAAGATATAAATTTTGAAATTATTGTTTTGCTTATTAAAAGTATCTAATTTTATCTAAAATCTTATCTTGCTAATATATTCTGTGTGCATATTTTTAGGATTCAATCTTTTTCCTATTTTCTCAGGTTGTACTTTTTTCCTCTCCTTTTACCCTTTCTCTCCTTATCAGTGTTTTATTTCTAACCATCACCTCCTTCAATCTTCCCTCCCTATTTTCAGCCTCCCTGTCTTCTCCCTTTCTCCTTTTACTTCTGCCTTTTCTTCTATTGTTTTCCCCCTTTCCTTTCTTTTTCCCCTTCTACTTCCCTATAGGGTAAATTTCCATGCCAAACTAAGTATATATGTTATTCACTCTTTGATTCAAATCCAATGAGATTAAGGTTCAAACAATCATTTAAAACACATTTCTTTATAAATAAAACCAAAAGGGAAGAACCATGAGAGAAAAAAAACACAGGAAAAAAAGAAGTGAACATATCATGTGTTGATTTAAATTCAAACATCATCCACAATTCTCTTTCTGGATGCAGATGGTATTTTCTTTCCAAAGTTTATTGGGATTGCCTTGGCTCACTGAACACTGAGAAAATACAAGTCTTTCATAGTTGATCATCGCACAATCTTGATAATACTATGTACAATGTATTCCTGTTTCTACTTGTTTCACTCATCATCAATTCATGTAAATCTTATTATTATTATTATTATTATACATTTTTTATTTACAAAACATATGCATGGGTAACTTTTCAACATTGATCCTTGCAAAACCTTCTGTTCCAACTTTTCCCCTCCTTCCCCCCACCTCCTCCCCTAGATGGCAGGTAGTGCAATATCATGTAAATTTTTTCAATAATATTCAATTACTTTCATATACCACAGCTTAGTCAGCCATTTCCCCAATTGATATACATCTACTCATTTTCAAATTCTTTGCTATCACAAAAAGAGCTGCTACAAACATCTTTGTATATGTGGGCCCTTTTCCCTCGGAAGTTGTAATTTTTGGTGACAGCAACATGCTGTGCCCATAATAAGATTCACACATACACACACACAAACACACACACATATACATTTCATCTTATTTACACATATTTTAAATATGTACTGTGCTGCTTTCACCATCAGTTGACACTAATTTATTGTGTTAGCCTTGCTCTTGTTGACTTTAAATTTGACTTTGTTATCATTGAAGAAAGGTGTATATATGTGGGAGTTGAAATCTAAATAATTAACAATTTTGACCAATGCATCATTTCTCCAACAGAAGGTCTCATATACTAAGAGAGATACACCTCACAATTGTGGTAAAACGCAACTAAGGTAATTTTCAAGGAATATGAGAGTTTTAAGCCTTGTCAAAACAGGGAATAATTATACCCAAAATTATTAAATCTAAGCCCCTAAAAATGTGTTCTATTCACTAGAAACATGTATTATGTAAAGCGATCTCAGTGCCAGAAATATTTTCTTTCCTGACTTGATATATTGGTGAATAAAAAGTGGAGACCCCAAAATTAAATTTCAGTATCCATAAATTTAGAGCTAAAAGATAACCAGTTATAATATAATCAAAATCCCTAAACCAATTATGTTCTGTATATAGTTCACTTTTCATTCAGAATAGCTAAGAGATGAAAATTAGCTTATTGATTTTTGTCACTTATCAGCAGCTTGGTATAATGGCTAGGTGGCTGACTTTGGATCAGGAAGCCCAGAAGTGGAATCCTGTTTCTGGTAGATGCCAACTGTGAATATGAGCAAGTTACTTAATTTCAGAGTATCCCAACTAACTGTTTAAAAGTAACTTACAGACCAGTTGCTGAGAGAGACAGAAAGACAGAGAGAGAGAGAAATAGAGAAACAGAGAGAGAGAAATAGACACACAGAAACAGAGAGAGAGAGAGAGAGAGAGAGAGAGAGAGAGAGAGAGAGAGAGAGAGAGAGAGAGAGAGAGAGAGAGATTAACAAAGAAAACAGGAGATATTGAGCTCTAGGTTTTCCATAAGTTTCCTGGCCTGTGCCTATATTTTGATAGCCTTAAGACAATTTAAACTGTAAGTCTTATATAAGCTTTTTCATTAATTTTATAGAACTTTAAAATCAGCTTTCATCTCTGCCAAAAAGGGAGTATCCCCTCCTCTCCCCATTAGAACAGATGAGATTTTCTTTTCAATGGAATATACTTAAAAGAGTTCAATTCATTAAGCTGCAAAATATTAGCATCAGCATCAATATCCTTTAGAAAGAATATAAACTTGAGTTTGTGTTTAGAACAAGGGGAAAAACACAGATTTGGAAAAGTTAAGATCCAGGAATATAAAAGCTCAAAAACAAAAAAGCAAAAAAACCTTTGTACAGCCCTTAGGTTATATGTTAAGTTTAAAGATTTCTTTATCAATGACCCAAGCAATCTAATGTGATATTTAACTTTCTTAAAACATTCAAAGTCATTTTTCTTTGAGGAAACAATACATTTAGGAAAGATTTTACAATAGTGTCTGAAACATTTAGACTCTTCCTTCCAAAGAGTTGCAATGCAACCAATTCAGATTTTCCTGATTTGTTTTCTATATGCCAAATTTGAAGGAGTCCAAACTATGTTTTTACAATGGCTTTTTGTAATCTTTCATCTTTTGAGATTTAAATTTTAAATTTATGTCTTTGGTACTCTAGGTCTTCTCTTTTCCTAATTTATTCTTCACTTACTTCAAACCATCAACATATCCCTGCCATCAAGTTTGATTTATATTGCCTAGGAACATAATCCAATCATGAATCTTCCTTGAGAATGCCAAAATAGCATGAGAAAGAACTCAGTTTAATGATCTTTTTAGTATAGAAAACAAAAGAGAAAAATTCTGTAGGGCTTAAAAATATAATTAGGTGGGTCTTAGAAATCCACTGTAATATAAGAACTCAATTCTCCTTTAATTGTATTACAGAAACAATCCCTTTAAAGCTCTATACATGGTCCATGTAGTGGGAGTAACAACAGATAGTAGGGAAATGCCAGATAAAGTGATATATGGTGGAGCTCATTCTGTCCTGCGATTGCCACAGTAAGTATGGGAGCCTGGTAGGAATCCTGAAATGTTAGCTATCTGGCTTGTGGCAATACCGCTGACTGCAGCCAATGCAGTCTAACTGTTATTATACATCTAAGAAACAGGATAACATAGAAAGCTAATTAGTGTAATATATAGAGTGAAGAAGACCTAAGTTCAAATCTCACTTCAGAAACTTGTTGACTGTATGACTCTGGGCAAATCTCCTAATCTCGGCCAGTTTCAGTAACCTTCAGTGATAAATAAACCTATCTTATGTTATAAGGTTCTTGTTTGCAAAATTATTAGCATAGCACATATTAGACCCTTAACAAATTCTTGTTCCTTCCTTTTCTTCCCATAGGATGCTGCAGCCTGACCATCCTTAAAACTGTTGGGATGATCACTTGATACAGAGCACAGATGAGTAGTGCTCTTTGGTTTTGGTACCAAAAGAATACTAGATATATAAGAACAAAAAAGAACTTTCATTGTCCTAACTTCTGTAAATGTTTTAGCACAGATAATCCTGACTGTTAAAATGGGCAAACCTTGAGCAGTCATGAAATGAACTAAAGATATGAATGTTTTGTTAATAACAGAACTGCACATGAATGAAAGAAAATTAAATTTTAAGCACTATGTAAGGCATTGGGTCAAACATCAGAGTTACAAATAGAGCAAGGCAATTCCTACACTCAGGAAGTTTGCATTCTAAAGTCAACATATATGGGAAGTTTCAGTTACAAGTTAAATGGAAAGAAACAATAAATGCTTAGGAGCCATCAGCAAAGCATATGGTAATGAATATTCTTTAATGCTATTCCATTGAAAAAATCACAAACACATCTGTACACATGTAGCATATATATATGTGCCTTGTATATATATGTTTGTGTCTATGTGTATTCATGTGTGTCTTGTGTGTACCTGTGTGTATTGTGTATATATATATATTTCAAAACCACTCTTTATCAGTTTTAGTCACCCATGCTTTCTTATGTGACTTCCAAAGAACTTGAGGTAATCAATAATTGTAAACTGCCAATAAACAAGCATTTGTTCTTTATATTTGTTTGCAAATCACAAAAAGCAATGTTTCCTTCTTCTCTTTATTCCACCTCTGATTTATTATGTTCTGTACCATAGTTTCAAACATTAGTACACTTTGTCCTATTTTTGAATTACTAAGACCATTTTGAAGCCATTCAATCACATCAAACATTTGTTCTAAGGTGATAACAAGCTTCTTCTTTTATGTGCTGACAGTATTTCTATCCAAAGTATTCTTCTTTTTGTCCGTGTTATTAAGGGCTCTTGTTGAAAAAAAATAACACAAATAGCAATAGTTGGTAATATGGTACACAGCAGCACGGCACATCAACACTCGACAATAAGCAAGTACAGACTGACAATGTATGACAAGAATAGAATCAAATGGTGCTTCATGGGCAATACAAAAGGACCAGAGCTGAATAGAAAAATTGACATTTAAACACAGGACTCAAGAGAAGCATAAAAAAGGCAAATATGAAAGAGAAATCATAAGGGATTCAATAAAGTTAAACCACTTGCATTCGTTATGGGAAGATCACATATGTAACTCTTAAGAATTCTGTTATTATTAAAGCAGTTAGAAAGGTACCTTGACAGAGGGCATGAACATAATTTAATTATGTTGGAATGATCATCAAAAAAATGAAAACAAGGCATGTGCTGGAAGAAGGAAAAAGAAAGAAGAAGAGTGAGGAAAATTATGTTGCTCAAAAAATGCATATACCAGAAAGAGACATACATGAAAAGAGAGACAAAATAAGAGCTAGAGTAGAATCTCTAATGCTTTAAGTTAAGTAAAAAAAGGCAGGGGTAGCAATTATGAACTCAGACAAAACAAAAGCAAGAACAGACCTAATTTAAAAGGGTTAATCAAAGACGACATTTTGCTAAAAGGTACCATAAAATGAAGTAATATAGGAATTTTTACAGCAAGTTTTTCTGATAAAGGTCTCATTTCCCAAATATGCTGTGAATTGAGTCAAATTTATAAGCACAAGAGTTATTCCCCAATTGTTATGAACAAATGCCATATAATCAGAATAAATCAAATCTATCTATAGTCATATGAAAAAAATACTCTAAATCATTATTGACTAGAGAAATGCAAATAAAAATGACTTTGGCATATTACTTCACATGTATCAAAAATAACGAATGCTGGAAGAAATGTGGGAAAAAATGGGACACTAATGAACTGTTTGTAGAGTTGTAAACTGGTTCAACCATTCTGGAGAATTTAGAACTATAGGCAAAGGACTATAAAACTATGTATACTGTTTTGCCCAACAATATCACCACCATATCTACATTCCAAAGAGTTTTTTTAGAAAAAGAAGATGACCTAGATATACAAAAATATAGCAGCTTTTTTATGGGGATAAAGACTTGGAAACTGAGGGACATCCATTAATTAAGGATGGCTGACAAGTTGTAGTATGTGATTGTAATGGAAATAATTGTATTATAAGAAATGGGCAAACAGGATAATTTTAGAAAACTTGGGAAGATTTTTATGTACTGAAGTAAAGAGAAGTGAGCAGAGCCAGGAGATCATTGTAGAAAACTTGGGAAGATTTTTATGTACTGAAGTAAAAAGAAGTGAGCAGAGCCAAGAGATCATTGTACATATTAACAGCAATATTGTAAAAGATGATCAACTGTGAAAGAGTTAACTACTCTGATCAATACAATGATCCAAGACAATTATAAAGAACTCATGATGAAAAATGGATACATGATTTAGCTATAAAGAGAGATTTTATAAAGAAATTTGAAGAACATGGAACATATTATATATCAGATTTATGGATAGGTGACCAATTTAGAGAATGAACAAAAGATTGAAAGCAAAGTAAGGTATAAAATGGATAATTTTGTTTACATTAAATTTTTAAAAATTATACAAATGTATCCAAGACCAAAAAGAAAGCGGAAAATTGGGGAGCTGGGGGGATTTATAGACAGTATCTTGGTAAAAGTCTCCTACCTCAAATCCATAAAGAACTTTGTAAATATAAGAATAAGAGTCATTCCTCAATTGATAAATTGTCAAAGGATAGGAATAGGCAATTTTCCATTGGAGAAATCAAAACAATTTATTGTCATATGAAACAAATATTCTAAATCATTATTGATCAGAGAAATGCAAATTAAAACAACCTTGAGATATCATTTAAAATGACTGAAGAGGAAAACAACACATATTGGTGGGGCTGTAGAAAAACTGGGACACTAATTCATTTTGCTAGTAGAATCATGAACTAATCCAACCATTTAGGAGAGCAATTTGGAATTATGTCCAAGAGTTATTAAACTGCCCATTACCTTTGACCCAGAAATACCATTATTATTCTATTTCCAAAGATGAAAAAAAAGAAAATCATATGTTTTAAAACATTTATAATAGTTTTCTTTGTTGTGGGGGAAAACTGGGGAATGGAGGGGATGATATGATTGTGATGGAATACCACCATTCTATAAGAAATTATGAGCTTGATGATCTTAGATAAACGTAAATGCTTACAAGAAATGATGAATAATAAAATGAGCAAAACCAAGAGAATGTCGTATTCAATAATAGCAATATTTCTTTGAAAACAACTGTGAGCAAATAAATTATGTTGTCTATTATAAAAACCCAAATTAAATACAGTAGGCATGAAGGAAGACACTATCTGAATCCAGAGAAAGAACTAATTAAAAGTATGCATAGAATGATTATATATATGCATCTATATACACACATATATATGTATGTATATATATATATATATATATATATATATATATATATATATATATATTTACACATATACACATATTTGTTTCTAATCTTAGCCATCTGAGGGAGGAAGGGAGGAAAGAAAAACAGGAAAACAAAGAAATTTACACAACAAGTTTATTATATATTTTAGAAGAATAGCAAGTTGTATGTAATAGATTTTCAATTTTATATGCAATTATCTTTTATTATTATGCTATGTTATAGAAGTGCTTGTTTATTCTATAAATTAAAAATAAAATATATTTTAAATTATATTAAAAAGACACAGTTAAGTAATTGGAATTGTGTGGTAAATATTTGTTAATCTTTTAAACTTATAGATGAAAAATTCTCGTACTACATATACAAACCCCAAAATATTTTTTAATTCTGCAAATGAACTGTACTAGCAACAAACCATCATTAAAGACAGAACTGTTTCTCACAATCCCCCAGATATAGAACTCTGATCCATAAAAATTTAAGAACAATGTTATTAAAAGATTTTCCATATAAATCTTTATAATTTTCAAACTACATGGAATGGAAAACTTTTGAAATATAGAGACCTAATGGAAGAAACTAAAACCATATGTGTTTTAAGATGGACCTGCCAGATATTAGGCACTTAACAAATGCTAGTTAACTGCTAGGATGAGGTATATATTTTCCCTCTACCTCTTCTGCTACTGTAGTTATCCCAAATGTGAGTCCATAGAAAAGGAGCTGGCATCTCAACTCCATCATTCAATTACAAAAAAAAACTGTTTCTCTACCTGCACAATATTCTGTAACACACTAAATGTAGTAGAATAATAAAAAAGTACTGACTTGTCCTCAAATAATTTCTTTCTGAATTCTATCACCCAAGAGTTAAGGGAATCATTTATATTTATACACATAGATATATAATAGATCCTGAGAATGATTAGGCAATGAAACACTAGCTACAGGGTTGAGGAAAGACTTCATATAGGTGAAGCATAAGGCAAGGTGCTAAATTTCCCAAAATATCTTTCAAATAGTAATTTTATTCAACAGACATTTATTAAACACTTAATATGAACAAGACAATATGCAAATTGTCAGTGATACAAAAATGAAAAATTGCATGTTCACTCCAAAAGATAACTGACCAAAGAATATAAACAGTAACTTTTCAAAAAAAAAGAAAAAGAAAAAGAAAAGAAAAGAAAAAAGAAACTCAAGTGATCAGCAGCCATATGAAACTGATTTCAAAGCATTGACAATGAGAAAAATGCAAATTAAAAGAACTCTGAAATTTTACCTCATACCCATCAAATAACAAATTTGATAAAAGATGTAATGGCCATTGTTGCAGGGACTATGAAAAGACAGGTACACGTACATTCATGGACAATAAATGAAGCTATGAATTCACCTGATGATTATGTTATTTTCAACTCTACATTAAATTCACTAAGTTGCACATAACCTTTGACTCAACAATATCATTTCTAAGCATCACACTCACCAGCAGCCCCAAAAGGAGTCAAAGATAATGGAAAAGTATATCTTTCTTAGAGTATTTTAACAATTCTTTTTGTAGCAATTATAATTTTATTCAATTGTAATTTTTGTTGTAATAAAGTATGTTTCCATCAACTAGGTAATGGCTGAACAGAATGTGATACAAAGATTAATGAAATATTGTTTCATTGTAAGAAATCACAAATAGGGCAGATTCAGAGAAGCATGGGAAGTTTTGTATGGACTGATGCAGGATGAAGTGACCAAAATAAAACTGGTTTGTACAGTGTACAGTGAAAAGATGTACAATCCCTAAACATACAAATGCAAGGTTGAAAGTCTGTAGAACCTTAATTACTGCAATAGCCAACCATATCTTTAAAGACTGATAATGAAATGGTACCCACCTTTTAACAAAGGAGTGAGGAACCTGAGATATAGAATAACACACATTTACAGATTTGGCCAGTGTATGGATTATTTAGCTTGAATATTAATTGAATTTGTTGAAAGAATTTGTATTCATCTGGATAAAGGAGGATAAATGTGAAAAGAAGAGGAAAAGAGAAATGAGACGAAAAAAGAAAGAGGAAAGGAAGAAAAGAAAATAAATGGAGAAACAAAAAGAAAGTAAAAGAGGAGGGCAGAGGAGAGGGAGGGAGAAAAGTTAAGAAAACAAGAGAGACAGAGGAGGAATGAAGGGAGATAAGGAGATGAAAAAGAAAAAGAATATTGATAGAAAAAAGGACAGATAGGAGGACCTGAGTTCAAATCTTGCTTTAAACAGTTGACACTTTTTGTGTGACCCTTGATAAGTCACTTAACCCTGATTGTCCCAACTATTTATATATCTACAGAGAGACAGAGAGAGAAGTGGGGGAGGGCAGGAAAGAGGAAGGAAGGGAAGGAAGGAGAAAAGGAAAAGGGGGTGGAAGAGAGAGAAAAAGAGAGGATTAAAAAAGAGAAATTGAATGAAAAAACAATTCAGAATAAATAGAATTACGATGGGGAGGGGGAAGCTGGGAAGAAAATTAAAAAAAAAAAGAAAGTGAGGGGAAATAGTAGAGAAAGAAGTGCAGCAACCAAAGAAGGAAAAAAAATTGTGCAAGCAGAGAGGAGAATACAAGGGATTTAACACTCTTCCTGATATTCCCCAAGAGATGTGATTATTAAAGAAAAAGAAGTAAAATAAATAAGAGGAGTAGAGAAAAAAAGAGTAGTTTGTACCAATGGCCAGGGGAAACAGACAAATTACCCAGAATAGAAAAAAAAAAAAAACAGATGGAAAACAAAGCAGAATCCAGTATTGACTATTTCTGTGGGCTTTCCTTTGTGAAAAATTTTCCTTCTACAATCTCTAAGCTGCCATTTTCCTTCCCACAATCCCTTAGGATATGAAGGACAGATGTATGGATCCATTGTTTATGGATCAGTTGTTTGTATTGTTATTCAATTGTTTTCAATTCTTCATGACTCCATTTGGGGCTTTCTTGGCAAAGATACTGGAGTGATTTTCTATTTACTTCTCCAGTTCATTTTACAGATGAAGAAACTGAGGCAGAATTAAGTAACTTGTTCAGAGTCACACAATTTGAATTCTGGAAGATGACTTCCTGATTCTAAGCCTAGAGCTCTATTCACTTTGCCACCTAAGAGCCCTTATTGTTTATTGTAAGGTCAAGGGGGAAAAAGTCTTGGGATTTGGAAAGGGGCTTCCTTCCTGTCCAGGGGCCATTTATCTTTAGCATCCTAATTTCTTTGGAGTAGGCACATTAAGAAAATGATACACATAAAAAGGAATAATGTGATCTAAGTCTGAACAAGTAGATTCAAGAAATTATAGATTAAATGCTAAATTGGGGGTTTTGTATTTTATTCTTTAGCCAATATGGAAATGTTAAGGATTTTTGACTTAGGTTAGTGACCTAGTCAGATTTGTCCATTAAAAAAGTTATTTTGACTGAGCAATATCACTACTTGGTCTATTTCCAAAAATGATTAAGAAAAAATGAAAAGAATCTATATGTTCTAAAGTATTTATAGTAGCTTTCTTTGTGGTGGCAAAGAACTGGAAATTGCAGGGTTTCCTATCAATTGAGAATGGCTAAACAAGTAGTGGATTATGATAGTGATGGAATACTACTGTGCTATGAAAAATGATGAGTTCAATGGTCTTAGAAAAATATGGAAAGACTTGCACAAAATGATGAAGAGTGGAATGAGCAGAACCAATAGGATATTGTATACAGTTATTGAAATATTGTTTTAGAATGACAGAGCAAATAAGTTATTTTGTCTATTATAAATACTCAAATTAACTGCAAAGTACATATGAAGAAAGATGCTATCTGTATTCAGAGAAAGAACTAATAAATAGAAGCATATATGGAATAATTATGTGGGTGTGTGTGGGTATGTGTGTGTGTGTGTGTGTGTCCAATGGTAGTTATTTCTATTGTGGGAGAGGGGAAGTAAAAAAAGAAAAAAGAAAAAAGAAATTTACATACTTTTGTTGTATTATAAGTTGTGCATAGTAAATTTGTAGTTTCATGTACAGTAATCTTTTTTATTGTACTATCATGTAATTGCTTTTTTATTCCATAAATTAAAAATAAAATGTTTCATTGAAATTATTTTAAAATATTCAAAAATAAAGGGTCCAGTTACTTTGTCCTTGGATATAAACACCTTCAAAACAAATTAGCCAGGCTTGTTGTGTTAATAACCGAATCTCAATTACTCTTACTCTCCTGGGTTATGAACAGTTATGGTGTCAGCATACTGGAATACTAAGTTCATGAAAAATCAAGTTCCCTTCAAACATTTCAAAAGGTATGCAAGACCACTAGGGTCCTCCAAAGACATTTTTATGTTATCTACAAGCCTTAAAGATTTAATTAGAACAAGATGTGCTGTACAACACATCAATCTCTCTCATATATACACATATATTTGTGTATATATATATATATGCATACATATATATAATACTTCCCTTAATTTTTGTTCAGATGTCTATTTTTACTGTATTGTCTAAAATTAAAAGCCATTGTGGATAGGATTCAGGGTGTGTGTGTGTGTGTGTGTGTGTGTGTGTTTGTGTGTGTGTGTGTGTGTGTGTGTGTGTGTGTGTGTGTGTGTGTGTGTTGGGGAGGTGAGGGATTTGCAGTAATTCTCTCTTCCTCCTGGTCTGATACGTCTCCCCTTTCCCACTTAATGGATTCTTCTCTAAAAAATATTACTGAACTAAATATGGAAATTCATGGAATCTTAGACCCGTGACATATTAGAACTGGGAGGGGACTTAGCAATTATTTAAACCACTCTTCTCAATTCACACATAAGGAAACTGAGGCTCAAATAATTAATTAACACACCCAAAGTCATTAGAACATGCTGGATTGCAGTTTTCTTTAGGATAAAATAAGAACAGTGAGGGAGGGAAAAGACCCAAAAAAATCAGTTCTGCCTATCAAAATGGTCCTCTGTGATGATAGACAGAGAAAATCAACTCATTTCCATCCTCATTAATAATAGCACCTTTTTATTATTTAACTGAATTTTAGCTATTGAATAATATTAAATGCTCTTTTTCCCCACCTTACCCCCAAGTAGACTTTTAGACACTATGCCAAAGAGCTCTGCATTTCTTGGTACTCTGCATCTTCATCATACCCTAGACATTTCCTGACTGCCACAGCACAAATCCCACAATACCCTTGAGGGATCCACCCCATCCCTGCCTTCTACCTCTTTTCTGGGAAGGTAAAAGGCATGTCTATGAATATCCCAACTCTTCCATTCATCATCCTTATGACTTTCCAGATAAAAACATCCTTCCTTAAGGAAAATCTTTCTGTTATTGCAAAGGAAACCCTCCTCTGTAACCTTAGTTGCAGAGAGCAATCACAGATAATATGGATTTGCCAGGGGCTCACAGCCAGTATTTGTCAGGAGTGCTTCCAGATCAACTTTCTGTGATATACCATAAATCAATTCTTTAAGTTGAAAGTTGTATAACCATGGATTTCTCTATATTGAGCGTTTTAGAACAAAGTCTCCACATGTCCTGTAGTCTACAGTCACCATTAAGACTACAAATAGGGGAGCCAGTTCTGGCTTAGTGAATAGAGAGACAGTAAGAGAGACATAGGAGACCCTGATACAAAGCAACTCCTTTAAGTCCAGAAGTTTAGCTGAAAAATAACCCCCAAGAAAGCAAGAAATAAGAAAAGGAAAAAAAGAGAAATAAGTGATCACCTAAACTGAAAAAATAAACTGTGTATAAATACAAGTAAACTAAAAATGTAACAAGTACTTTTCAAGTAAAGCATAAAATAATAGAAAACATGAAACCAACTTGTAAATGAGCTTTGGTAGTTTTACAGACAAAAAATGAGAGGCTGTTTAGAAGTCATGGAATTGCTTAGAGAATATATTTATAATTTATATTGGAGAAGAAATATTTAAAGGTCTCTAAGCACAATTGTTGGCTCAATTTCAGATCCAAACAAAATAAGCTCTAAGTGGCTAAATCCAAGCTACATTTTATCACTCTTCCTTGGAGTAGACCTCCTTAGGAATACTCTTCAAGGGCTTACTATTTCTAGAAGATGTTTAGGTCTTTGAGGTCTGGTGACCTAGCCCTTCCCTCTCTGAACTTTCTGCTTCCTACATCTAACCACTTGTAAAGATTTCTAGTCTGGTTTCTTCTCACATACATCAAAAGGAAAGAAAAAAGAAATGGAAAAAAGGATCCTCCAGTTTCTAACAGAAGTAAAACCTTGAGTTACTAGGAGACCTTCACTAGGTGTGAACCATATCTAACTAAAAAAGGACAGCTCCTAACAGATTAAAATGTTTTCCATGCAGAAATAGACTATGATTTCACTTACTACCACTGAACTGTTGTGATTATTTACCTTCCAATAATGAGCATCAAAATCATAAAAAATAATGATAAGGGTGTCAAATATAGCCTACAGAGAAAGGTTAGAGGAGTCAAGTCCCTTGATTATTACATGGAGCATGCTAACCATCTGTTTACCATTTTCACAGAGAATATAACAGAGAGAAAAGGTCCTAAACTGCACACACTCTGTTTAAATATAGATTGGTGAGAATCTAATACGTGTATTTTTGTGTGAATGTACATATATGCATGTATGTTTCTGTAAATGAATATTGTGCAATGTCTAAATTTCTATTTTACATGTTTCATGTAAGCATACATATATATATAAGAATGTAAATATATTTACTGTCCATTCCATATTTTGTGTATGCACAAATGGATGTACACACAATATACAGACTGCAATATAAACATGTATGTGCTAATTCCCTAATTTCTTGTAGCAACCTGCTTTAGTGTTTAGAGTATCACAACATATATTTAAGCAGAATGTATATTGTATGTATGTGTGTATATACATACATATTCGTGCACACACATATATAGTGTTTAAGTATATGATACATATACATATGTATTCTTGTGTTTGTGCATGTGGTATATAAGATATTATATAAATAATTAACCTGATGTATATTATGTATGACCTATTGAGCCTTTATGTTTAATGGGTATATATATACATTTATGCAATATATGAATACATTTCATATATACATGTTATATAAATCATAACATATGTGTTTTATTATCTAAAATACTATTTGTGTTTGTGTGTGCATATACATATATGTACATGTGTGTACAATATATTACAATCTTTTATACATATAGGGATGGGGTATTTCTTCATGTGTGTATGTATCCTGGGAGTTCCTTTAATAACTTAGCAAGTTTCATGAGTTGATATGGATTTTTTTTTTAAGCCTTTACTTAATAACCAGATTTCTAGTGAGGAGGTTCTCTGAGCTTAATTTGACTGGTCCTCAGATAACGATCCATCTCTATCCATTACTGGAAGCCCTCGAGCTTGGCAGAATTTTTTAGAGATTGTGCCGTAGCAGTAGGCATCTGATGCCTCAGAAAAAGAGTGGCTAGGGATGCTCTCATTTAAATATTAGCTCTTTGAGGGCAGTGATTGTCTTTTTGTTCCCCTTTATAGCTTAGCATTGTGACAGTTAATTGCTTGCTAACAGACTAATTAAAAGTTGGTGCTAATAATTTGTATAATGATAAGCCTCTAACCAAGAAGGTTCTCAAACTATATCATCCTTCCTATAATTTAAACATTCAGAATAGAATTTGTTAATATAGTATTTAATAATGCATATTTACCTGTATACTAGTGAAAAACAGAATTTTTAGACAGTATTTAATAATAATGAATATCTACCTGTGTGCTAGTGAAAACAAATTTTTAAAGACATATCTACTTATGTGCTAGAGAAAAATGGAATTTTTTAAAGACAGTATTTAATAACAATAAATATCTGCCTGTGTGCTAGTGAAAACCAGAAATTTTAAAGCCGATATTTAATAATAATGCATATTTATCTGTGCTAGTGAAAAAAAATTAATTTTTAAGTAGTTTCCCAGAAGATATCCTAAGGATATCTCACATGTAGTTTAAGCCCCTAGTCCAAATAGAGATATCACAGGCTTAGAGTTAGCAGGAAAATTAGAACCAGCTAGGCAAAACCCTTTATTGTATAAAGAACTTTGGACCCCCAGAGAGGAAAAGCCTTGTTCAGGGCCACATGGGGAATATACTTAAATCCCATACTAGGATTTAAACCTGGGTCATCTGACACCAATTGCAGAGTTCTTTTAACTCCATGACCATGGTACCTGCATTAACATAAAGCACTTTTATTTACATAAGGATCAGATTTGTCTCAATTAGATAGAGATATGATCAGGTTGAGTGGTATTCTGCCTAAGTGTTATGATTCCAGAGGCTATAAAGCTCTATCAAGCAAAAATACTTCTGCTAACTCAAGCCTGGAATTCTTTTACTGGGGGACAAGATCTTTTGCCTCACAATCCAAAATGAAAATATTTCTAGTAGAGATAATTCTTAACTCGATTTAACAGTAAAATAGAATTTCAACAGTAATTTTTTTCGAAAAAATAATCCAGGAGATTCCCTAAGTTGTTATGTGTAGAAATAGGCCTAAAGGATTGAACTTAAACATCACTAGATGGATTATGGCCTGTTCCATGTTTAGAAGACACATCATAGAATCTCCAAGCTAGGAGAAACCTCAGTGAACATCTAGTAAATGCTAAACCTGAACAAGATTATCTTCAGTAGGAACTGCCAATTAGCTATTTTTGTATTGTAACCAACACAGTAATTATCAGACTTTGAAAAGACCTCCAGGAAGGATGAACCCACTACCACTTTTCAAAGACCTCTCGCAATGAATATGTCAGGATTTTGCTTTTATTTTCTTCTTAGCTCTTATCATGTAATTGGCACATAGTAAGCATATAATAAATGTTTATTGACTGATTTTTTTAAAAAAGTGAAACAACATAAGATTGTCCTTAAGACTGAAAGTAATGAAGGAAAAATGTTAGGGAGTCTGAGATAAAATGTTTTTCTCATCTAAATAGCCAGAAGACAAAGGCATGTTTCTTCCTTGTATCCAGAACCAATGAATGAAGCAAAGGAAAGGGGGAGGTCTCTCTTCCTTTGAATTGACTGAGTTGGTAGGGGTCTAAGAATTAATAAAGGGAATATTAAAAGGGCTGAAACATCTATATCTTTGACAAATGGAATTAACTATAGACTGAGAATTGAAGAGATTTAGTAGAAGTAGTTTGTCCACATGATAAAAGGATGAAGAACTAGGAAAGAGCCAAATTTAATTCCTTATAAATTCATATTGAGGAATGACTATTTATAGAAAAGGAATTATAAGCCCGTTCATTGGTTATTGCTATCCCCATTCTCCATGATGATTCTAGTAAAGCCTTTTTTTTTCTTTTTTGCTGAGGCAATTGGGGTTAAGTGACTTGCCCAGGATCACACAGCCAGGAAGTATTAAGTGTCTGAAACCAGATTTTAACTCAGGTGCTCCTGACTTCAGGACTGGTACTCTATCCACTTCACCATCTAGCTGCCCCTAGTAAAATCTTTTAAACACTTAGTTAAAGGATGGAGGACTATTTATGGGGGTGGGGGAGGAGGAAAAGTGATATATAAATGCTTTGGATGCTATTCAATAGATAAAATGAAGACAGAGATATAGGCAGCTATATAATCAGTAGGGACCATGGACCAATCAAGTACTGGAGCTTGCTGATTGAGGTGGAACAAGAGACCAATAGATAATGAGGAGAGAAGAAAGTAAAGACAGAGAAGGAGGGAGAAGAAAAGGGATATTAAAATTGTCCAACTTACAATAAAAGACACTGAGACAGAGCTCTGACCAAATGACATTTTATTAAAGGGTCCCTGGTCCCTTCTAGAGATGACCTATTCTTCTGAGACTTTATTTTTACAGGCTTTTTTTTTACTCAAATACACAAAAGATGCATGATGAAACACATAATACCATTGGTTGACAGACCTTGCTCTTGAAGGATAAAAAATGACATATTAGCAGGGGAAGGGAAGTGTCACAGATTGGGTGAAGCTAAGGTGTCTCCACTGAATAAGTGGTCATAGGATGGTTACTTGTTTGTGTTGAACATGAGAGAATGATTCAGAGGTACAAAAATAAGTCGGAAGACTTTCCTTATAATTGAGTCACTTCTGCCATATTGGGCTTGGTCATCATGACAAGGAAAAACAGATGGATAGAGGGGCCTCTAGTTAGTTTCCTACAGTTGAATAAGTGATCTTACAACTTGAGCTCATAGCTCTGGGGCTTAATATACAGAACTTACAATCACTAACCACTGTGGAATCATATCAAATTGATGGATCCTGATTAGAGTAGAGTAGGGGTCCAAGTGAATTTTTTCTCACAAGAAGGGTAGGAGAGAAGGATCAGGATTGGAGGTTATGGGGGGATTCAATTATCACAAGGATACTATCAATTTCATGGACAGTATTGCCAGAAGTTAATCAGAAGTATATGTAGAGCTGGGTGGGAATGAAATATTAATGATTTTGAGGTTTGTGGTTTCTTATGGTTTTCCTCCAGGTGTTTCAAATAAATTGGCTTTCTCAGAAAAATGAAGTTAAATTTTTTCCATTCCCATCCCTTTCTCACCTCACTGGCAAGTTACCAGCATATGAAGCTGTGACTCAAGGAGGATGGATAGACCCAATAGCCTGAGGGTGGGTGCTTGGCCAATGTCCATGCCCCAAGGCGATTAACTAACACTGTCAAACACATTCTGTTTAAAACAACAACAAAAAAGTCTCAACCATATCAAAGACTTAAGAGTTTTCTTAACACCAAGAACTCTCTGTCTCAATCATTCTGTCTCTCTCTGTCTCCTTCTGTCTGTCTTTCCCTATTCCCCCCTCCTAGTTGATTTCTCTATAACCCTAAATAATATTTAGCAAGGTTTCTCTTAATCAGTGACTAAGTGGGAGGGATCAGAAATTGAGGATATGATTTTTTTAATGAAGCTAATTTACCCTTCTTCAAAATGTTATCAACAATGTTGGTCACAGACCATAATTTTGAAATAAACGAGGGTCTTCTAAAAAGTTATACCCTATAAATCCAAAAGAAAAAAACCTTTGAAAGAAAAAGAATTGGGTTGTGAAATGAATTAGCATCTTCTAATGCTTGCTAGGTGGTCCTATCCCCTAGAAGTAGCCCACAGGATCGAGCCTTATGCATAGTCTGAGCTACCAGTCAGAAGCACAGTGCTATGTCCCCCCACCCTACTACTACCACTGCATGGAACAGCAGGAGAGGAAATGATTTAGTGCAAAAGCACTGGAAACTGGTGGTAAGGTGAGAGAGAAAGGAACACAGAGTCACACTACAGAGAGGAAAGTTCCTTGCTGGAGCTGGCTGCTGGCTGTGGTTCCACCTACTCTGTTCTGTGATAGTTTAGCTGCTACCAGACATTGTCAGAGTTTCCCATTAGTCCCCAAAAACTCAGCCAGGGATCATCAAATTTCCTAAATGCTTGTGGCCCACACAGATCTTTATGTATAGGTTAGTGGCAGTTTGACCCAAGTAAAATAGGTCAATTCATCCATAAAAGAAATTCCTATTATAGCAAATCTGGTGAATGGGAATCCATAAGCTATTTGAAGACCTCCTGTTCAAGTACTGGATATCCCTAATTTTTAGAAAGCTTTTCTAGAGATCAGGCACAGTCTACTTCTTTGCAATCTCCACCTTTGCTTCTTTCTCAGGCTGAACAAATAAATTTAATCCATTTTGCATGTGACCAAGTTTCAACATTCCCCTGTACTCCATTGCCAATACCCAATGCAAAATCCAGCTCTAGTGGAAACATGGCTTACAAGTTTGGAGAGGATCATAGAATATTACAGGTAGGAGGGATCTTAGAGATCCTCTAAACTAATCTCATTCATTTTACAGATGTGGAAACAGAAGTCTACAGAGGTGAAGGGTCTTGTCTAAGGTCTCTAAGCTAAGAAATATCAGATTGAGTCCTAGGACTCAGACCTTCTGTCTTTCACTTTGCTTGTTTTCCCACTGCACCATAATGTGAATAGTGATGGTAAGAATGAAAACGTCTCCCTTTCCTATTAGCTGTGAGGGGTTTGCTACCTATTTCTATACTGTAGAGTTTTCCTCTAAATTTTTCTTGTATGTTTTTGAAGATAAGTTGGAATAATTAGCCCCCAGAACGGTGAATATTGGAGGTGGCTGCCTCCACTATCCCCACTCAAACCATTGTGAATAAGAAAATGGAGAAAGGCAACATAGTTAATGTCATCTCAGCAGATGGATTTGAAAAATCTACCACTCTTGACTAATGACTGTACTCACAGACTCCTCAGCAAAATTCTAAAGCCTCCAGTTTTTCTGGTAGAAACCACCTACCACCATCTGCCCATGCACCAGCCTTTGGGAACTAAGAAAATCTTCTAACCCTGAGAAAAACCAGGTTTTCTTGATGGTATTATTATTTCCATGACTATTACCAATTATCTGATTCTAGTTTGGAAAGAAAAGGAAAGGGAAGAATAGAACAATTTCTGGATTCCTGCATCTTCTCTCCTCTTCTAGGACCAATAGTCATCCTAACAGGACTGTCCCAATTCTGAAGTATCTTTGATGAACCTTTATTATTTCTCTATATCATTTTCCAGGCTACATGGGACAAATTACCAAAAACTCCTCTTCTATTTCCCTTCAACTAGCTTCTCAATTTGCCAAGAAAGTTTGCTAGAGCAAATTAATGTAAAATTCAGATTAAAGTAGAGAACCTTGCTAGTAGCTTAAAGTATTATCCGCTTTTAGGAGTGTTTTCATTTGAAGACTCATATTTAAGCTAAAGAAGAAAAGCTGATATTTAAGACATCAACTAGTCAGTGGAAGTTTTTTGTTTGTTTGTAATATATTTTTGCACATGAGATCACCTGCTTATCACTCTTGGAATCATGATATGTCAATCCTTCCCTCCAGAGTAGAAAATGTGATTTAAAAAAAACAGCATCAACGTCTCTAAATAACTGAAATCCACAGAGAAAAGGGTAGAGTTATTTGTTCACAATACCTACAGACTTGCAGTCTTATGTAGGGATATGTTGGAAACAGCCCAAATAGGTTTGAGAGTGCCAATTTTTGAATTTTCAATGTGAGCATTTACACTTCAGAAATTGGCAAACACTATAAATCAGGACTCAAATTGTTGTTTTGTTGATTTCTAGACTTAAGAAAGTAAAAGGGGAAATGTAGATTAAAGTAAAAGTCAAGAGTTTAGTTGGTTTGTTGCTTTTTTTTTCTTCAGTGATCCAGTTAAACAATTATCAACACATCCAGATCATGCTTTCATTTCCTGTTGATCTTTTATGTGCAGAAAGAATGGATTCTAGAAAGATATTGAAAGGAAAAATTCTAACCCTGCCTATCCATCCCTACCCAAATAGTTGTATACTCTTCCAGGAAAGAGGCTTTACAGTACAATAGAAAGAATATTAGATTAAAAGTTAGTTACTCATATATTGGTCAGCCTGCCATCTGGGGGAGGGGGTGGGGGAAAGGAGGGGAAAAATTGGAACAAAAGGTTTGGCAATTGTCAATGCTGTAAAATTACCCATGCATATATCTAGTAAATAAAAACTATAATTTAAAAAAATTAGTTAATATGAGTTGAAATGTTGGTTAAGCTGATTTTTTAAGCTGTGTAACCCTAGATAAGTCATTAACTCCTCTGAGCTTCTTTCAGTGCCATAAGATTTTGCTAAAAATTGCTCACTAAAAAACATTCCTTTGATGTAGATTAATAGAGATAGACAAGGCTCCTAATGATCCTAAGTTTCTGGAATTTTTGTCAGAGAAGAATTCTTAGATGCACTGTGGATTTTTTCCAGACTGCTGTGATCTTAAAATATGATATATGCTATTTTATTGGTTAGTTTGCAATATACTGCCTATAACTAGGTTGTGTATATATGTTTTTTTCTTTTTCTCCCCAATTTCTTATTTTAAAAAAATGTGTAACAATCTCTGTATTATCAATAAATTCTTCTACAGCTTAACTTTATGGACTAGCCAAATTACATAAATTAGTAATAATGGAAGCATCCTCAGACTTCCAATTTACCATATAACTCCATTTTTCAAATAAGGAAACTGAGGTCCAGAGACTGGTAATGCTTTACACATACCAACAACATCACTAAGCCCCAAATAACTTTTCCACTCTCTCTTATAGTTTTGCTACTAGCAATATATTTACATCAACATTTGGGGGGAAACTGTGATTTCATTGGTAAGTGAATAAATCAAATCCATATTACATTCAAATATGTGCTGAATTATGCTAAGGAATTATGGGAAATATGGAAAGATTTACATTCATGGAATAATTAAGTCCTTAACTATGTGTGCTGACTATGCAATAGAAATTCAAAGCTCAGCATGGATTAAGCTCTCAGGGAGGACTTCATGGAGGAAATGGAGCTTGAGGTAAGAGGTTGGAGAGAATTTATGTAGACTGGGAGCAAGAGGAGTATTCCAGGTTACAAGAAGAGATAATCAAAGTACAGATGAAACAAGAAGACTAAATAGCCTAAAAATAGCTCCCTCTATAAGCAGCCTTTGCTTGGAATCTCTCTGGGAAAGGGAACTCACTATTCCCAAAGTAGTTGATTCCATTTGGGCACAACTCTAATTGTTAGGAAATTCAACCTTACCTCATTTCTAAGTCTGATTTTGGCAACTTTCCCCCTTTGCTTCCATGTCTCTCTTCAGGGACCAAGCAGATGAAATCAAATGCTTTTTCAACATTATGGCCCTGCAAATGTTTGAACAATTATTATTTCCCTTCATCTGCCCCCTTCAAAATCTTTTCTCCACACTCAAAGGTCACCATTTATTTTGTGACCATCACCTAACTTTTCATTCCCTACACCTCCAAATGAAACATTTTTTTCCTCATTCTCCAAGAATTGTTTTAGTATACTATGGTTCCCACCCCTGACTATGATATTTTGCCACTAGTTTCTGGCCCTCTGTCACTTCACCTAGAAACTACTCAGGCCTCTAGCCAGGAAAAGTTGTGAAACCTTGTTCTCCACAACTTCACAGCACATTTGTTTGAATACCAAAAGAGGATTCATCTTGGCCAATGAGAAACAAATGAATATGCAATGATTTGCCACTTGCTCTAAAGCCCTGCCAACAATCCCCACTGCTGTTCTCTTGCTGTTTTTATAATCAATTAAAAAGCTTCAGTTCTAGAGGGCTGGGGCTTTTTTTTCTTACTCATGAAAATGGGAAGGTTGAGCATCCAGCCCATCTCAAACACACAGTGCTCTTCTGAGAAATGTTTAAGCAGATAGGACTTCTTACAGTAACACTTTATTTTAATGCTTCTTGGATCCTGAATTGATAATGGAAAGTCCATAGATATACTCAAAGCTTCCACATCAATGCTAAATCAAAATTGTTATGTTGCTATGGATAAGTTGAAACACAAACACTCAACTTCCCAAATGATCTCATTACCAAGAGGGTGGAAAAAAGATCACAATTCATGGTTCTATCCTACAATATTTTTTTAAATTTGGGATTAACAAATTTATATCTAAATTATATAGTAAATGCTAATAGAATGAAATTTTACAGATAGATGTAAAGTCTGCACATGAATTCAAAGAATCTGCTTTTTAGGTATAATATAGGATAAGACGTGGATAATACATTCATCAGAAAAAATAGATAAGGGTTTTAATAAACTCAGTATGATAGATTAGCATATTAGGATATCCTCCAAAGCTTTACAATAAGGAATGGGATAGGATAGAACAGAATTCCAAACAAAGGTAATGGTTCCTCTGATTTCTAAGCATATCTGTTCAGAATAAAATCAAATGACATCTGGAATATCAAGTTCCATTTAGGGTGCCACATTTTATGAACCACATTGAGAAGCTGGAAGGAGAATAACAAGGAGGGTAACAGGCTGTAAGGAAAATAGTGACCAATCCCTAAAGGGATTGTTTTCACATAAAGATATGGCCCTTCTCTTTGCTAGGTGCAAGTTTTCCCATTCCATCACATCTTCCCCAGCATATAGTCTCCTTTATCAATTCCCCCTCTTTCTCATTTATCTTCAATCTCTCTATTGCCTGTTTTCCTACTGCCTATAAATATATCTGTCTTTTTCATCCTCAAAAATCTCCTTCTTGGTCCATCTATCCCCAGTAGCTATCATCCCATAGCTCTTCCCCCTTTTCAGCCTAAACTCCTTGAGAATATCACCTGCAATTAACAATTCTCACACTCTTCCTAACTCTTCAGTTGGGTTTCTAACCTCATTATTCTACTGAATTGCTGTCTTCACAGTCATTAATGATGTCTTCATGAACAAATTTAATGGCCTTTTCTTAATGTGCATTCCTCTTGACAGTCCTGTTGCCTTTGACAGCTACACTTTTCTCCTCAATATGTTCTTCTCTCTAGGATTTTGTGACATTTATCTTCTTCTCTTCCCACATGTCTGACCATTCCTTCTCTATCTTTTTTGCTGGGCCTTCATCCAGGTCATGTCCATTAATCATGGATGTTCCTCTACCCTGAGTCTTCTTCTATTATCCCTTCATATTTCATATGATGAGCTTATCAGCTCCCTTGGATTCAATTATCATGTCTTTGCAGATAATTCTTACATTTAAACTGTCTCCTGATCTCTAAACTTGTATCTCCAACTCTCTATTGGCATCCAGAATATCTCATAGACAAAATCAGCATGTCTCAACCTGAACTCATCATTCTTTTCCCAAAATTTTCCTTTCTTTCTAACTTCTCTGACAGTGTTAAGGATATCTATCTCCCCTTTCAGCTAAACTTACAACATAAATATCATCCTTGACTCCATATTCTTTCACTTTACTCTTTATCTAACACATTGTCAAATATTGTTGTTTCTGACTTCTTAACATCTCTTTTATCTACCCTTTCTCCTCTGATACAAAGGCCTTGTAAGCCTCATCATCTTATACCTGGATTATTTTTATTAAATTTTATTTTTAATATAGCTTTTTATGTACAAGACATATGCATGGGTAATTTTCCAACATTGACCCTTGCAAAATCTTCTGTTCCAACTTTTTCCCTCTTTCCCCCCACCCCCTCCCCTAGATGTCAGATAGTCTAATACATATTAAATATGTTAAAGTATATGTTAAATACAATGTATGTATATATATTTATACAGTTATCTTGTTGCATAGGAAAGATCAGATTTAGAAAGAAGGTAAAAATAACCTGAGAAGAAAAAAACAAAAATGCAAGCAAACAGTAACCCAAAGAGTGGAAATGTTATGTTGTGGTCCATAGTCATTTCCCAGTGTTCTTTCGCTGGGTGTAGTTGGTTCTGTTCATCACAGATCAATTGGAACTGATTTGGATCCTCTCATTGTTGACGAGAGCCACGTCCATCAGAATTGATCATCATGTAGTATTGTTGAAGTGTATAATGATCTCTTGGCTCTGCTCATTTCACTTCCATGACTCAAGTCTTCCTACTCCCATCCATTTTCCAGGAGGCTTTTAAATTTATTTTCTTAAAGTACAGGATTGACAATGTCAATACCATCATTCCACTCCTCATATTAGATTAATTCCAGTGGCTATTACTTTTTTTTGTCATTGTTCACTGGTTTTTCAGTTGTGTTCAATTGTTCATGATCCCATTTGGTGTTTTCTTAGAAAAGATATTGGAGTTGTTTCCCATTGTGTTTTCCAGATAATTTTACAATTGAGGAAACTGAGGTAAACAGGATTAAGTAACTTGCCTAGGGTTAGACAATTAGTAGGTATCTGAGGCTAGATTTGAATCCAAGGAGATGAGGATTCTAACAGGACTCTATCCACCGAGCCACCTAGTCACCCCCTCCAACACTTCTACGACCAAATATAAAACCCTCTATTGGGTTTTTTAAAAGTTTTTCATAACTTGGTCCCTTTCTAATTTTTTAATCTTCTAATACCCTACACACTCTCACATACTCAGATTCAAGGACATCAGACTCCTTACTGTTCCATCTCCTAAAGCTGAGAATTTTCCCTGGCTAATTCTCATGTCTATAGCTCTCTTTCTTCATTTCTTATTGCTCCCCTATTTTTTAAGTCCTTGCTAATATCCCACTTTCTAAACTCCATTAATGATAGTTTCCTCCTCTGCTAATTATCTACAATTTATTCTGCCTGTGGCTTCTTTGTAAATAGTGCTGTAAATAATTGTGTAAATGTTGTCTTTTAGACCATGACCTTTTTGAGAACAGAAACTGGCTTTTGCTTTTTTTACATCCCCAGCACTTAGCACAGTGCCTGACACAGAGTAAGTGCTTAATCACTGCTAGTTTACCTATGGGGTAAAAAAATGAGATGTTTACCTCAGAGAAAGTTTAAAAAATATAATAATTGTCGTCAAATATTTGAGGAGTGATATGAAAAAAGATTAAAATTAATGTTTGACCCGAGAGGATAAAACTGAAAGCAAAGGACAAAAGTACCTTGGAAGTAGATTTTTCACTATATTTGAGAATATTTCCTAACCATTAAACCTATCTTAAAATGGAAAAGCTGCTCTGGAAAAAGGGCAATTCCTCTTATTGGAGGTGTTCAAGAAAAATACTGGGTAAGCATTTGTTGTGGTGTATGGGACCCAGAAACAAATCTATGTCAGGTAAAGGGTGTGCTAGATGAGCACTGAATTCTTGTTTGAGTCTGAGAGCCTGAAACAGAAATTTTGATTCCATCTAAGAGAGACAATGAATACTGAGATCTCAGTTCAGAAGAAGGAAAGGCCATTTTGGAGATTGAAATGAATGGAGAGTAACAAGAAGGCGATCATGTACAGATTAATTACACTTATTCACATTTCTCTTTGAATTTATGTATTTACTCTTTAGTGGAGACCTCATAGGTATTAACTTGCTCAGAATATAGAGGAAGTGCTTTCCAGAAATGGAGAGCTTGACTGGTTTGAATGGTAGTTCATGGAAGAAAGTAGGGAATGATATATGTGCTGATAGACAACAATCAATGTATTGGTTGGGATTTTTTATTTTTTTAATTTTTGTTTTAAGGGAAGGCTATATTAGGAAATGGTTTATTGGGGTGTATTAGGAAATGAAAAAATATGCTAAATGCAAGACTTTTAAAAATGATTCTAGAAAGAAAAAAAGAAAGATGAAAGAGAGAGGGAGAAAGGAAAAGAGAAAAAAGGAAGGAAGGAAGGAAGGAAAGAAAGAAATAGAGGGAAGGAAGGAAGGAAAGAAATAGAGGGAAAGAAGGAAGGAAGGAAAGAATAGAAGGAAGGAAGGAAGAAAGAAAGGAATAGAAGGAAGGAGAAAGGAAGAAAGGAAGGGGGAAGAAGGAAGGAAGAGGGAGGAAGGAAAGGAGGGAGAAAAGTCTCAACTATTAATAATTCATTCAATAAACATTTATTAAGCATTTACTATGTATAAGGTCAGTGAATAGCACAGAGAATAGATTGCCCAACCTGTAGTCAGATTCATCCTCCTGAGTTCAAATCTGGCCTCAAATACTAGCTACCATCACCCCACTTTCCTGCATTCCATCACCTCCCGTGTCTGTTAACTTTTTTGTTGTTATTCAATCATTCTTCAGTCATATTAGACTCTTCATGACCCTATTAGGTAACTAGAAACTCAAGGTGCTTTTTGATTTATCTTCTTGCCCGGTATTCAAAAGACCAATAACCCAACCCCTTAGGAATATCTTAGAACTCTGAGGAGATGCTACACTTTATCTGGGAGGATGGAGTCAAAGTAATCAGCATTTAGGCATGAGAATCTCTTGTATATAGGCTGGGTCAGGAGATAGAACAGGGATCAGCAAACTTAATGCCTATATATATATATATATATATATATATATATATATATATATATATATATATATATATATATATATATCTTGCCAGTGAGCTGAGAATGTTTTTATATGTTTAAATAAAATTTTATTATATTTTAAAACAGTAAAAACCTCTTATTAATTCTTATATTTTTAAATAAAGTCTTATTGTACTTTAAAATGATTTAAAAAAAAAAACCAATCTTAACTCAGGGGCCATATAAAAACAAGTGGAAGGCCAGATTTGGCCATTAGGCAGTAGTCTGCCAACCCGTGAAATAGAACAGTCTTCATGGGAAACATCTAACAGGCCCATTTGATTGGAATGGAATGTGTGTGATGGAGAATAAAATGCAATCAGGCCCGGAAAGGTAGGTGGGTACCAGAGTGTGAAGGACTTTAAGCTGAAGACTATTTTGTCGTGGTGGCAACAAGGAACCATTGATGGTCTTTGAGTAGTGAGGTGACATGGACAAATCTGTGTTTTAGGAAGCTCAATTTGTAAACTGCCCGGAAGATGGATTGGGGAGGGGGCAAAACTACAGCAGGGAGAATTATTGGGAGGCTATTGCAATAGAGCAGGGGAGAGGTGATGAAAGCCTGAATTAAGATGGTAGCCCTCTGAGCTATTCAAGTACTCCAATTCTGCTCCACATAGGGAGCAGATCCAAGGTAATGTTTTAAGAGGTTTTAAACTGCTGGGAGATTGTGGGTTTGAAATGTACTTTAATCCTTTGGAAATTTGAATTTTCTCTTTGAAAAGTTGCCTAAAGGGTAACTTAGGGGAGGGGCCGGAGCTGACAGCTCACTCATTCACTCGTTGCCCACCCCGGGCTCCACACGGGCAATCAGATGCGATCTGGTGAAGCCCACCAAAAGGACGTGCGTGGGAAGGAGCTCCAAGGGCCAGGGAGGCTTGACATTCAGAACAGCCCGGCTGAATGTCTGCAGTCGTGCGGTTGGGGGTGGGGGGTAGGGCTGTTTGGTAATGGAAGCCAAGAACAAATGTGGGGAAAGTTAACGCTGTTTTTATTAAGCGAGGGAAGTGTAAGAAGGAGCAGCCAGCGCAATACCCACAGAGAACAAAGTCTAGGCAAGCTGCCCGCCCGCTTTCCGGGTAACCACCAGCCCTACCTGAGGACAATACATACAGACGGGGCCCCCTGCTGTCTAGCAGTTAGATCATAACCCTACAAGCAGAAGAGAGAAGATTGTGGCAATTGAGGGTTTGCAGGGAAGCAAGATGTTAAAATGTCTGTCAGGGAGCAAAGAGAGCAAGGAAAGCAGACAGAAGAAAATGGGGGCGGTTAATTGGATCGGCCCAAATGTGGATTAAGGGCGGACTCAAGGCCCTGATCCCACCCAGTGATTCCAGGCCTTACACCATTATGAAGTAGTGGGCAGAACTCTGTGTCCTAAGTCAGAAAGACCCGGGTCCAGCCCCTGCCTTGAACACTTAAAACCTGTGTGACTCTGAAAAGCATTTACCTCTATGTGTCTCATTTTCCCCTTCTCTGAAAATCAAGGGGTTAGACTTGTGTCCCTCTAAATCTCTGATTTTTTGATATTTGAGTGGAGGGAGGAAAGAGGAAAGTCCACTTATTTATAGGGATAGAGATATTTTTATTTTTATATATTTATTATATATTACATATATAAGTACATTAAGTGGATGGGGATACAATATATATACATATATATATAATTTTATACATATATAAATGTATATAAACATTTGTGTTTTATATGTATACATATATGTATATATATATATATACTCACACACACACACATATATATACACATATACACATATATATATATATTCTCTCTCTCAGACAATTTTTCTTCTCAACTCATTATTCTCTAAATCTTCCTCAGCCTCCCAGTGTATGCTCTTAGAAGATGCTTGGAGGCAAAGGAGGATCTCTAGATAAGTGGGAATTAGCAGGGGATAAACCATAAAGCCAACTGCAATGACTGATGCAATGATTGGGCTTTGACCTGGTCAAATGTCTACAGCTGGAAGATAAACTGGAAACAACCCAGATGTGGTGTTATTCTGTCATGATTAGGCTACCGAGCTGAAGAAGACCTGGAGCTTGCTAAAAAGATGGCTTTCCAGAAAAGAGGGGTCTGAGCAAGGTTACAGAGCCATTTGGAGATATTAGCCAGTACCAGCCTCCTAGCAGACACAAAATGCTTGGTAGCCCCAGGAAAATTACTGTTTTCTTTCATTCCTCAAAAGCTTAAAATAGAATTAACACTCTTTGTTTCCAACATAGCAGTGGTGTCAATTACCAAAAAGAAGTCCCTAATAACACTGTAATTATTTAACACCTTTTCTCCAAGTAGCCTTGATTGTTTGTAAACAGGCTTAAATGAACAGCAAAGAGGAAAATATTGGGTAAAATTGTACGACTATTTTAATTCTCTATTTAGCAACCATTTTCATCCATTCAGTTCTTCAACAAATGTTTATTAAATTTCTACAATAACCCCAAGCAAAACATGAGTTGCTAGGGATACAAAAACAAAAAAGTCTCTGTCCTCCCAGAGTTTACCATTCACCTTTGGTTCTAAAGGATTATCTTGGAGCTGTGGGAAAAGCCACTGACTTTGGGTTTTAAGGCGCCTTTTTTATAATCTGGATTTACTAGCTGTGTGACACTAAAAGTGTTAATTGCCCTCTCTGGGCCTCAGTTTCCATATCTATAAAATAAAAACATTGAATTAAACAATGCTGGTCAGCTCTAAATCTCATGACTAGTCAAATAGTAATAATAAAATCAACAATGATAAATATGACTAGAATTTATATTTTGCCTTAAAGTTCAGAGAGGGATTTATATATATATATTACCTAAGAATCAGACATATTTGGGGAAAAAAAACAGCCATCTTTGGTTTCTATCTTAGGTATACAAATTTTGAGAGATGAAAAGAAATGTATACATCATCTCAATCCAATCACCTAATTTTATATATGAGGAAAATGAGTCTCCTAGAACTTAAGTAACTTATTCATAGTCACCCTATTAGTTTGTGTGTCTACAAATTAGCTACATGAGAAGCTAGTTCAATTTTTCACTACATCATCCTCTCTGCATATTCTCTTCTAGGTCCTACCCTGTGCTGTTCAGCATGCTCTAGCCAAAATTTACTTCATCTAAATTCCCAACCCCTATATTTCAAATGTGATTCTTAGCAATCATAGAACTTCAATTCTAGAGCAATTATAGCTTTTTATATTGAAAAACAATCCTGTCTTTAACTCTATAAACATGCTCAGATTCCCTCTATCCTGAGGGGGGAAACATCTTCCCCTCCCTCTTAAACTGTAATCTTGGTCTTTTTCTCTTTCCTCTTTACCATTAGAGTCAAATCTAGAAAGAGATATCTACAATCACTGTCTATTTTTCCTAACCTAACCTGCCCCTCAGCTTCCTACAATGTGGCTCCTGACCATTCCACCACACAGAAACTACTCTTTTCAAGGTCACTAATAACAACTTAATGGACAAACCATTGCTTTCTTGTCAGTCCCCATCCTCCTTTTTCTTTCTGCAACATCTAACACGCCAACTCCCTCTTTCTTAATACTCTCTCTTTGTTTGACTTTTATCCTCTTCCCAATATCCCTGCCTCTCAATCTTAGTAACTTCTCTTCATCCTCCCATCTCCCCCAAAACAGTGTCCTTACTTCTTTTATCTTCTTTATTTTATCTTTTGTCAGTTTATTCACTCCCATGTCATATATTATTGGATTAAGCTTAATCTGACATCCAGCTTCTTTTCTTAGGCGTGCACTAAAGTATACCCCTTTCCTATAGGGAAAAGAGAAAGACCAATGGCAATGCTCCAAGATGTAGCTTCAGACCAGCCCTCTACAAACACCCAGAATTCTGACTCTGGCAGTGTCTCCCTTATCTGGATGCCTTCATCTCAAAGTCATCATGTCCAAACTGAACTCATCACCTTCCCCTAAAAAAAATTGAGTTTCTGTCAAGTATACCAAACTGCCTCTCATGATAATTTATAGTACATAAGTCTATCTGTGGTAGATTCTCTTGAGAACAATCTCTTCCTATCCTTATGACTTCTTCACTGAACACAGAAGAGGAAATGAAGTCCAGAAGTAAACCTCACCCACTTCAACTGATTTATAGCCTCTGGATTGACCATTGGCATCTCATTTCTGCTTTCTCCAGTCTACTCTTTACCTTGATGTCTAAGTAATCCTCATGATGTACAAATCTGATCTCATTATCTTCAATGGTTCTCTATTGCCTCTTGAAAACACAAACTTCTCTAGTGTGGTAATATGTCTTCCATGCACAGTTTGACTATTTTGTGTTTATAACCTTTTCTTCACATTACAATACCTCATGTACCCAGTATTTCATCCAAAATGAACTATTATCTCTTCTCTGATCTTGTCCCAACATTTCCTGCTTCTAGATATTTTCAGATTCTCCCCAGATCATTTCTACAAAGGATTTTCCCCAAATATTCATATTGGTATTCTTTTTGTTCATTGTTTAGTTCACATTTTCCCTCTTCCATGAAGCTGTAATGCCAGAGAAATTGAGGCAAGATAGAGATTAGAGAGTTTTTAATATTTTATTTGACAGGGAGAGATTTACTGGGACTAAAGGGATCCATGGTTGAGTCCTAGGGCTGAATGAGACTATGGTTTCCAAGAATCCATCATCCAGCTTCCAATGTGAGTTCTCCATGACATATTTATACACAGTAGCTAAACAAAGGCAGGGGGTGGAGTCCAAACTTTGGTGAGCAGGAATCTCCAGGCAGGAACCATTAATTTGGTTCTGACAGGTTGGGAGCTAGAGCTAAAAAGTCTGGACTCCCCCTTTTTGAGTTTACACATTAACAATTTATAACCTCTGAGTTATACCAGTCTTAATGAACCGGACTGGGGTTTGCAACTAAGGGGATTGAGGCAGAACAATTAAGAATTTGAGGCAGAACAATTTAGGGAAACTGAGGTAGAACAATAAAAGAGAACCGTGGCACAACAAAGCCTTCTTTAATCTTTCCAAATAGACTTGATTTTTCCACCCCCAACTCTCACTATTCTCAAAAGATCATGACTTTAGAGATGATAACATAATATTTAGTCTACCTCCTCATTTTACAGATGAAGAAAGTGAATCCCAAAGAGCTAAAATGAATTTAAAACTCTACTATGCACATAGAACTTGGCACATGGATAGAGAAGGAAATGGTGAAGCACTATAGTATCTTTGCCAAAAATAAAATCCCAAATGGTGATCATGAAGAGTGGGACACAAGTGAAACAACCGAACAATAACAACAAACATGTATTAAATGTCTGACTATGCAGAGAATCTTATTTTAATTTATTTGGAGCCAGAGTTAGAATTTCATTATTGTAGAAATAGGAAACTTCCAATGAGTAAAATACTCCACTGAAGCAAGTTAGGAACTATTCTGTAACTGATGTTCTTAGAAAGTTATTTCTCAAGCAGAACCAGAAATACTTTGTATTTAATAACAGCAAGAATGTGTGGTGATTAACTTTGAAAGACTTGGTTCGGCAGTTCATCGACCTAAAGCAGTCCCAATAAACTTTGGACAGAAAATGCAAATACATCCAGAAAAAGAATAGGGAGACTGAATATAAATCAGCACATGTCATGTTCACTTCTCTTTTCTGTTTGGTTTTTTTTTTTTTTTTTAATCTCTCCCATGGTTTTCCCTTTTGCTCTGATTTTTTCTCTCCCAACATGTTCATAAAGCAATGTATATTAAAAAGAAATAAATTTCTCTAGGAAAAAAAGGAAAGTTGTTTCTGGGTAAAAGGCTGAAACTAAAAGACTAAGATTAAGAAACTGCAAGGCTGAAACATTAAAAGACTTGCTCAGAGTCAAAGGAAAAGTAGATGTCAGAAGAGAGACTTGAACCCACGCTTACAAACTTCAAAGTTGAGTTTCTGTCAAGTATACCAAACTGCCTCTCCTGCTTATTTATAATACTTATCTCTATCTGTGCTAGACTCCCTTGAGAACAATCTCTTCCTATTCTTATGACTTCTTCACTGAACACAGAAGAGGAAATGGAGTCCAGAAGTAAACCACTTTTTTCTCTTCTTACCATCGTCACCATACTGGCAGCAGTGGTAAGGAAACTGCTCAGTACTGCAGCAGATAAGCAGTTCAGTATTATAGTAGATAGGTGGTAGACTAAGTCAGGAAGACCTGAGTTCAAATATTGCTGTGAGCCCAGAGAAATCACTTAACCTCTCTCTGCTTACTCATCTGTAAAATTGGAATAATAATGCCAGGACTTAACTTACAAAGAATCAAATGAGATATCATATATAAAGCTTAATATGCAAATGCTATTTAATAGGAGAGATTGTTTCAACAGAAATCAATCATTGCCAGATGTTCTTTTTACTTCAGTCCCATACATTCTTCTTCAATGTTTTGAATATTAAGAATTTTAGTATTAAGTAGATGTTAAACTGATTTGATTAGTGAGGTTATTTCCTACACATACAATGGTAGTGACTCCTCTAATCTTGAGAAACTATGATTGTGGCTGTTCAGTAATTTTCAGGGTTTTTTTTGACCCTTTATATGCCATTTGGAATTTTCTTGGCAAAGATACTGGTCTGGTTTATCATTTCTCCAGCTCATTTTACAAATGAGGAAACTGAGACAAATGAGTTAAGTGACTTGCCCAGGGTCACCTACTTACTAGCTAGGTAAGTATCTGAGGCCATATTTGAACTCAGGAAAATAAGTCTTCCTGATTCCAGGCTCTGCATCTGTCCACTACTAAAACCCCACAACTGGCAGCCAACCTTCTGGTGATGACCTTTGTTGGAGTTAAACTAGGCTTATTCCCCTCATATATGAAGTCTTTCCAGCTCATAGAAACATAGATCAAGAGCTGGAAGGGAACATCTAGCCCAATTTACTTTTTTTTTTTTTTCATAAGGAAACTGAGCCCCAGAGAGATTTAGTGACTTGCCAGAGATTGCAGTCCACTAACATAGTCTTTGCAAATCCAGGATGATCTTTATGACAAGGTCAGGCATAAAAAAGGAATTTCATTAGAGATGGGAGGAATTAGCAAAAGATAAATTAAATTAGTCATATTCAAATGCAATCACTGAAATAAATGATCTTCATCTTCCTTCATCCTCAACACTGAAGAATATGCATTTCCAAGAATGAACAGACCTTGATACAAAATTTGGAAATAAGTAAGATCTGGGTCTGCTTTCAGCTGTACTCTTTGACTAGATGTGCAACTTTGGGAAAGTCATTTAAATTGTCTCATCTTTTGCTTCCTCATCTGCATAACTGTCTCCTTTGCTTATAGAATAAATTAGGTGCTCTGCGTGTGTGTGTATGTGAAATGAGATGATTTTAACTTTAAAAATAAAAAAGCAAGTCCAAAGTGAGAGTTGTTGTCTTCTGATGACAACCGATCAACAAATGGAGAGGCCAAAGACAGAAATAATTGAGATATACAGTAAAGAAAAACCAGAGACCAGAAATGAGTATCGTTTTGTTTTTTGTTTTAATGGGGGAGGAGAGTTGAGAATCAAACTAATTTGCAAATGGTTTTGACTCATAAGACCCTCAACTAATCTTTTGCCAAGTATTCCCCATAATTGTGAAATGTCTATAATTTAAGGGAAACAGATGACACACTTCTGGCTTATTTATATTTAAAAACAATCTTCTGATGGGTTAATAACTACTGTATGCTCACACTGAAAAAGTCTGTGTAAGCCAATATTAGCTTAACACAGCACTTCTCAGCTTCTTCCAGGGAAGAGTGCTAGACTGACACAAGTGATGGGTTAGAAGTACTATAACAATGCCCCTTTTAACCTCATTTGCATACTGATTTCCATAATCATTTTTGTACATCTAACAACATAATCTTCTCCTAGGCTAAAATACATATATGTGTAGTTTCCTCTTTCCTTCATTCTCCAAATATGGCATACATACAGAATCATAGATTTAGAGTTGAGCAAGATGGCCAGCCAATCCAATGTCTCATTTTCACAGATGAGAAAACTGAGGCACAAAGGTGTTAAATGAGTTTTTCAGAGTCGTTTATCTACTGAGCATATGAAGTAGAATTTGAATCTGAGGATTCCTGATTCCAGCTCCAATCAACTCAGTATTCATTGTATACATACTATGTGTCAGGCACTGTGCCAGATGCTAAGGATACGCCACTAAAGAATTAATCAATTCTTACACAAAAGAAGGTTACATTCTAATGGAGAAAAAAAAGTTTGTACATAAATAAAAACAGCATAAATAAGGAGTCAATAAGTAAATTCAAGGATTCAAAGTAGTTAAATGTTAGATACTTTGAGGGGGGCCATTAGCAGGTGGAGGGATCAGGAAAGAATATGGTGCTTGAATTTCATTTCAATGGAAAAGAGAGACTTTAAGAGGCATTCTATCCATTACACTGTGAGATAGCTCGTCTATTGAATTAAAATGGTGCCAGACTCAGTTGAAGATGATGGACAAACCACCAGACTGTTGAACAATCCAGCCTAATAAAGTTGTACATTTTGATGGGCTCTGCATGAAACAATTCATTTGGAGCCAGGATTATAATAGAAAAGGCACCAAACTGGAGAGTTATAAGATCTAGATTTTGGTCCTGGTCTACCAATAATTAATTATTTATCTCATTTTGATTTTGTTCTTCTTTGTTTACTCAGCTTTTGTGATGGGAGCTATGTTGTAATTACTCCCCTACATCCCTTTTGCAAGTAATACTTGAAAAGTATCAGAACCATACTCAAGATTTGATTGGTTCATGGGACTAAAGGCTCTGATCATCAACATATAAAGCAGCTCACAGGAGTCCCTGGTATGCTTTTATTATTGACTAGTGGACCATAATGGGAAACTCAGAAACAAGGAACCTTCAATCCATTGAAGCTACTTATAATGTTTCCAATGACTATCGTTGGTGAATGTCCTTCTCCTACTTTGGTTAAGTAATTTTTTTTTATCAACTATCAAATGGCCTGTCAGTGCTTCATTTTATTCCAGTATAGAATACAAACAACAGAAGGTCTTGCCAATTCAGAACATCTTTAAAGTGAAAGGAAGGTCAAGATGATCTCTAGGGTCATTTTTAACTCTAAGATTTGATGATACAATGAAACTGGGTAATAGGATATTAAGAGCATAAGACTAAAGCTAAGTAAACCTTCTCAAAAGTCATAATCTAGTAGTCTATGATGACATTAAAGTGCCTTTGAGTTCTTGAAAACTATGTCAATAGAATGTAAGTTCTGGCACATTCTGCTATATTAGAATGATTTAGGATGTGATTCCATTGAAATATGGTATCTACTGTCTAAGGACTTGACTCATTAAGTAAAGGCTAAACACTAGTAAGTTGCCTCCTAGGTAACAAGTGTTTTGCCTATTGCAACCAATGAAACAAAGAAAACTTAATATGATCCCCAGTTCAGCTTGTCCCCCCTTTCATTTCCGAAATTATAGCAATGAACTAGTGGAAAAGCAGGCATAGGATACTATGAATTATACATTCTTTTAGACCATCTATAAACATTTATTTAACTGTTAGTAGACTAAATGTAAGATTCCTTGACTTCATTTAAAACTCTGATCAAGGATCACTTACTCTAGGAAGCTTTTCCTAATTTCTTCAGCCACTGACATCATTTCCTCTAAGGTGACTTTCTCTCTAGTCTGTAATTATCTTCTTTGTTCTGACTTATTCATGTTGACTCTTCCATCAAAATTTCAGCTCCTTGAAGTCAAGTATTGTTTTTGTTTTTTTCCTTTGTCTCCTCAGGGACTAATATAATCCTCTGCACAAAGTTAGTGCTTAATAAACATTTGTTGACTGATTGATTGACCCAACCTACATGTGTAAATATAAGTTAAAGGAGAATGAGGATAAATTATAGCTTACATACAACCATCTGTTATAGAGAATAAGAAATGAAAAAAAATATCATGGAAAATTCAGGGAGATTCTCCAAACTAAGTCAATGTATATCCAAATACTCAGCGACTTCAAGGAAAACAAGAGAATTGGAGAAGAGAGAGATAACATGGAGGAAAATGAAACAGAACATTAAGAAATTAAAAAGGCCAATGGTTCAAAAACAATTCAGAATTTTCTAATATACATGAGTAATTTATTCAAGGAGGGTATTAAAAGACAAAAAAGTGCCAAACAACATCCAAAACAAGCCACATCTCACTTCCATTTTCTCATCTCCTACGCACGTCTAAATTCTTTCAATCTGGCTTCTCACCATTCAGCTGCTTTCTCTAAATTTATCAAGAATTTCTTTAATGTTAAATCTTCTGATTTCCCCTCATTTTCTTGACTTTTTTGCAGCTTTTGATACCAACAACCTTCTCCATCTTCTAAAATGTTTTCTCTTCCCTCAACTTCCATGACACTTTTCTCTCTTGGCTCTAATGCTATTAATCTGGCCCCTCTTCATCCTCTTTCACTTTATCATCTTCATTCTTTCAAATTTCTATTCACTAAAGCCCCCTGAGGCTCTCTTCTTTTTCTTCTTCTCTGTGCACTTCCTTTTTGGGTGATTACACAGGCTCTCATGAGTATTATTATCATCTCTACAAAGTACTCCAAGACCTACAAATCCAACTCTAATCTCTTTTGTAATCTAGAATTGTTTGACCTTTATTCTCAGAGAGAACATACATCTGGGAGGTGTTGCCATGATATGTAAGTGAATTGGACTTAAGGGAGGAAGGGCTGTGCAAAGTCATCAGTCTCACTTTCTCCTCCAGATTCATTTGGTTCTAGAGGCAAGATATAGATGACACCCTAAATGCAATGGGAGACCTTGGCCTTTTTAAGTTAAGAGCTTTCTCAGGACTCAGTTTGACTGAGACAATACCCAATCAGTGATTAAAATTAGATAAGAAATAAGGCAAAGAATGGTCCTTTTTTAACCTAATCAGAAAAAAAAATCTGGGAGGGGAAGGCCAGGATTTCTGTCCAAAACAGGAAAAAATATTATTATTTAGACTCACTCTGAACCATCAAGGTCCACACAATGACCGAGTTAGGAGCTATAATTATACATTACTAAATACCTGCTAGCTGTCTCCATGTGAATCTTCCATTGGTTTCACAAAACAATGTCATTCTCTTTTCTAAATCAACTCCTCCTCCTCCAAACTTCCCTTTTTCTTCTCATCATCCAAGTTTGCCCCTTCAAAACTCACCTCCTCTCTCCCTCACCAGCTTCATCCCTTTAATCATATATGTCTTAGTCCTATATCCATAGACTCTCTTGAATTTATCTCCTCCTTTCCATCCACCCAGGCATCCCTCTAGGTCAGATTTTCATTATTTGTTCTACCATAACAGCCTCCTAATTAATCTTTCATCTTCCAATCAATCTCCAAGCCAACTTCCTTGGAACTACAAAATTAGTATTTGTAAAATGCAGGCCTTTCCATATCATTCTCTAGATAAAACACCTTCAGCTGCCTATTACTTCTAGATAAAAATCCATACCTTTTCATTTAAAGCCCTCTATTATTTGGCTTTCACCTATTTTTTAGATCTTTCCCATTACTCCTCTTCATCCATTTATTTTCTAGTAAATTTTTGTCTATTTTCTAATATGAAAATCATCACAGGACCAGATTTTCTTTGGAATAAGAAGGCTCTCAAAGTCAAAGTAGCCCAAAAAGTCCTTGGAGACATGATTGTCTTCACTAAAGTTTAAGTATATTGAAGGAAGAACCCACTGACAAGACCTGGCTGTTCTCAGGAGTGTTAGGAGGCTTAATTAGTTAATGCCTTTTGAGGATAAATGACAGCACAGCAAACAATGAAAATATACTTATTACTTTCAGAATACCTTAGGAATAGCTAGTCTAAGATGTTCAGAATTTAATTTCACAACTTTATCCTGAAACTCGTTACTGACAGAATATCCCATGTCATAATAGGAACTCTGGGACTTTTAGTCATTGTCAGCAATAGGAAGATCCAAGCTAACTTTCATAGCATTATGGATATTGTACATTTTAGAAGGAATTAAATGATTTTACTCCATGAGTCTGAATTTGCAATCACCTTGTTTGTCCAAGTAAGGAGAAGGCAGGGATATGGAGGGCATTCCAGGGCAGGGTAATAGTATGATAAATAAGGCATATTTTTAGGAGTATAAAGAGAACAACTCCAGAGTCATAAAATTAAACATTTGTATTCTCTCCAATAACCTGAATGGATCTAATCTTTTAAGATTTTCCTAATATATTTTAGACTGAGAGTGAAAATACAGGTTAGATTACAATATTTTCATTAAACAATATATTCAACTCCTGAAATATTGTAGCTGGGATCCAATTCACATTGAAGATGTAAAAGAAGCTGATAAGTACAGGAAATAGTAGCATGAATAGACATTCGGAGAAGCAGACTCATTATATTTGGACCAGTTCTCCAAAGGTGATTTACCTAAGACTCGGGGGCCAGGTGCACATGTGCACATGTGTGGGCCTCTGAATGATCATTAACTTCCAAGAAAGCAATGCTACAAAACTCTTTTGAGTACAGAACGATAGTTCTGTTACTTCTTACAACTATTTCTATTGAACATAAAAGGAATAGAATCTTTCGGAGTGGACTGATGACCCTTATTCCAGTCCTCCTTGAAGGATTTAAAGAGCTGAGACTTAGGAGGGATTTATTGGTCCAGTGGAGTCTAAACCCATCACCAAAGGGAGCATATGCATTCACAGGAGCTCGTTGGATTCTTTGTCCAAGTGCAAAGCCTAGTCTTATTTTCCGAGTCTGGCTTTCTTGTTGACCACTAAAGAACTAGGGAATTACAAGAATAAGTAATTGATCTCACATTTCTAAGACTAACAAAGGATTTCATATTTTTAAGACCAGACACATTCTTAAAATCCCCCAGATTTTCACCCAGGAGAAGTGGGGGGAGGGCATATTTTTATACTTTGAGACAATTTGAAAACTACATCAAATACTAAAAAAAAAAGTTAGAAAAGATCAAATCTTATTGAGGCAAGATATTTTTTTTAAAAAAAGCAGATTAGAGAATGTCTCAGACAGAGTGTGCACAAAGGCATGACCCAGCCACCCAAAGCTCTCTAAAGGGCCGAATATCTTTGAAAATCAAGCAGAATGATTTAATGTTTACTTCAAAAAAACAATGTTCTCAGTCAGAACCATTTCAGATGAAAGATGAGGGTACTTAAAGATGAGCCCTGCCAGTAGCTAAGCCAGGTACCAAAAAAAAATTTTTTTTTTAGCTCTTTGCTAAAAGGAATTGCATACCAAAGGAAGCTGTCTCCAACAAATGCAAGGTATGACTGTAAGGTAACAAAATCAACTTTTAAATAAACGATCCAGATTGTCTACACCCAAATAAGCACTATTCCTTTTAAAGTAGTCACCTTGGGAAGTTTAATTCAATTTTCAAAATTTGAAGTGCTAGTATTACAGAAACAGTGCTGGGGGAATATGCAATAGCAGTGCCACACCTAGCTACAAACTTGATCCCCTGAGAATTCTGATTTATTCAGGCATTAGCACATAAGGAAGAATTCGAATAATAGTACTTACTCTGTGATGGCATTATACAATTATTCTCTCATTTGACCCTCACAAAACCCCTGGGAAATGTGTGCAATTATTATCCCCATTTTACAAATGAGGAAACCGAGACAAACAAGTTTAATGACTTGCCAAAGGTTACACAGTTGTATCTGAAGCTGTATGTGAACTTAGGTCTTATTGATTTCAGGCTAAGAGCTCTATCACTGGGCCATCTAGATGCTAAGAAGGCAGGAAGTTGTCTCCCTGAGTTTTACTAGTATCTCAAGAAAGCAGTCCCTAGAGGAGAACTGATATGGCTCCTTGCAGCTATGTTTGAATGTGTGTGTGTGTGTGTGTGTGTGTGTGTGTGTGTGTGTGTATGTGAGAGAGAAAGATATAAACACACACATATGCACACATTTACATATATACATACACATGTATGATACATATGCATGCATATGTATGTGTGTGAATATGTTAGTATATATACATATATGAATTTATTTTGCTAAATATTTCTCAATTACAAGTAAAATTTATTATTCATTTTTCAAAATTTTGACTTCCAAATCATTTTCCTCCGTCTCTCTCCTTCTCCTTCCTTGAGAAGGCAAGCAATTTGGTATCCGTTGTACAAATGGAGTAAAGTGAATTATATTTCCATATTATCTACGTGTCAAAAGAAAAATAAGGTTTAAAAAAGTTATACTTTGATCTGTATTGTTACTTCATCTATAAGAAACAAATGTCTTACCAAGAACTCTATGAAGTCACTGGTGAACCAGAAAGAACTTTTATTAATGTTCTTGCAAGAGTGGGTGTTCAAAAATATAGAACACACATTACAATAAATACATAGCATTTTATTCTCTGTTTCCTATTCTCATTTCCTGTTTCAGTTTCTCCATTGGTTGGGTACTCAAGGTTTATAGCCTATCCAGAGCATCTGAGCACCTTGAGTTCTAGTTTTTCTCCCTTATCCCCACCCATAATTAAGAAATTACATGTGAATTTATACAAAACATTTCCATAATAGTCAAGTTGTAAAAGAAAACAAAGATCTCCTACCCTAATGAAAATAAAACTCTCAAGAAAAAAATAAGTTAAAAATAAAGAGAGAGAGAAATATAAAATGCTTCACTCTGAGTATGGATAGGATTTTTCATCATAAAACCCATACAGTAGTTATGGATAATTTTACTACTGAGAATAACTAAGTATTTAGAACTGATCATCCCAGAACATTGCTATTACTTTGTATAAAGTATATTTCATTTTGTTCATAGAGAAATTTCCAGGTTGTTATTATTTTTTTTTCCTGAGAACATCCTGCTCATCATTTCCCAGAGAATAATATTCCATTAGAGAAACTTGCTTCAATTTTTTTTACAATCACTATTGCTAATTGGATATACCCAATTTTATATAGCCTTTGGGCACAGTTCCAAATTGTTTTCCAGAATGGTTGGCTGATTGGTTTTCTGAGCCACTTATTAAGAGTAGGGATGCTTGTGTGGTCTGCCTGTGAATCCTAGAATTGTGATTCTTGGTCCAAGACATGTTTCCCTTGTCTGAATTGCCCAGGAAATCAGAGTTTCCTTGAGTAGTCTTACTTTCCTGTTTACCTTTTATAAGGTAGTAGAGGAAGCCCTAATACCCTCAGTTAGTATCTCTCTAGTAAGACCAACTAACAGAAGGAGACAGTCTATAATGTTCACTGGCATATAGAAAGATCTTTTTAAAACCTACCTTTATTAACAGACAAAGAGAAGAAAACAGAGATTTTGATGAGATGCTAGCATCTGTCATCACCAATGTCATCATTTTCAAAATATTTTTCATATTTTTTTGGAATCATCTTCTGAACCTATACTGCAAACAATTTAGTTGAACAAACAATAAACACCTACTGTGTGCAAAGCATTGTGCTGGTCTGCACCTAGAATACAGAGACAATAATAAAAGAGTTCCTACTCTCAGGGAGTTTACATTCTATTTGAAGGATAAAACAACAGATTAGTCAATATTGTCATTTGAAAAAATGAAAGATTAATAAGAAAGGGATATAGTGAAAAAAGCACTAGCTATGGAGTCAAGAAGACTCATCTTCCCGGGTTCAAATCCAGTCCCAGACACTTACAGCTCTGTGACCCTGGCAAGTCACTTACCCCTATTTGCCTCAGTTTCCTCATTTATAAAAGGGGCTGAAGAAGGAAAAGATAAGCCACTCCAGTGTCTTTCCCAAGAAAACCCAAAATGTGATAGCAAAGAGTTAAGAAGAACAGAAAACAACAACAAATAACAAAAGGATATGGAAAGCCTTATGGAAAGAAAAGGGCTCTGAGAGGATAAGATAAAGACACATTACATCAAATGCCTGAGCAACAGCTTGTATAAAGGGATGTAGGGAAGAGGTGCAACATTTATTTCCAGGAACAACTAGTTTGGCTGTTACACAGTTTATGAAAAAGAATAATTTGAAATAAAGTGAAGAAGAAAGGTTGGAACTATATTCTGGAGATCTTTTGTATTTTATCTTAGAAGCAATTTTGTTAAGTTGTTTTCAGTCATGTCTGACTCTTCATGACCCCATTTGGACTTTTCTTTGCAAAGATACTAGAGTGGTTTTGTCATTTTCTTCTCCAGCTCATGTTACAAATGAAGAACTGAGGCAAACAGGATTAAGTGACCTGCCCAGAGTCACACAGCTAATAAATGTCTGAAGCCAGGTTTTAACTCAGGAAAATGAATTTTCCTGACTCCAGGCACAGTACTATTCAACAATGTACCATACACACTCTTAGAAGCGATTCAATGCATGAAGATTTATCAGCAGAATAACATGATCAAATCTGCATTTTAGGAATATTAATTTGGCAGCTCTGTAGAGAATTGGTATAAAATTCAAATAGAAACATGGCTAACAAATTTTTATGTGAGGCTCCCTGCTGGCCACAAATTGACAAGCTTTGAAATATGCTATATATTACATTTCATTTTATTTTACCAAATATTTTTCAGTTTTATTTTAACCTGGTTCAAGAATAGCACTAGGACTGGCAGCAGGCATGTTTTGACACTTCTGCTATGGAGGATGGATTAAGTGACTCAGAAATTAGGAGCAGGAAGAGCAATTAGGAAGAGATCAATCTGAAAAAAAAAAAGTTTGCATCAAACATTACTGATAAGAGTTTGATACTAGTCCTAAGGTAGATCATGAAAGGCTTCCCATAAAGGAGATATTTTTATTGACACTTGATGATGGATGATAGGGAATGGCAGGTATGGCAAAGAGCCAATGAAAGCCCATGGAGTCATCCAATGGAATGTCTGATGTGAAGAACATTATAAGGAGACCAAAATTACTGAATCAAGGAGACCATGAAGGTGCAGTAAAAGTGTAACAAGCTGGAAAGATAGAAAGAGATAATAGAGAGTCACTAGAATTTATTGAAATGTGGGCAACATGATGAGATTTGTGAATATACATTCTCTGCATTGTTCAGTGTTTACCAAATGTTCCATAAATGGTAAACTACATAAATTTGCCTTGGGAAACATTCAAGCTTCATGGAACCCAGTTCTACCCACCTTGATATAGTGTTCTTTGCTCTGCCTATAAGCAAATTGTGTTTACTTCTATCTTTGGTATCATTTCCAAAGTCTTTTGATTGACCAGAAGCCTGCAATTTGTTTTTATAATTCAGAGTCAAGTTGGACAAATATATATTGAGCATAGTACCCTAAAGTGCTAAGAATGCAAAAAGTAATCATGAATAAGTCTCTGCTACCCAGAAGCTTCCATCCTAATGAGGAAACAAGCATCTACAAAGTATAAAAATAATTAAAAGAATAAATATAGTGTATCAGTGTGTTGTTTGTATGTATAGAATATACACTGTAGGTATATGTATAGATACATATATATGCATATATTTATAATGTATGTATAGAATGTATATTGTAAGTGCATGCACATATATACATATACATATATGTATGTGCATAGATATTTAATGTTTGTATATATGGATGCATACTATAAATGTGTGCATATAGATATATATGTGTATGTCATAGATATATATGGATGGATGGATGTATACTATATACATATGGGCATATATATGTATAGATATATAATGAAAATGTGTATGTATAGAATGAGGTGAGACAAAGATACTAAGAAACTGTAAGACATCTGCTGAGAAATTTCCAGCAAGGAAATGAAGGAGCTCATTTAGAAGAGGAAGCACCTTCAGATAGCTTCCTATTTTAACTAGCTATTCTCATTAAATAGGTGCTAAACTCAGTTGTTTTCCTGCTGTAAGTGCTGTCAGTACTATTTAAATTTCCTGCAACCTGGGCAAAGCCCTAGCTGCCCTGGCCTCGTTATAGGTTCCTGTTGAAGTATTTGTTCTGTTTTTCACGTACAGGTAACTATAGCTACTACATAAGTAGGTCCTAGTAGAGCAACCCCTGTGTGTAGGCAAAGTCATTTCTGGGGATAATGGAACAGAGATAGGCTTTTGTATAATTTTGCTTAGAGATGTGGAATTTAAGCCTACATCATTGCATACAGGCTTTGCAGATTTGTCATGAAGTGAATTTTTTTGTTAGCAGCCATGGCACACATAACAATAATAATCAACATTGACCCCAGAGATGTTTTTAGCAAGAAAATTCACTTTGAACAAAACCTCAGTACAAAAGGGACTTCTTTCCTCAGCAAGGTTTATGATTGCTTTCCCTGATTCAGCAAATGACAGCCAGTTCTGTTCCAATTCCTATCAGTTATATTACAACAACAACAACAACAAATCTCCTGATTTCAATGTGAAGAAATCCAACTAGGCTAATTAGGTGGGATTACTAAGAGTAGGGTTCCCAGGTTTTCAGTCTTTTCCTGTGCTTTGGTAGAGATGAGGATGAGTTTACTTATTACCATATGAATCAGTAAACGGGTCTAAACAAGACGTATTCATTGTCCAGGCTGGCTTGGCAGACTGGGTAACATTAATCTTTATCTCTATAAACTCTGTAACCTCCCAATGCTCTGTAGCCATCCAAGATTCCAACCTGTACTCCTGGACAGCATGCACACATGCCAGCTTTCTTTTGGCCTCTCATTTCCTTCAGGCATTAGCTAGGAGACTGGCTGATTAATCTGGTAAGTTCATTTGAGGTAAAGTATTAATTTTAGCCAATGCAGCAACTCTTGGACAGACAAAGTATCGGGGTTGCAGCATCTCTCACGCCTTTCCTGAACCTATGAAACCATGACACCATATAGCCAGTGGCTCATCCGACCTCTGCCTATCACCATGGTGACAGCACTAATCTCCAGAAGCTTTGAGAAAGAAGTAGGTTAGGTGATGAGATGCTGGATTGAACTGGTCAGCCTGTCCAGCCCACAGTGGCTTACAAAACACCCCCTTCCAGCCAATATTTATCATTTCAGCAAGGGTTGCTTTAGCAATATCACCCAGCCAAGGGAGTGAGATAGAAATTTAAGGCACTTGGCAGGCAGGTGGATTGGAGAGGTCTTTGGGAGAGGAAGGAAGGAATATAAAGGGACACCTTTAGTAGAGAAGATATACACAAAGCATGCTACCTGCTGGCCCCAACCTAAGATAAATCAAGTCCTATAAATAATATCCTCATTCAGTTGTGATGGGGACAGCAATAGATACCTTTAAAAATTTTTTTCTTGCTTTTTCCTTGTAATCATAGAGAGGACTGTCACTGAAAACAGAGGCAGATATGGTAGAGTAAAGGGATAACTGGCTTTGGAATCAGGCCTTTCTGGGTCATTTTCTGACTGTGAGGCTCTGCCTAAGTCTCTTTACAAATAAGTTTTTCAGGCAACTCTCTAAAACTTTAAGTTGTAAAGCAGATGTCAATCTGCATTAGTAGAGCCAGCTTTCTTCCTGAAAATTCCCTAAGCCCCTAAAATCACAAGCCTGATGGAAGGAAGGAGAGGAAAAAAGGAAAGAAAGAGAGAGAAGGGGAGGACATCAGTCTTCAAACATCTGAGGGATTGTCAAGTGAGATTTGTTCTATTCGTTTACAAGTTCCCCACCTCAGAACGTAAACCTATTGAGTGCAATCTTTCATGTTTAGTTTTTTATTTTTCTTAATATTCTCTGCATCTAGCATAGTACCTGACACATAGTAGGTTGTCAATGCTTAGCAAGTTAAATTTAATTACATGATTCCAGGTCATATTCTTTTCCAGTTATATATGTCTTTGATCATGCCTTTTATTACATTTATTATGCATTAATCCCTCCACCAAGAATCTGTGATTTTTGACTGTCTGGACATTTCTAGCATAAGAATTCCCTCTAATTTCCAGATTGCAATATATTTATCAGGAGTTTTCCCTGGCTGAGAATGAATAGCTTTCCCAGGGTCATACAAATAGTAAGCACGATAGATTTTTTTCACTTCAAATATTATTGCTTATATGGGCCAAACATGAGGTCAAGAGATGACATGAGTCTCCAAAGTTTCCACAAAATATCAAAAGTCCTAAAATATGAGCTTGAGTGCTTATAAAAATCCTCTATGGAGGATTAGAATCAAGCAGGATGAAAATATCTGGGAGGATTTCAGTCTATATCATTTAAGGAATGAGATCCACCAAAGTATAATTTGGTATCATTTCCATGCCCTATGAAATTATTTCATTGCTGAAAATGTCCATGGCAGCAAGGTTATACCTAGTAATTAGTACTTATAGAGCCAAGAGCTGGAATAGTCCTTAGAGGTCATGGAGTCCAATACAAATAAGTTTACAAATAAGATAACTTAGATATCAAGTTAATTTGTTAAAGATTAAGTTAACTCTAAATTAAAAGTTAAATTAACTTGTTGTAAGTGAAGTTGTTTTTCCTCCTTCGATCTCAAAGAATACTGTGACATCAGGGAGATGATACTATGACACTCAAGTTGAATTGGATTGAAGAAACAGAGGGCTGTGCAAAGTTGCCAGCCTCATTCTTTCCCCTGGAACTATCTTGGTTGCAGTGACAAGATATAGATCAGGATGACTGGAGATGGCCCAGGTGGCAATGGGAAAACTTGGCCTTTTTTTTAAGCTAAGGTCTTCAATGGGTCTCAGTTTGACTGAGGCTACACCTATTCAGTGATTAATGCTAGATAAGAAATGGGCAGAGACTGGCCTCTTTTATTGAGTCCAAAAAAAAAAAATCAGTCTGGGAGCTGAAGATGCTCAGGTTTTCTGGCCAAAACAGAAACAATTTCTATTTACATTCAGTCTGAGCCAATCTGGACCACAACAAATACCAACTGGACTTGGATTGGGACCTTTGGATCAATGAGAGTCAGATCCAGATAGAAAAGGAAAAAAGCAAAGCAAGGAAAGAAGAAAATTAACTATCTTCCTTGCCTGGTCCTCAGTGGCAGTGAAGATGACCATGACATCAGGGAGGTGATGCCATGATGTATAAGTGAATTGGATTTGAGAGAGGGAGAGCTGTACATGGTCATCAGTCTTCCTTTTTCCTCTGGAGCCATCTGAGTTCAGTGAAGCAACTTATTAAAGGTTACACTAATAGGATGTGGAAAGATCAAAATTTTAATTCAGTTTTTACATGATGTAACCATGAATATATGCTTCTTACATAAGTATAAGGATCAGAGTCAGTATTTAAAAACCCAGGTCTACACACTACAAATCTAGTGCTCAGTTCACTGTGTCAACAGCCTTAGGCACATCAGGGAAGATCTGGGTGTGAGGTTCTGCTCCCTCATATCTTGTAGGGTATTGTTGCTTCCCCTCATTTATAATTTTGTCTTGAAAGGCCTGGTAGTTACTAGCAACTGTTTACAAAGAGAAAAAAATCAGCTGTTGTTGTACAATTGGAGAGGACTCCCTAGTTCAGCTATCTTTCCTTCCTCTCTCTTCTTCCCTCTGGAACCAATTTAGTCTACCATTCAATTTGTAGCTGGAATTCAATAGCAGAGATGCTTGCAAATACACTGATGCTTTCATTAGTTGCAACAGTCCCAGGAGGAAAATAGAGTAGGTCTTCAGTAAGAGTTTAATTAAGACCCAAAAAAATTTAGTTGTGAAAATTGAGGTCCTTTCCACATAATTGGTAAAAAAAAATGTGGCTAGAGTTTTAAAAGTCGCATTTATACTTGCTATGGAAGAAGGAATGGTCATTGGCGAGGTTAATTTAGGTTTAAAGCTGCTCGATTAAGAAATCATTCCTCAAGAAGTTCAATTTGAAGTCAGCCATTTCCAGTTATTTAAAGATGTTGAAATGGATAGCAAAATGCAGCACTTAAAAAATGCATCAAATAAGTAGGTCAGTGGATATTCAAATGTCTCCTGTTTTTATCGTGGTTTCTTTAGAAAAACCTGTAAGAAATGTCAAGTGGATATTAGCTGAATGAGAACATTTAATAAATATTATGTGAGAGCTGTTTAACTCTGTCATTGAAATTATATTTCTCCCTCTCTTGGCATGTCAAATTCTCAGATTGGGTTATAAATTTTTCCAAATTTATTGGGGTTCTTGGGTATGTTTGAATTCACCCATATCAACTAATATGGCATAGCAAGGCTATTCTTCGTACTCTGGATTAGCAAGTAACTACATAAATTAATATTGGTTTTATTTAGTTCAAGACTCAGATCTTAATCAGTTTATCTTTTCATGTAGAAATAATTGATTCTGCCCCTCTTCTTCTCCACTAACATATGAGGCTCATATAGTATACAATTCAACTTGTGCATTATCAAAGGATGTTGCCTATATATTTGCTTCTTCCAGATGTTTTGCTACCTTTGCTTGTATGAGACAGTATATAACAAAAATCACGAGCATCTAAATTCTTCTTGAGTAGAGTAGCACTATTCTTCATGATTTCAACATGACCCTTTCCCTATCTATTAATGAAAGAGGAAACTGATAAATGCTCAAGAAAGTATGAGATACATATGCCTTATCATAGCTTACAGTATGCTTAACTTATATCTCCATCACTGAAGGACTCCATTTCTATCTCTGGAATCTCTTTGGAATTTCACCTCTTCTCTTTACTCACATGGCTGCTACCATATTGGTTCAAGCTTTATCATCTCTTATCTAGGTTTTTACTACAAACTCCTAACTGTTCTCTCTACTTCAGTTCTCTTCATCCTCTAGTCTGTCCAACACACCATTGCTAAAGTAGTTTTCCTTAGGTACAGACCTGACCATATAACTCTCCCACTTTACCAAATCCAGTGGTTCCATATTGCCTCTAGTGTAAAATATCAACTCCTCTGTTTAGCATTTAAACAAAGAGATCCCAACCTATCTTTTCAGCCTTACAGACATAATCTCCCCCCAAACTTCAGGATCTTGCCAAACCAATCTCTTTGTTCTTTGATACACAACAGTCTTTCCTTTGTATTGGCCTTTTTCCATTCTCAGAATATGCCTCCTTTTTACTTCAGCTTCTGTTAACTTAAGATTTTCTGGTTGTTATTTTTGTTTAAGAGGCAATTGGGATTAAGTGACTAGCCCAGGATCACATAGCTAGTAAATTTTAAGTATCTGATGTCAGATTTGAACTCAGATTCTCCCAACTTCCAGGCCAGTGCTCTATCCAGTACACCATCTAACTGACTCTCCAGATATATCTCTATGACAAACCTTTTTGCTTCCCTCACATAGCCACCACCCTAATTCAATCCTTCAGTGTCTTTTACCTGGAGAGTCACAATAGTAATTACAATTACAATAACTGGTCTCCATCCCTCAGATGAAGCCAAGCTTTTAGTATGCACCTACTCTGTGATAAGCACTTTTTACCTACTCCAATTCAACACAGTAAAGTGATTTTGCTAAAGTGCAGGAATGACTCTGAATCCCTACTTAATAAACTGTAATGGTTCCCCATTACTTCTAGAACCAAGTGATAATATTTGAATAAGTTCCTCTGATTGGCAATTAAAGCTCTTCACAGCTTGGCTCCATCCTACTTTTTCAAATTATGCCTTATGATCCAACCATAAGGATCTACTTACTACTCCTCAAACAAAGCACTCCATTTCCTCTCTCTATGTCTTAACACTTACTGCCCTCCGTGCCTGGAATCCTCTCAGTCCTTACGTTTTGGAATCATTTGTGTGTGTTTGTTTTTTTAGTCAAGATTCACCTAATGTCCCCCCCCTCCCTATTTTTTTTTTGCATGAACACATTCAATGGCAGCTAGGTAGAACAATGGGACAGCAAGGTAGTGCAATGAATAGAGCACTGGGCTTAGAATAAAAAAAAAAATAAAAATTAAAAAAAAAAAAACATCTTCCTGAGTTCAAATGTGACCTCAGATGCTTACTAACAGTGTGAATCTGAGCAAGTAACTTAACCCTTTTGCTTCAGTTTTCTCATCTGTAAAATGAACTGGAGAAGGAAGTTACACATTATTCCAGTATCTCTCTTCTAAGAAAACCCCAAAATGGAGTCACAAAGAATCAAATATGACTAAAATAACTTAAAAATAACATTTGATGTTTTTCCAAATGCTACTTATTTTTCTTATAAAATTATCTTTGTCTGTACATATATATTTATGTATATATGTTTTATATAAGCCTATATTATTTATATTGTTTCCTTCCTTGGAATGCAAGCTTTTTGAAAGCAAGAACAGTTTTGCTTTTGTGTTCCAACATCTGAGACAATTAAGGGCACTTGGTAGGAGTTTTTAAAATGCTAATCTGATTGCTTCTAGTTTATTTTGTCTAATTCTCTTATGTTTTACTTGAAGAAACTAAGTCCACAGAAGTGAAGTTCTTTGTCTATATGTGACAGAGCCAGAATTTAAAATCAAGATCCTCTAATTTCAAAAATATTAATCTTTCCACTGTAACACACTGCCCGCTTCGCACATTCTACTTTGTTTTGTAGCCTTTTGTGTACATTTCTCTTCCTTCTAGGTAAACTCCTTCACAAAATTATAGAATGAAGGAGTTGGAAAGGGCCTTAGAAAATATCTAATCCAGGCCATGCTTAAACAAAAATCCTCTCTAATCACTCTTGAGGATAAGAATGAACAAGAATTAATGGACAAGGGGACAAGGATTCTGTTAGTAAAACTGATTCCACACAGTAAACACCCAAAAAATGTTTGTTGAATTGAATTCTTGTTCATTCTTAAAAGCAAAATAAAATGGCTTGTCTCCTTTAAAGGGGGGGGAATAACTCATTAAATTGCATTTAGAAGATACCTTGCTCATCCTTGAACATTTTCTGTTCTTGGCATCAAAGTACTATTTCAGGGATAGAACATACCAGGTGAAAGTATGCCAGGTTTTAACAGCCAGTACCTATTTAGCAAATGTTCTATCCCAAGCCAATGGGAATGATTTGGATACAACCAAAAAATGGGAAAGTACCTTCCTGCCAACATGTTATGACACCTGCTGGACCCCCAACTACCTTTGAGTCCCCTGTCCTTCTGTTGAATGTGTTGTAAGTCAAGTTGGAGGATGAATACATAAGAAGGAAGGAAGACCAATGGGGGATTTTAAAAGACCTTTCTCCTTCATAGAAATGGGCTAAAAAGAAGGATTTCAGCCCTCAGTGGAATTATCTAAGAAGCTCAGAAACTGCCACAGCAAGAATGAATGTGTGTTTGTTCTAGGGCTCAACTTGTTATTTGTCTGGGGGAATGATTATTACTACTTAGCATTTTTATAGCTCTCTTTACAAAATGCTTAACTCTCATTTATCAGTCAACTCTTGTTCCTGACCTATGCTACAAGAAGGGGACACTGTTACTATCTTCTGTTCATGCATTAGAGAGGGTCCATTGATTGTTGGGAACAAAATAGATGATTCTCCAGTTTATTAACTGGCAAAAAATTAAGTTTGAATTGATAGAGATAAATTCATCTATAAATGGAAATGCCTTTAAAAGTATCTCTTACTCCAAATCTAGAGACACTTTTTATTCTATCAGCAGGCATTTCAATTCTAAAGATGCTAATAACCACAGCTTGTCCTGTTAGAGCTTCCCATCTTCAAGATACTCAGATCTCACCATCCATTGGTAATTCAACAGATCCTCTCAAGATCCAAGAGGGGTGCACACTTATTTCATTTTAGCAAGAACTGTCAAGTTGCCAAGGATAAGCGTTAAATCTGTAAAGGTGAAAGAAATCAATAAAGGACAGGAGACAGACAAATGTACCGAGCAGAACCAATCTAGGACAAAATGGCAATAGAGACAAAGCACTATCCCTAGTGTGATCCTGGGACACACTGAAGTAAATCCAGCTACTGCCTTAAAAGTAGGTTAAAAAGGCAGAGAATCTCCATAAAAGTCACTTCATCATTCCCTCTGTCCTCTAAAATACATACGCAAAAATGGATAGCTACATTCCTCTGGGTGCTACAATATTTTGTATAGAACATTACCTTCTGTCTAGGATTATGAAAGGGACCCACACACACACTTTAGAAATGAGGAAATTGGGACCTACAGAAGTTAAGCAATTTACCTCAGCTACCCAGCTAATAACTAGGGGGGGTTAGAACTCTGATCTTCCCATCTCCAAGCCCAGCATTCTATTCACTGCATAATTTTGGTTGACTTCTATATAATGAATATATTCTTACATGATACTTTCTGGTCAAATGCAATAATGTGTCTAAAATACTTTACAAACCTTTAAATGCTATAAATACAATGTAATTGTCAGCCATTGCTGTTCCTATTTTGGAGGGAAGGCAACATAAACCTTGCTGTTCCTCATTCCTGCAGTATTTTCCCTCCTAATCTCCCCCTGGTTTCCCTCAAGGACCAGTTCAAGTGCCACTTTCTACAGGTGTTCTTTCCTGCTACACTCCCACCTATTCAGCCCGCTATTAGAGCTTTCCCATGAAAGTCACTTTCCATCTACCTTGTATATATGTCTCTATGTACTTACCTGCTGCCTACTCAATTAGAATGTAAGTTCACTGAAGTCAGAGACCATTTTTGCCTTTCTTGGTGTCCCCAGTAGTTAGCATAGTACCTAACAAAATGTGAGCACTTAATTACTGCTTATTTGAGTTCTGGGACCAAGAGGAATTAGTCTAATTCTTTTTTGATATGACAACCCTTTATGTACTTCAAGGCTACTTTTGTACACACACACACACACACACACACACACACACACACACACACACATCTCTATACTAAATGTCTCTAGTTCCTTCAGCCAAAACTCATATGATATGATGCTTTAATGACTAGTATGGCAGATGAAATAAACTGTGGAATTTTGGTGTATTGTTTTTATTTAGGAGGATGGTCAGTGGATGAAAATATCCAAAAACCTCTTAAATAAGGGAATATTTGTCCACCTTAGCAGAAAACAATAGTTATCTTTCAGTAAGAACCTAGACCTTAGACTTAGAGACTCATCTATAGACCTACAAAATTCTATTGTGACTGTTTAGTCCAACTCCTCATTTTTCAGAGGAAGGACTCAATCCCTTATAAAGGATTAAATCAGAGAGATTTAAATCAGAGAGGTAAAATCAGAGTTTGGATACCTGATTCCCCCAAACCCCTTCCTAAAACTTACCCCTGACACACTTTTAAGTGTAATTAGCATCATTAACACTTTTACAACACTTTCTTATATCTTTACAGTCAACAAAACTATAAAGTAAATGTAACATTTACCAATCTGCAAGCTTTAAATGTTCATATTGAAAATAAAACCAGTTCTCCAAGCCGGTTGGAACTGCTGCCAACAAGTTAAGTAACTTGTACAATAACACCATCAAGCTAGTGGTTGAAATACTAGATGATACAATTTTAGAGCTGGAAGCTACTCATAGACTGTTGAAGATGGAAAAAATGTTAGAGATCACTTATATTTGATGATCTTTCCATTTTTATAGATGGGAAAAACTAAAATCCAATAAAGGTGAAATGATCGAAATCAGCCTCTAATCTAAAGCCCCTCCCCCACTCAATATTTTTCACAAGCATGGAAACTGAGGTCCAGAAAGGGGAAAATAATTTGGCCAAAGATCATAGCCTAAATGGAATTAAAAGTCTGGTTTTCTGTCTCCCCATCCAAAGCTTGTCATACTACACTATGCTGAGTACTACTCTTTGAGAAGATTCAGATACTATTACTAAAAGGACTAATTTTCTTAAAGTAATCATAAAAAGTCATTTTGAAAACAAGATACTAGGGGACTGTTTAGGGTGTCCACTTATCAGAGCCATGAAATCTGGCATATCTCTCTGGCTGAAGTACTGCAGAGAGTGCAAGCAAATCTCATTTAACCTGATTTTTTAAAATCCAGGCCTCCTCTAAAGGGATTGCTGGGAAGGGATTGGAAATCAAAGTTATTTATACAGTGTACACTTATCCAAGGAAAGTGGGGTTTAAGGGAATTAGCATGCCTTGAATTATGTTGTTCCTGAAATGTCAATCAGTTATTACAGGATTCACCTCCCTCATGCTATTCTCAAAATGGATTATTGCCCCTGAATTTTTAATAACAATTTAGTGGTTCAGAACCCTGACAGTGATATATAGCGACAGCATCCAAAAAAGGACAGTGGGTTTTCAACATGGCATAAACAGAACACAATTGTATCTCTCAAGCTGGTGTCAGCAGCATTCTCAAGGCAGATAATGTTAAATTCATCTGCCAAGAGAAGGTCAAGAAAATATACCGAAAATAAATCATGGCAGACATGCAGACTTGTCTAAAGGTTAAAGATCTAAAGGAGAAGTAGATAGTCCACGGCACAAATAGCCCCTAAGAGAACAATAACTTAACCAGCTTTAGTCAAGTTCTCTTAACCAGATGGCTTGATAGGTGTGGATTGTTCCCCCCTACATTGCAATGGCCTATTTATTACTCTGTTGAAGGAAAAGCAAATGAGAAGAGGGATCTGGGATGTTAAAAACTGGATATTCCCTGTCGTCCCCATCTTATGTAGAATAGGTCCTAAATGAATTAAACTGACTGCATCCTAAAATTCTAACACATCATTGTGCTTCTTCCCAGAAATTGCATCTCCCAGAAATATTGAGGAAATTATGTCAAATCACTTGGTTCAAACATTTGCTGGGAATATACACAGGAAAGGAAGTTCATCACTAAAAAGCTGATCTGGCAAATGAACTTTTGAGATGCCATTGGCAAGGTAGAAAGCATAGTGGACAACTATGTTGACTTAGACTCTCAGAATCCATCCCTGAACTCAGCCCAGTCAGTAAACAATCTTCCTGGCCAAAGGAGTTCAAGTATGTGGTAAAATAAATCCATGAGTCATAAAATCACGCAGTCAGAGACTTGGGGGAAAACCTCAGAGGTCACTTATTCCATATTCTTCCCCAAGAGAGAGCAAGGATCCTCTTTACAATCCCACAGATTTAGAGCTGAAAAAGATCATGTACTCCAACCCCCATTGGGGGGAGGAGAGGGAGAAGACTTAGAAGGTTCATGTCAGATGTTGGAATCTGGTTATTTTTCTCCTTTGTTATGTCCCTAGCATTTAGCCCAGTGCCCTGCCTAGAGAAAGCATTGAATAAATATGTTAACTTGTAACAGGTTTGCAGGAGTTGCTAAGTATTTGCTATATATATATTATTTTCTAAGTCTAATGACAATGATAGGTAATTAATTGCTTTAATGACCACCATTCTTCCACAACTCGCCCATGTGCGCATACATGTGCACATGCGCGCGCGCACACACACACACACACACACACACACACACACACACAGAGGACTGTAAGAAAGGCTCAAGTGAAACTGGGCAATTGATACCATTCAGTCAAGATCTCTCTACAACTGTCAAAGAGAAAGTTAAAAAAAAAAGCCAATAGTCAACAAATCATAGAAGTCATCCTAAATATGCATAGAAGGCAAAAGTTTTAGCAGCTTCACAGATAGAGGTTGAGCCAAATAGACTTAAATAGTAAATGCTTATATACTATTTTTAAAGAATCAGTCAGCTGAATTTTGGAGGAGATGTGAGAAAACTGTGATACTAATATATTGTTGGTGGAATTGTGAACTGATTCAACCATTCTGGAGAGCAATTTGGAACTATGCTCAAACTCTGTATCAAACTCTATGCAGCAGTGTTTCTACTGAGTTTGTAACCCAAAGAGATCTTAAAGGGAGGGAAAGGGATCCACATATGCGAAAATGTTTGTGGCAGCTCTTTTTGTAGTGGCAAAAAAAATTGGATGCCCATCAGTCGGAGAGAGGCTGAATAAATTATGGAATATTGTTGTTCTACAAGAAACAATCAACAGCATGATTTCAGAGAAGCCTGGAGAGACTTACATGAACTGATGATAAGTGAAGTGAGCAGAACCAAGAGATCATTGTATATGGCAACAGCAAGATTATATGATGATCAATTCTGATGGGCGTGGCTCTTTCAACACTGAAATGATTCAGTGGTCTTATGATGAAGAGAACCATTTGTATCCAGAGAGAGAATTGTGGAACTGAATGTGGGATCACAACATGGTATTTTCATTCTTTTTGTTGCTTGCTTTTAATTTTTTTCTCATTTTTATCTGATTTTTCTTGTGCAGCATGATAATTGTGGAAATGTGTATAAAAGAATTACACATGTTTAACATCTATGGGATTACTTGCCATCTAGGAGGCATATTTCCATATCTGTCATGTTGTACAAGAAAAATCAGAACAAAAGGGAAAAACCACGAGAAAGAAAACAAAAAACAAACAAAAGGTGAAAATTTTATGTTTGATCCACATTTAGTCTCCAGTTATCTCTCTGGATAGCGATGGCATTTTCCATCCTAAGTCTATTGCAATTGCCTTATATCATCCCATTGTTGAGAAAAGCCAAGTCCGTCACAGTTGATCATCCCATAATCTTTTTGCTGTGTACAATGTTCTCTTGGTTTTGCTCACTTCACTCAGCATCAGTTCATGTAAGCCTTTCCAGGTTTTTCTGAAATCAGCCTGCTCATCATTTCTGATAGAGCAACAATATTCCATTACCTACAATCATTCCCTGATGGGTTTCCACTTGGTTTCCAGTTCCTTGCCACTACAAAAAGAGCTGCTACAAACATTTTTGCATGTGGCTTCTCTTCCTTCTCTTATGATCTCTTTGGGATAAAGGCCCAATAGTGAGACTGCTGGATCAAAGGATATGCAGTTTTATATTCTTTGGGCCTAAAGGAAGTGACATTTTAATTGATCCTTTAAAAGAAGCCAAGAGTTTCAATAGATAGACATGAAGAGAGAGAGCATCCCAGATATAAAGACAATGCAAAAGCATTTAGACAAGAGATAGAAAGGTGCATATATGAAGAATAACACCAAGAATGACTAGATGCAGGGCACAATCTTAGGAAGGTCAATGGCTGTAACACAGAATTAGTACTTTACAATTATATAATCCCATGAAATTGAAAGGTGGCTAAACAGTGCATAAGTGCTGCGTCTGGGATCAGGACATCCAGAGTTCAAACCTAGCCTCAGTACTTACTAGCTTTATGAGCTTATACAAGTCACTTAACTTCTGTCTGTCTTGGTTTTCTCAATTGTAAAAATGAGGATTAACTCCCAGGGTTCTTGTAAAGATCAAATGAGATATTTTTAAAGTATACTTAATAAATACTTGTTTCTTCCTTCATAGATAATGAAAATACTAGCTCCATCAACATTTTCATTTGAATTCACAATAACTTCCCACACCAGCTTGGTGCCATTTTTAGGTATTCAAGATAGGCAGACAAAATGACAAATTTAGAATTTGACATTATTCAGCATTTTTTCTCCATTATTTTAGACTCAACATATTTTATGTTCTCTTTAGTACAAAAGATTCCAGTTTCATACACTAGGTTTTTTCAGCTTTCATAAATTAGTATAGTTTTGAAAATTATATATATATATAGTATATAAATTATATATATATATATATATACATATATATATATATATAGTCATCAGCATGACTAGTACCCCAAGGAGGGCATGGATCATAATCCCTTCTATGTTTGCATAGTGCTGATTGGACTAACTACTAGCTGGGTACTTCTAATCAATCAAATTCTCAAATACATACGTGCCCTTCAGAGTCGGTAGTGTATTCATTGTAAGGTTTCAGGTTATGACACCAACAGCATCTTGAGATGATAAAGTACATGTGAGCCTGTTTCTGGAATCTTACTTTGCAGGGCATACTAATAATGTCTGCCAAGTTAGAATGGGGTAGAGTGGAGAATGGAGGGAAGTCATACATTACCCTAATAGATTAAGAAAATATAATCCTATTTGGATCTTTTCCTGGGCCTCTATCCAAACCATATGATAGCTTTTCTAATCATTAAAATGTACATGGAAAGGGTGGAATTTTTTTCTTATGAGGATATTGTATTTCTAAAGGACATTCTATTCACTTCTTTATGAATGTAATTTAATAAAAATAATGAAATCAAAGGATGATTGTTCCATAAACAAACTTCTCATTGTTTTAGACTAGAATAACAATCTGCATCCCATTTCAGATCCTCCCTAGTTCATATATGTGGTTTGCCTGATGATTATTTTTGAGAAATATTTTTATGTCTTCTCAATTGCTAATTCACTACTTCAGCCAATTTTGATTGTTTGAGTTTGGGGTCAGTGTAATGAAAAGATGAACAGCTTGTGGAAATTTGGTTTTGAAATGACTGACGATAGAATTTAGAATCAAAAGGACATTTTATGAATGACTTGGGTAAACCCTAGAAAATATGATTACATGTTAACAGGCTATGAATTTATCATGAGTACCCAATAACTATTAAACAATAATAATGACATGGGTGTGATTCACATAGAAATCCCTTAGTCAAAATGGTATTTCAAGTATTTATTTAGATGCTACTAGGTCCTATGGCCAATAACAAAGCAGTTCATCTGATGTTCCTAATGAAGAGTACAATTTAGTCTAATTGAAAACTTGTGGTGATACATTTTTGCAATTTCAAATAACATAACAGTCACTCACTAAGTTTGCTACAAGGTTTACTGAATAGCACACAATCCACGAGGGCATAATTATTTATATATGAAAGGTCCAAAAATACAAGCATACATCATTCATTGTCCAATGCCAGACTGCCATCTTTTTTGGTCCAGGGACAAGGATCATTTATAAGCTTCTCTCCCAACTCTGCTCCTGATTACTTTTCTGCACCGACAGCCCTCTTTACTTGGAAGATTCTTCTTCCCTGTGGCTTCTCTTCTGATTGGCCATTTCCTGGCTGGTGACTCTATTTCATGAAAAACTCAAGCCATCCATCTTGACTTCCCCCCTGGCTCTGCTCATGATTCTCCAGGCTTTTCTGTTTTGTCCCAGGATGATTCAGTGCCCTGACCCCATTCTTCCCTTCCCTTCTCTTTCCTTCCCTTCCCTTCTCAGCTCCTTTTCCCTTTTAGAATATAAGTTCCTTGAAAATAGTAACTGGCTTTTGTATCTTTTGCTTGTAGCTGAATCTTCAGCATTTTATATTGTGACTGTTTAGCATTAGGCACATAATAAATACTCTTTCCCCATCCCACCCCTTTCTCTGCTGACAGAATATAGACTTTTTGCAACTACCAACAGTCTACAAATTCTAAGGGCTATAAGGTTTGAGACATGGCTATGAGTTAGACAAAGGGAACTAGAGCCTTTTTATGATGGCATTAGTCTTGAGAATGTCAGATAAGACTAAACACAGACTTTTTTTTGGAGTCAAGGACTTCATTTATAAACAGCCAGTTGTTATTTGAGCCATTTCCATCTGCCGAGACCACATGGCTAATCTATACCATTCAAGCAAATACATGCACGCACACACACACAACTCAACAATGACATCACTACCACCACCACCCCTAACAACAACAATAACAATTAACAACACATCACAATAATTCCCAGTACTATGGTTGTATTTTACTTAAGTATCTTTCCACCATAAAAGCATCTTCTTCCTCTTCCAAAAGTTCTATTTGGGGGCAGGGTTTCAGATGGTAATGGCCAAATTATTTCTCTTAATTGCCCCCCAAAAAAGTGGGCCTAATGAGAATAAATATCCAATGGAGCCTTTTTTAAAAGTATATGTGAAGAAGGAATTTGATATAGTAAATAGAAAGCCATCCTCAGTGTAATGAAGAACTAGGTTAAGTCTTGTGTCTGCTGTTACTCTATGAAAGTCACTTCACCTCTCAATAAGCCCAAACAATTCTCTAATTCAAGTGAAGAAAAATAACTGACCTATATTGGTAGAAGCAAGTTTCCTCATAAGGGAAACTCCTTTCCCCACTTTTTTTTCTTTACCCTGACAAAATCACAAAACCAAAAAAATCTCAATCTCTCTCTCTCTCTCTCTCTCTCTCTCTCTCTCTCTCTCTCTCTCTCTCTCTCTCTCTCTCTCTCTCTCTCTCTCTCTCTCTCCTTCCCTCTCAAAAGATATAAATATAGACAGATAATGTATATGTTTATATATACACATATGCATATATACACACATACATGCATGTATGTATTCCTTTCATTGGACTTTTAAGACTGATAAGGGTATTAGAAATCAGACTCCTATCAACTCAGATTTGAAAGGGACAACAACAACCAAGTGATTACCCAAAACTTACCCCTAACTGAATAGAAATCCAATCTACAGCATATCCATTAAGTGGTCATTCAGTTTTTACTATAATCCCTCCAGTTAAGAGGAATCCATTAGCTTCTGAGCCAGTAATTCAATTTTTAAACATCTATTAACTATTAGAAAGTTTTCCCTTAAACTTATATAGATAAATGTATGATATCGTTGATATGAGTCCACAATATGGCTCATCTGTCATCCTTCTCATTCTGTGTGATGAGTGTCCATGTCCTAACGTAAATCCTTCATAGATAATCTATGCAACATCAAAAGCCTTTTTTGAGCTTTTAAAAAATTTTTGACATTGAGTTTTTGATATTTCAAATATATAAACATAAAACTTGGGCTGTACAACTATTAACCTTACTGTCACTATAGAACATGCTTATTTTCTTTTTCAATTATATCTGTTCTCAATTATGTCTTTAAAAGCACTTCATGATTACTCATCATTTTCTGTTATACAATGTAGATTATTTAATTTACTTACATCATTCTCAAACTATGATATTTCATAAATCTCAGCAAAATAACTTTTCAGAAGAATTCTTATGTCAAAAATGGTGGTAAGGCACAGTTTAGGAGTGTTAAAAGCATAGCATGGTTTTTAAAATATAATTGAACCTGCTCTTTTTCTATGTAGTTCTAGACTCAGCTGATTGTATGTAAGTTCCTATTCAACACTTACATACATATACAGACACACATATATATGGGCATGGGTATATATAAACATATATGTATGTATATACTAATAATCTAATTCAACAGATTTCTCATGTTGTAATTTGTTCAATATATATTCTTCATATACTTGCATTTTTTAAATTTCCATTGTTGGATCAAACCCTTTCCATGGTTCTGGATTTTATTCAGGTGTGCTGTGATGTTCCTCCCATAAATCTGTCTTTCTCAGAATCCTATCCACAGCTTCCATTTTAGTTTTCTGGGGCCAAGCATACTAAGTTTAATTCCTCTTCCATAAAGTCAGTCACCACATGCCAGCAAAACCTTCTTCAGACGAAACACTCCTAGTTTTCACAAAAAAACTTCATATACTATGATTTCTAATTTCTTCATTATCTGAAGACAGTCTAGAATTTCAACATCCTTACTAAACTGTGGCAATATGGGCCTGAACATAGTACTATAATGTAAAAGACTAGTCTAGCTAGGTCATAACTATCACCACTTTTATTCTGGACACACTCTCTCTTAATTATGGATTTCATTAACATTTTTCAACTGTAATATCACACATTTAACATATCAAATTTAGAATCAACTAAAAATCTCCAGATATTTTTCACATGAACTATGGTTTAGTCACATCTATCAAATTCTATACTGGCAAAGCTGATTTGATGAATCCAAGTGGAAGACTTCATATTTATCACTTCTAAATTTCATTTTAGTAGATGCAACCTACGTTTCTATCTTGTCATTGTGTTTTGAGATTTTGATTCAGTTGCTTATCTAACCTAATCCCATCATTTTAGGATGAGGAAATTTAAGAATAATGAAGTAGTTTGTTCTCTCTGTTTCTTTTTCTGTCTTTATCTGTGTATACTATGACAAGAATCGTGCATTAACAAAATGGAGAACTTGAAAGCTAAGTTAGACCTTGGCAATTCTAGGGAGCAAAATTTCATAAGTAGCTTTCTTTTTAAACATTTTTTTAAAAAATACATATTTTGGTTATACATGTAAATTCAAACCTTTTACATATTATGCATCATGTTGGGAGAATAAAAGAGAAAAACCATGAGAAAAAAATTAAAACAAAAGACAAAGGGGAAAAAGTGAACATCATATGTGTTGATTTGCAATCAGTCTCCATAGTTTTATCTCTGGATGCTGATGGCATTTTTCATCCAAAGCTTATTTGGATTGTATTAGATCACAAAACTTCTGAGAAGAACCAAGTATGACATAGTGGATCATCCCATAATCTTGGTATTAGTGTATAATGTATTCTTAGAATTTTTTTGCTCAGCGCGAATTCATGTAAATCTTTCCAGGCCTTTCTAAATTTATCTTGTTCATCACTTTTTATAGAACAATAATATTCCATTATCTTCATATACCACAACTTCCTAAAAGGGTTTTAGAGACAGAAACACTGAAAGAGAGACAGACCAACTGATAGTCAGAGAGAAAGAGAGTCAGAGAGATCCATCAGTTCATCCCAAAGTATCATCCCAAAAGTCTGGACTCTTCCTCCTTTGCTTATCTCTATAATGCTGTTTATACATAGTCTCACAATGAGAGTAGCCTTATTAGTGCTTTTGTCAAAAACTACTACCTTCTTCCTCTCAAAGTTCAGTCATCTTGCCTCCCTGATTGTGCTAGCAAGTGAGTTAATTCTACTTCAGCCTAGAGGAAACTAATAGAACAAGCAGTAAATTAAAATGGTTAAAGGGTTTGTTAATAATGTATCTAATTATATGTAGTGGTTTAAAATTTTTCTCTAGAGCTTGCTCTATAATGTATATTCCTTTAAAATATGATATGACTTTAATAGTATTACTTAAATATTTTATTAAGGAGCTTGTTCAGATGGCATCTCCCCATAGAGGATGCTGGAGGGCAGATGGCATTTCTCAACTATCTTAATGTGGAGACATCATCTGAGCAAGTTGATGAGACCTGCACATACTCATATTACACCCCAAAAATGTATAAGTGGAAAAGCATGCTAAATACAGTTAATACATATCTTCTCCGAAGGTTTATCTTCCTTTGAAACCTAACTCAGATGCCTCCTTCAACATAGGGATTTTCTTGATCCCTTAGTAATTAGTACACTCTTCTTCCTGAAATTACTTTGTATGTATAAACACCACACACACACACACACACACACACACACACACACACACACAAAACCAACACATATCTAGAGCTGGCATCAAAACATAGTAATTGGATTCTTTTTTTCAGATTCTTTTTTTCCCCCAGGTTGGTAAGAGAGGAATCTAATGTGAGATTTGGATTGAGGTCAAGACATTTTGTTTGTTTCCTTTTTCCCCCTATATAGCAAGAATTTTGAGAAAATGAGAAGAAAGAGGTAATTGGGTCAATCCTCAGCATGACTTCAGAGGTCAGTGGCAAAAAGATCTACAATTTTCTTTTCTTCTCCTCTCCTTCTCCTTTCTTCTTTTCCCAATTTTGGGGAAAAAATACAACTGCTATGGTTTTTGTGGTCAGCTCAAGTCTTTTGATTGGTGATTTCATTTTTTTTTGGTTTTGTGTCCCCAAAGCTACCCACAGTATCTTGTGCATTAAACAAAAATTTGTTAAATTGAACTGAATTATACTAAATGTCTATGAAAAGCCCAAGTGTTTGGACTACTAGATCACATCTGAAGCACTACCACCAACCAGGTAGCAACTTGTCAAGTTATGGTCACAATATTTAGGAGGAAATAAAATCCTCATAAATGTTAGCCCTACAAAGTCTACATATATAAAATAATGTATAAATTAATTTTGATTGTTGTTCAGTTGTATCTGGCTCTTTGTGAATCAGTGGACAGAATGCCATAATGTCCATGGAATTTTCTTGGCAAAGATACTATAGTGCTTTGACATTTCTTTCGGAGAATTAAGGCAGAAATTAAGTTACTTGCACAGGGTCACACAAATATTAAGTGCCTGAGGCCAGACTTGAATTCAGGTGTTCCTCACTTTAGACCCAATACTCTATCTACTGAGTCACTAGCTACCCCCTAATTTTAATTGTCAAATTTTTAAGTTTTTGCACAAACTCAACAAATTCAGCCAAGATTAGAAGAGAAAAATGAAACTGGGGAAGGGAGAAATTATAACAAGTTTCTCTGACAAAAGCCTCGTTTCTCAAATATATGGAGAACTGTGTCAAATTTATAAGAATATGACTCATTCCCCAATTGATAAATGGTTAAATTATATGAACAGGCAGTTTTCAGAAGAAATCAAAGCTAACTATATTTATATGAAAAAATGTTTTAAATACCTATTGATTAAAGAAATGCAAATTAAAACAATCCTGTGGTACCACTTCACATCTATCAGATTGGCTAGCATAACAGAAAAAGAGAATGACAAGTGTTAGAAGGGATGTGGAAAAATTTGGATACTAATGCACTATTGGTAGAATTGTGAACTGATCCAACCATTCTGGAAAGCAATTTGGAACTATATCCAAAGGGCTATAAAAACTTTCCACACCCTTTGACCCAGCAATACTACTTCTGTATCCCAAAGAGTTCAAAGAAAAAAGAAAAGCAACATTTCTAGCAGCTTTTTGTGGCGACAAAAAATTGAAAATTGAGAGTAGCCCATCAATTAGGGAATGACCAAACAAGTAGATAGTTATGGAATACTGTCATGCTATAAGAAATGTTGATGGGAATGGCTTCAGAAAAAAAAAATTAGGAAGATTTATATGAATTGATGCAAAGTGAAATGAGTAGAATCAGAAGAATATCATACATAATAACAGCAATACTGCACAATTATAAACTGTGAATGACTTAGCTATTCTTATCAACACAGTGATCCAAAACAGTTCTGGAGAACTTGTGAGGAAAGATGCTATATACCTATAGAAAAAGAACTAGTGGCATATGAATACAGATTGAAAAATACTTTTAAAAAACTGTCTACATCACTCTTTGTTTCTTTGTGGGGGTTAGATTACATTCTCTTTTGTAACATGGCTAATATGGAACTAATTTTCATGACTGCACATGTGTAATCTGTATCAAACTGTCTTCTCAAGGAGGGACAAGGGGAAAGAGGGAAAGAATTTACTATACAAAATTTTAAAATACAAATGTTAGAAATTTTTGTTTCCTTGTAATTGAGGAAAAATGAAATTTAATGTAAAAAGATAATGAATCAATAAATAAACATTTATTAAGCACCTACTATGTACTAGGTCCTGTGATTCAGAAACAAAAATGAAGTAGCTTTTGCCCTCAAGGAACTTACATGTTAATCAGAGATAAAACTTGGAAACATATATGTACATAAATATATACATATACATCACATAAATATGTACACATTTATATATACATTCATAAACATATACAGAGAGAAAGAGAAGGAGGGAGGAAGCACTTTGGAGATACAGCAAAAGCACTAATTCCTGTGGTACTGAAGAAAGACATCATGTTGGCCATGAAGCCAACTAATGGTTAAGCATTTGATTACAATATTGTTTAGTGACTTTCTCTAGTTCACAGAGGACCTTCCACTTAGCTCCTGCTCTTAACATTAATATGTTTCAATTACTTCTCCAAGCTGAATACATCCCTGTCTTCAGTTCCTTCAGTCATTATCTTCCATTTTGAGATAGTTTTGAAACAAAAGTGATTTGGATCCTACTTCCAAATAGATTTCATTAATATATTTCTGGGAAACTTTTTAAAGGAACTTTTAAAGTGTCAGAAACAAATCATGAGGCTAACATGCCTGAGGGAAGGAAAAAGTTTGCCCTTTGAAAATGGAAACTCTGGAGCAAGAGATTTTTCTTGAAGCCTGGACTTCATTCTGCTTATGGCTGAAGATGTACTATGTCCATGTGAAGGAAGAAATGGAGCAATTATATTAAGGCATTTATATAGGTCAATGTAGATTCCTCCCTTTTAAAAAGGGTGTATCATATTTTAATTCATTTATGATTTTAATAATTTTTGAATCTTGGGGGGATTCTAAAGTAACTTTAAAAGAAGCATTTTCATGATTTTAAATATTACATATAGTTTTAAAAGGGGGGAGTTATTTCTTTCCTTATCTATGTTTATCATCCTTCACAGACAAAAAAGAAAAAAGAAAGGAAAAAAGTATAAAGAGGATTAATAATGAATTCAGTTCTCTACTGAAAATAATTTTTATTCTAAAGTGAGGAAAGAATTTCTATTCTAAAGCAGAAGAATATGATATAATAATTCAACAAACATTGAGTAGATATATCCTCTACAAAATTCTGTACTGAGAGTATAAAAACACAAAATACTTTTGTCCTCAAGAACTTACATTCTATTTGGAAGGTCAATATGATCACAGACAATGATAATTCAATGTAATTCTGCTTAGAGCATGTAAATTTCCAAAATCCAAACTGAGATATCATGAAGAAACATGAAAAATAAGCAAAGGGCTGGATCTATAGATGAAATAAGGAAGGGAGATTGGACCCTTGGTTTCATTTGTACAGGGAATTCCCTCTCTCAATTCAGGTTAGGACTTTTCTCTGCAACAGAGTCATTAAGTTTTACCCGCAATAGATATGTAGAACATAGGCCTATTAGCACTCCTATACCAGATTAAGATGAAATTGGGAAATATTTTTTGTTTTGTTTTGCTAAATGTTTTATAACCACAACAAACTGGTACATGGGACGCCCTGTATAGCAACAACACAATAAAGGCTTAAAGCTCCAGGTGTTCCCATGGCAATGCTGAAGAGAGTTCAGTCTCTGGTATTTGAATTTAGGCTACAATCCTTGTGATGTAGCTGGCTGTCGGGGCAGGAGGCAGAGACCATGCTCTAAACAGACTTGAACAGGAGACTGGCCACCTGGCCCAGGTAGAAGTGGATGGAGTGCTTTATCACGTGTCTCACTTAGCTACTGAAGTTTCTCCCTATTATGCAATACTTCTGGTCAAACTCCTCCTTGCTATGGGCTGCTAAATCCTTCTCTATGTTATACTTCTCCAGGCCTGAGTGGACACACTCCACCGAGTCCTGCTGCATCTCCTCCGATATGTCCATATTTCTGATTATGACCTTTCAGTCACACGTGGTTACTGGGGGGCGAGGGCACTGTCTGCTGCCCCAGTCCTGGTGGGAGGGGACAGCAGCAGCTTTTAAATAAATAAAATACAATAAGATAAAGATGATAATATGTGGTATCTAGATCAATATGCACCATTAGTGATCCTTACATATGGTTTAGAGATAGCTTCCTATTTACATGTTTTGCCAGAACATATCAGAGATGAGACTTGAACCCTATCGATTTTGGCATTGAGTATAGCTCTCCATTTACTATGTACAATGTCTCATTAAGAGATGAAATAATGATGATAATAATCATAAGCATAACAGTATCTTCCTGTGGTAGCTTCTGCTTGTACAGATGGTATTTTCCCTTGTGTTATCTGTATCTTGAAGTTGCCAGAGATCAGGACCATAGGGATACTTAGAATCAATACATTAAATGAAAGGACAGAGGGTGCACAAATCTTCCACGATCCACTGAGATTTTTAAAAATAACAAACTCTCTTGCATCTTTCTAATTATGGGAATTTTTTAAACAAAATTAACTCTCTTTTGTTCTAAACCTAACAAATGCCAAATAAAATGGAAATTTTCATAGATATAAAAGGACAGGGGAAAGAGAATTGTATGTGAAATTACCAACTTATATTTTGTATGTTTTGCTTTTCTTTTAAAATATATAATAGATTATATAATAAATTAGAAAAATAAATATAGAAAATACATAATAAATTCAATATGTTACTTTAAATATTATCTTGTTTATCTATTTCCCTTTAAATTTCCCTTTCTTCTTTTCTGTGAATGTAAAAAATGCTTGCGTTTATGACCAAACAAGAGATAGAGATGATCACAGGAAGTAAAAAGAACTATTTAAATTTCCTGAAAATAAAAAAAAAAGCAATACAGACAAAATTGGAAGAAAAGCATGAACTTTTTACAGCAAGTTTCTCTAATAAAGTTCTCATTTCTTAAATATACAAGAAACTGAGTCAAATTCATAAAAATAAGAGCTATTCTCTAATTCATTAATAATTAAATAATATGAAATGCAATTTTCAGAAGAAAGCAAAGTTATATAAAAAATTCTCAAAATCACAAATTAAAACAGTTCTAAAGTATCAATTAACTCATACCTATCAATTTGGTTAATATGACAGAAAAGGTAAATGATAAATGCTGGAGAGGATATGGAAAAGCAAAGACACAGGATGCATTGTGTGGATGCAGTTGTGAATTGTTCCAACTATTTTGTGGAGCAATTTGGAACCATGTTGAAAAAGCTATAAACTGTTCATAACCTTTGATGTAATAAAATCACTACTACATCTGTATCCCAAAAAGATCAAAGAAAAAAAGGAAAAGAACTCATATGTACAAAAATATTTATGGCAGCTCTTTTTGTGGTGGCAAAAATTGGACATTGAGCAGAGATGGAAAATAGCTGAACAAGTTATGGTATAGAATTCTGATGAATACTATTGTGTTATAAGAAATGTTGAGGCAGATGGTTTAAGAAAAAATGGGAAGATTTACATAAACTGATTCAAAGTGGAATGAGCAGAATCAGGAGAACATTATACATTTAACAGAAATATTGTACAATGATCAACTGTGAATGACAACCATTTTCAGTAATACAGTGATTCAAAACAATTCCAAAGGACCTAATTAATTGAATTTTATTTTAAAATTAATTAAAATTATTTTAAATTATGTTAAAATGCTATCCACTTCCAGAGAAAAAACTAATGAACTATAAATACAAATTGAAATATACTTTTTTAAACTTTCTTTACTTTTCTTATTTGTTTTTTATTAATATGGAAATAACATGATTTTCCATGTACAAGTGATATATGCTTGCTTTCTCTATAGGAATAGGGACTCTAAAGATTGAATAAATTTGAAATAAACTTTTAAATTTTAAATATAGAAATAATAAATTTTAAAATTTGTTCAAAATGTTTTTAAAATAATTAATCAATGACCTTTTCATTCTTTTAAAAAATTATTTTACTTTCATTCTCCCTTCTACCACCTCCACTGAGAAAGAAAATACTTGTAACAAATTTTTGTACTCAAATAAAATATATTTCTACATTGATCATGTTCAGAAAAGCATGTCTTACTCTGCAGATTGAGTCCATATCACCTCTCTGTCAGGATGTTTCATCATTGCTCCTCTGTGGTTAATCATTATGTTTATCAGAATTTTTAAGTCTTTAAAAATTGTTTTTCTTTACATTATTGTTATTGTATATTTGTTCTCCTGATCTGCTCACTTCACTCTGCATTAGTTGACATAAGATTTCCTAAGGAATTTCTTTAAAGCTATATCCTTTGTCATTTGCTGTGACAAAATACTGCTCTATTAAACAAATACATCATAATTTGTTCAGTCATTCCCTAACTGAAGGATAACCCCTTAATTTCTATTATTCACAGCAAAAAACAAAAACAAACAAAAAAAACCCAGAACTATCAAAATATATTTATACAAATCTCACCCCTAGGATCTACTTTTGCTTTCTTTGATCTATTTCAAGTATAGGCCCAGTAGTGATATCACTGAATCAAGGAGGACATACGATTTAGTGGTATCAAATTACCTTCCAGAATGCCTGGATTAATTCATAGATCCACTATCAATGTACATGTGTCTATTATTCCCATCACCTTTTGAATAATACATTTTTCTCCTTTTTTTGTCATATTTGCATGGATGCAAATTTGCATGGATATGCATGCATATTTGATGGATGTGAAGAATAAGTTTCAAATTGCTTTAATTAGCAATTCTCTTATTGATGATTTAAATGATCTCTGTAACTTATTCAAGTTACATGAAGTTTTAACATTCTAATTTCATTTTCTATTTCAATGAATAAATCATTAGACCTAGAATAAAGAAGACCAGTTCAAATCTGTTCTCAAACAATTAGTGGCTATCTGATCCTGGTTAGGTCACTTAATTTCTGTCCGCCTCAGTTTTGTCATCTGTAAAATACCCACAATAATAGCTATTACCTCCCTCTAGGGTTGTTATGAGGTTAAAACAATATAATATTTATAAAGCACTTTCAAAACTTTATATGCTTAAAATTAAAAGTGCTTTTAAAGGCTAAAGTTATTAATTATGTTATTATTATGTATTAATTATTAATTAACAATACATTATGTATATAATCGTTATATATAACTATAAATGCTAGTGATTGAAATGTAGAGGCTACTATTATTATTATGATTTCCTACATAGAGGTGAGTTATCTTTTTGGGTCACATGAAATTGGAAAACAGATTAGGAAGTGTTGGTAAATGAGCTAAGTGAAGTATGAATTTTGATGGAAGTTTTTATATCCCTTAGATAACATGGATATTAGGGGTGAGATAACTGTAGGTAGAGGCAAAGAGATGCTGTAGTTTGAATATGTTCAGTTGTAGGTAATTAAATTTCTCTAGTCTGAAACCTAGGAACTACACAGGCATGCACCGTGGGAATAAACTGGAATAGCTCAAACTTGAGTTACTAGCTGGTGGTTTGTGTAGATATTGCAGACTGAGTCACTCATCTACCTTTAGTGCATAAGTTAAAAATAAATTCTCCTGTGAAAGAATCATATACCATAACACCAACAACAATAAACTCATTAATATAGGACTTCAAGGGAAAAGTGATAAGTATAATTCTCTAACAGCAGACTCTGGACAGAAGTTAAAGAAGATTAGGTTTTGGGGTGCTCTCCTCCAGCCTATGTACCCCTTTTCTAAAATAACTTATTTTTATCATTCATATTTGGCAAATATTTATTGTATGCTCCTTATGATTACAGCACTGTGGATACAACTAACTGTATGATAAATTTTTTTGAGATGCTTGCAGTGACAATAGAGAGCCAGGATTTTGGAGTCAGGACTAAAGACACTATTTAAAACTCAATGATTTTCTAATAAAAATGAAAAATTAAAATAGGTTCTTTACTGCTCTAAAGATGCACTATAGGAAATGGCATAGAACTGAAAAGAAAAACTGTGGGAGTCAGGTGGGGGTAACAATATAAGGAGAGATTTCTTGATACTACTTTTAGTAAATGTAAACATATGCATATTAGAAAATTCCACTTCCCTATTTCACAAGTATTTATTTTGAATAGTCAAGTATTGGATATGATCTTGTTAACTCTGTTTCTCCAAAGAGAGCATAAAAAGTCTCAATTTCAGCCCTGAAGATGCAAGATTTCTGCATTATGGGATAATTAATAATATCACTTTCTTGCTTTTTAAAGTGCTGTATTAATGCAACTATTATTTTTTATCAGTAGAAGTAGCCTGCAATGAGAGGTAAAGTAAGTGTCTCTGAAAGGTACTATGGATTATAAAATTATTTTTCACCCTGACTCTCGAGTATCTAAAAACTACAAATCAGAAGAAGGGGAACAAGATGAATTTGGGCAGGCTATTGATTGCCTTCATTGAGAAAGTCAAATGAATATACTCCTAAATGTCCATTCTCTGGGCAGATGACTAGAGAGCATCTTGCACTCCCACGGCAGCTACATACAATTATTTTTCAGTCCTGAAGAGGCAAATGAGGTGGAAGATGATGCCTTGGCTCTCTGAAAATAAAAACTCAGTGTTCAGCAGTTGTAAGGAAGCACATTATTGCATAATCCTATGAGAAAATATTGTTCTTCCTTTTTGTCTGAGTGAGCTAGGGTTGTTGACGTATACAAAAACCATTGATGGTTCTCATTCATCACCACCACCATCATCACCCTCTAGTATTTCCACAGATCCTTCCTTAAGAGGAGCTCCAAGCAATTTAAAAACATTACCTCATTTATTTTTACAATTTTCCTGCAAGGCAAATAGAAGAGAGAAAAAACAGTTATGATCTAGTGATTTGCCTAAGATCACAAAACATGACTGAAAGACAATGGCTTTTTTCTCTTTTCTCTTCTTAGCTGTAGCCATTATTCTGTTCCCTAGCATAGTATAGTATCATAATAATATGATAATAATTACAATAATTAAATTATTGACTTTAAGTCACAAAAGTACAAGAAATGGGCAGTTAAGTAGCACAATGGATAGATTGCCAGGTCTAGAGTCAGGAAGATTTGTTTTCCTGAGTTCAAATCTGGCCTCAGACACTTACTAGTTGAGTGGTCAAGTCATTCAATCTCATTTGCCTCAGTTTCCTCATCTATAAAATGTGATGAAGAAGAAAATGGCAAATCTTTCCAGGATCTTTGCCTCCCCCCCCAAAAAAAAATAGGGTTAAACTGAAAAGAACTAAATGGAAAGAAATGGAAAATAAGAAGCAATGGACATTTTGCTGCAATAAAACCCCTATGTTATCCTATTTTAAGATTTAAAGCTTGAAGGACTAAGACCATGTAATGTATATAGTTTATTCTGCCCCTAATACCCAATAAAGGCAAAACTTACTGATTCTGTATATCCAGTGCTTCAGACAAACTCATGCCAGATGAATGACAAGAAGACTATAGTTAGCCATATCTTTTTGCCACTCTCCACTAAAGTCCTAGCCTTTATGCTCAGTGGTATAGAAGTGACCCTGCTATCTGGAAGACTATGTCAGTGAGACACAAACTAACAGATCTTCTAAATGAAAAAGGCTATGTGGTGCTATCATGACTGTGTGGCTGTTGTCCATAGATCAGCTTAACTAAATCCAGAGACTCATCACTAGAACTTTGGCCCACCAAGAAATGAATGCATTTGGCTATGGAATGATGTCCATCCCACCAGATACTGATCTAGATCATTGTGGCATTGGTTCTGCTTCATCTCACCTAAATCATTATCCTCTGTACCAGTTCTCCAAAATCCAAGCCCATAGACCCAGGATACATTAAGGCATTTGGCTTTGGAACTCCTGCCCTGGAGCTGTGCCTTCTTGATGAGTATCCAAGACAAGCTTACCCATTCAGACTAGAACAGACCATCTTTCATATCCTCTCCAGCCTACTACCCAGATCATCTTTCCATCTGCTTGCTTATCATATGTGTCCAGGAAGAGGCAATGAACAATGAAAAATGGAGCAGTTTTGTGGTCAGAAGACTTGTGTCTTCTCACATCAGCCACTTATTAGTTATATAACGTTGGGGGGGAAAATCACATAATCATATAACTTCAGTTTCTCCATTGAAAATGAGGGGATTAGACTTTATTGTTTCTTCTATTTTTGTATATATGATGCTCCACCAATTACTAGATGTGGAAAATCAATCAATAAGCATTTTTTTCTCTTTTAAAAATTTTATTGTACTTGAGGATTTTTATTTTCATTAGGGTAGGAGATTCATGTTTTCTTTCACTACATGACTTTTATGGAAATGTTTTGCATAACTTCACATATATTGTCCTTTTTATTATAGCTTTTTATTTACTAGATATATGCATGGGTAATTTTCAATAAGCATTTTAAAAGTACATACTATATGCCAGCCTTGTGCTGAGAGTTGAAGATAGGAAACAAAAAGATAAAAAAACAATCCCTGCTCTTTAGAAGCTCACATTCTCAAGTCACTATTATTTTTGCTTCTGGAATCAGTCCGTTATCTCTATTATTCACAAGACCAAAACTCCCTTTCCTAACTACCACTTTATAAAATGTTTTGTTCCTATTAGAATCTAAAATTCTTGAGGGCCAAAATTATCTCACCTTTCGTTTGTATCCAGTATGCTTATACAGTGATTGGTGAATGGTAAATGCTTAATAAATGCTTTTTAAATTGTATTCATTCATTTATAAAGAACATCTCCTATGACATGCATAAAATACAACCTACATACAGTGAGGCAGTATTCACTGAGGTAATCTTGAATACTAAAGCATAGAAGGAATATTTAGCCCCACTTTTTTATTTTATAATTATAAAATTTTGACAGTATATATTCATGAGAAATTTGTATAGCATTATCCCTTGTATTCATTTTTCCAAATTATCCCCTTCCTCCCTCCACTCCCTCCCCCCGATGGCAGGTAATCCCATACATTTTACATGTGTTACAGTATAACCTAGATACAATATATGTGTGTAAATCCAATTTTCTTGTTGCACGTTAAGTATTGGATTCCGAAGGTATAAGTAACCTGGGTAGATAGACAGTAGTGCTAACAGTTTACATTCAATTCCCAGTGTTCCTTCTCTGGGAGTAGTTGTTTCTGTCCATCATTGATCAGCTGGAAGTGAGTTGGATCTTCTTTATGTTGAAGATATCCACTTCCATCAGAATACATCTTCATACAACATTGAAGTGCACAGCGATCTTCTGGTTCTGCTCGTTTCACTCAGCATCAGTTGATGTAAGTCTCTCCAAGCCTCTCTATATTCCTCCTGTTGGTCATTTCTTACAGAGCAATAATATTCCATAACCTTCATATACCATAATTTACCCAACCAGTCTCCAATTGATGGACATCCATTAATCTCCCAGTTTCTAGCCACTACGAAAAGAGCTGCCACAAATATTTTTAGCCCCGCTTTTTAAGAGAGTAAGTACTATGAAAGCAAGAAAGTTTTGGAAGAGTTGATCAATGATGGACAGAAAACAGCTACATCCAGAGAAGGAACACTGGGAAATGAGTGTAAACTGTTTGCACTACTGTCTTTCTACCCAGGTTACTTATACCTTCGGAATCCAATTTTTATCATGCAACAAGAAATTTGGTTTTACACACATATATTGTATCTAGGATATTCTATAATACATTTAACATGTATTGGATTGCCTGTCATCTAGGGGAGGGAGTAGAGGGAGGGAGGGGAAAATTTGGAAAAGTGAATACAAGGGATAATGTTATAAAAAATTTACCCATGCATATGTATTGTCAAAAAATATAATTAAAATATTAATTTTAAAAAAGACAGTTTTGGAAGCATTTGCCTTGAGACCCAGGCTTCAGATCTTAGCCAAGATTTACAAACAAAGCCAAAGATGAATTTGTAGAAAGGGCAACATAAATGAACATGGACAAGACTAATAATACTAAAATCATGACTGAAGAATGATTCAATTAATCAATATTCATTAAATTTCTATTATATAATACAGCTCCAGGAACTGTGTAAAGTGCCCAAGACACCAAAAGACAGTGCCCACTCTCAAGGAGCTTATAATGCACAGGGAGACAATATGAAATCAAATATATACAAGGCAAGTTATATACAGGAAATAATTTAAAGATGGAAAATACTGGCATTGAAGGTTTGGGGAAGATTTCTTGTGGAAGATGGGATTTTAATTGAGATTTAAAGAAAACCAGAGAGCTAAATCATCAGAGTGGAGGAGGAAAAGAATTCCAGGCATAAAAGAAAGCCACAGAAAATGTCTAGAACCAAGAAATGTTCATGGAACAGCCAGAAGATCAATATACTGGATGAAAGATTACATGGTAAGGGAGTAAGATGTAAAAAGACTGGAAAGATAGGAAGAAGGAAATTGTGATGGGTGTTTTATGCCAAACAGAGCATTTTATATTTGCTCTTGGAGTCAAAAGTATGCCATTCATATACTGAGTAGGAGGGTAACATGATTAGATATGCTTTTTAAGAAAATCATTTTAGTGACTGAATGGAGGATGATTTTGAGCAGGAAGAGACTATGGGCAAGCACACCCAGAAACAGACTATTTCACTAATACCAGCATGAGGTGATGAGGGTCTACATTAGAATGGCAGTGGTGCTAGATGAGAGAAATTAGTATATTTGAGAAATCAGCAGACCTTGGCAACTTAGTAATTGGGGTAGGAGAAGGGAGTAGAGATAATTAGTCCAGAATAACTCCTAGAGTGTATGCCTGAGGAACTGGGAGTATGGTGTTGCCCTCAAGAGTAATAAGGAAGGTAGGAAGAGGGAAGGATTTAGGGAGAAATATTCTCACTAAATAGAGTTTTGGATAGAGTTTGTTTTAGATAAAATTTAAGATGTCTACTGCAAATCCAGTTTGATATTTCTGAAAGGCATTTGAAGATATGAGATTAAAAATATATACATTATCTCTTTGATAGAATATAAACTCCTTAAGGGCAAGACTTTTATTTTTATTAGTGTGTTCTCAGGGTCTACTATTTTGCCTACACATTCATATTAAATTGAAGCCTTCTGTGTCTCAGTTTCTCTATCAGTCAAATGTGAACAAAAATACCTGCTCTCATAACTTCACAGGTCTATTGTGAGCACAAAATGAAAATGAAAATGTTCTGAAAACATAAGCACTTCACAAATGCATGGTATTTCTTATAATCTTCAGAATGCTTTCAGCCATCCCTGGATAATGGTTCTATCTATACTCTAAAGAATTTTTCTTTCTTTATAGGAACATTTTGATGGTATCTACATTCGTTCCTCTGGCTTGTGATCATAGATTTGGAATGAAAAAGCAATTTGTCTCTCTGACTTCAATAATGCTTATACAAAAGTCACAGCCAAAGCCCAAAGGATCTGGACCACAACACCCACCCATGTCTCTCTAATGAGAGAATGTCAGTAGATGTGCTACACAAGGCCCCTAGATAATATCTCTCAAAATTAAAGAAATTCAGCCTCTCCTAATGAAACTCTGGAAAATCCATGCTGGGCCAAGTGAGAGTTTGCAGAAGTCTGGGTATAATCCATCACCACTCAGGAAGTCACAACTCTCAGCTCACATCCTGCTGATGGCAGCATCATCACTAGATATAGAAGATGCTAGGAGAGAATTATTTTGGAAGCTTAGCAGGAAAGGGGAGATAGCATGGCTTACTAAATAGGGAGCTGATTATGGAGCCAGGAAGACCCAAATTCAAGTCCCAACTTCAAATGTGAGTCTAAGCAAGTCACTAAACCTCTCAGTGGAAATTCTTTGTTTATTAACAAAGAATAATGCCCCATGCCATCCCCCACTGTATAGTCCTTCCTCAGTACCTCCTTGAGATCTGAGGAAAGCTGTGGCAATATTGTAGAGGCTATGGCAAACCCTACCCAGCAAGAGAGGATTTAAGAATTACTCTAGCATGCAACAATGTTAGATTTCACACTAACCTAACGAAGTGTGGGAAAACTCAGCACCTATAGGCTAACTGATCATCAAAGAACTCTTTGGTCATGATCATCCTAAGAAAACAAAGCAGGTAAAGATGGGTTTAAGCTTTACCTTTGGAAAAAGTAGCCACATCCATAGGATTATTGGTTCACTGATGTATTAAACATGATTTCCTAATGTTTTTCCACATAAAGTATATAATTATAAGATAAAAAATCACTTTTCTTTGGGAAGTCTAAAGACATTTTGGCAGTAAATATCTTAATAATCATAAATGATGACAATAATAATAATTTGCATTTCATACTACTTCAAAAGTTTGCAAAGTACTCTACATGCATTATTAGTCAGGAAAAGGGGAACAGGATGAACCTTCATTGGAAGAGTTCAAATAGCTACTTTCAATATGTCCATCCTCTGAGCAGATGAATTACTCACAAAAATCTTTTAAAACAAGCTATTATTATCCCCATTTGCTATGAAGAAACAAAGACTGAGAAGTGTGGTTAAAAATGATAATTCTTATTAACAATTAGCATTTATACAGTACCTACTGTAGGCCAGGCACTATGCTAAGTGCTTTGTAAATATTACCTCATTTGATCCTCACAACAATCCTAAAAGGTAGGTACTATTATTATCATCCCTAATTTATCATTGATAAAACTGAGGCACACACTAAGTGATATTTGAACTCAGATCTTACTGAGTCCAGGCTCAAGGCCTCTTACACAGCACTGTCTTGTAAGGGTAATAGAGCAAAAATATTACTTAAGAAAAAGGCAGGGAATAGAGCATTTGAAGAAATTCAGATTACAGAGAAACCAAGCTAGAGGCAAAAAGGCAAGGATTCAACTGAGCTCTCTCAAATTCTCCTCCAAAGCATTTTAAATGACTCCTCAAAATAAATTCTGGAATGAAAGAATCCACAAAAGGATGCCCAAGACAATTTATAAGGTTAGCAGTGAACATCTGTCACACCAGGGTAAGAGTGGAGTGCAATCCATCACAGGCGATACCCCCACAGGCTGTTACCATAGCAAAGCAGCAGCAGGTGTTGGGATGACTGAATCAGCAGTGACAGTAGCAGCTTATGATCTCTTCATGTGAGAGGAGAATGATGATACAAAGAGACTCAGAGGCAGTTGCGTTGTCTGACTTCCCTCCTCTTCCCTCTTCCCTCCAATTTATTTTATTTAATTCCCAATTCTCAAGGAACATCTGTGAAGGCTGCTTTGTAACTCCTACAGATGTTATGATTCACAGCTGTGCAGGCTCTCAGAGAATTGACTTGCCCCTTCACTTAGGCATGGTCCTTAACATCAGCCCACAGATAGTAAAAGAGTTAGACAACTATTCAGGAGGAGAATACAGCAGTCACTTTTCTGGCTCTGAGTACGGGACTGTGATTTTGATCCTACATAGCTCTAGGATGAAGTCCTGAATCATAGTCCCAGGAGGAAGAGGATCACTAGCAAACCAGAACTTGCAGTCTCGGAGAAGCAGAGACGCTGGTCCGAGTTCCAGGGTGGAATAGAGTGTTTTTGGTCACTTACAGACCAAAGCACAGGCCAGGAGAGTAGTAAACATGGCTCTCCCTGGATTGTAACACTTGAAAACTTATAGGACACACTTCCTCCCACACCTAGTTCTGAAAAAACACACACACACAGACACACAGACACACACACACACACAAACTTAAGCAAGGGACAGTGTCCCTACCATCCCTGAAGCAGAGCTCAACTTTAACATAAAATTAAAAGTCACTAAATAGGCTGGTAAAATGAACAGCAACACAACAACAACAACAAAAGGATATCAATACACAATTCAGGAGAAAACAAAATCAAAACTGTTACACTCCAAAGCCTTAAAGAAAAATGTGAATTGATTTCAGGCTAAAAAAAGAATTCTTGGAAGAGCTTCAGAAGGATTTTAAAAGTCAAATAACTGAGGTGGGAGTGGGGGGATTGTAAAAAAGAAATGACAATGATTCAAGAATATAATGAAACAGACACTAATGCACTGTTGGTGGAGTTTTGAACTGATTCAAGCAGTCATTCTTGCAGAGCAATTTGGCACTATCTTTAATGGGCTATGAAACTGCATATCCTCTTATTTGACAATACTATTATTAGATCTGTATCTCAAAGTTTGTTTTTTTTAAAGAGGGAATGTATAGATAGATATTGTACATGTATATTTAGATACATATGTATTTAATAGGACTCCTTTTGTAGTCACAAGAAATTGGAAATTGAGGGGATGTCCATCCACTAGGGATTGTGATGAAATACTACTATTTTGTATTAAAAAATGATGAGGAGTATGCTCACAGAAAACTCCAAAAAGACTTATATGAATTGTTGTGAAGTGAAATGAGCAGAAAGAAGAAAACGTTGTACACAGTAAGAGCAATATTGTATAATGATCAACTGTGAATGACTTCACTCTTCTCAAAAATACAGTTCCAAGATATTAGGAGAGACCCTATTTCTAGAGCTAAAACCCAGAAAGCAAGCTGTGCCCTGAGGCTGATGTAACAATCCTTTGAACTCACCATCTAGAACTGATGGTCCCTAAGCTCAGACAAGCACCAATAAGCCCAGACAGGAAGCCCTGCTATGAGAAGACTTTTGTCACAAGACAATCTTGTCTCACTATTGCTGTTGTACCGACTTATACTTGCTATTCTACACTGTTTGACTTCTTGTGTAGCCACAAGTATATAATTAAAGGCTTATTCACACTAAAGTTAGTTTCCCCACACACACCTCAGCCAGGGACAGGGTCCCTAGACATAGGACTAATCTGTCTCCTTGTTGCAAGTTGTCTCCCTCACTTTGAAGTTAAACTTATGTTTTATTCCCCTCTCTCTGGCCTGCTCTGCTTAGCTCCAGCCACCCAAAGGTTAGAGGTTGGTTCCCGTCTAGTTGATAATTCTGAAGGACTTATGATGAAAAATTCTAACCAACCCCAGAGAAAGAACTGATGGAATCTGAATGCAGATCAAAGTGTGCTTGTTTTTACTTTATTTTTCTTTGACTTTTTTGGTCTGTTTTCTTTTACAATATGACTAATATGAAAAGATGTTTTGCATGACTGCACATGTATAGCCTATATCAAGTTGCTTGCCTTTTCATTGAGATGGTAGGAAAGAGAGCCAGAGAAAGAATTTAAAAGTTAAAAAAAGGAATGTTAAAAATTGTTTTTACATGTTATTGGGGAAATTGTTTGATTAAAAATCTGCTGCCTTATTGTCCATTAAGAACAAATGTTTCCTGGGCATCCTTTCCATAATCATATAACCAGCTCTTTTCTGTGGCTCCACAAGGTTCAGTATTCTGGCAAAAAGTGTCTCCTTTGGTTCTGGGGGCAGAGGCAGATAAACACTTAGTTCTGAGGAAGAATAAATCTTTGTTTATTGCTGATTGTATATATCCAACGATTTTATTAGATATCTAACCTAATGGAAATTTATTTCTTGAAAAAGAACTGCTCATATTATGTTGTCTGAAAAACATATTTTCTGAATAATAATAATCACCATTCAGGAAAAATGAGCTTGAAGAATGGGGAGGGGCAAGTATGCTATAGTAGAAAGCTGCATTTGGAGTCAGAGGATCTGAGTGTGAATCTCAGTTCTGTCCCATATAATCTGTGTGACCCTAGGCAAGGTATTTCCATTTATGGGTCTCAATTTCCTCATCTATAAAATAGTTGCGTTGACGTAGATGATTTCTAATATTTCAGGTAGCTCTAAACTCTTATATACTTTGACCTTACAAAGTCACCATTTTCTGTTCTGTAAAATGAGGAGATTGAATTAATTAACCTCAGTTTCTTCATCAGCAAAATCGTAATAATAGCATTTACCTGATTATAAAGATCCAGTGAGATAATATATTCAAAGTGATTTACAAACCTTAAAGTGCAGGGCAGCTAGGTGGTGCAGTGGATAGAGCACCAGGACTGAATTCAGGAGTTCAAATCTGGTCTCAGACACTTCCTAGCTGTGTGACCCTGAGCAAGTCACTTAACCCCAGCCTCAAAAAAAAAAAAAAAATCTTAAAGTGCCATGTAAATGTTAGCCATTATTATAATCATTGTGTCTATGGTTCCTTCTGACTAGAATTGTGTTATTGTCATCATTTAATGTGATATGTGGACTGCAATTCCAAGGAAAATGCCTATCATCATTCATCAATCAACAAGCATTAAATGCCTACTGTGTGAAAGATTTAAATTACCTTAAAATGTCAATTGTTGCAGGTATGGAGACCCCCTTCCCCTTTCAACCTGCCTCAGTTATTTATCAGTAATAGATCCTATATATTAAGTACAAAAAAATTCATGCTAATTATTTTTAAATTGTAGAAAAAGCTTGTCACTTTTTTTCCCAAGCCAAATTTAAGTAGATATTTACTACAATAATATGTTCTTTCCTGTTGATTATTTCTTATCTAGTCTCTCATCAATCCTTTCCTGTTACACAGGTCTATAAAGGTATACAAGATGGTGGGGAAAGAAACCCCTAGTCCCTCTTTTTAGGAACAGAACAGAATTAAAAAGAATCAGAGACCCTCATGTCACTCAATCGATAGTACTTGAATTGAGTGGAATTTGGCAAGAAAAACTAAGTCTGTCATGTGGATTGGGATGATGATCCTACAGACACTGGAAAAGATCACAAAGATGTTTAACTATAATTACTAGGGTGAGGACTAGGATGGCAGAGTTCAACATTCCCCATCATAATACCATGCCTGTAGAGTTGTGTTACAGCTGAGAGAAATATACTTTATTGTTAATAAATCACTGAATCTTTGAATATATGAAGGGCCAGAGGTAAAAGAATAAACTAGTTGCTTCTTAGGAGTTATCTCTTTCTTTATTTAGCAGTTCCTGTTGGATGAAAAAGCCCAGTAAATGCTATTTAAAACATTAACTTCATGCTGGCTCATCTCTTTAAACAAGAACCATTCACTTGATTGATTTTTAAAATTAATATCTTTTAGAGTATTTCTGCATTAAAATGAAGTGTGCCCATCCTTGATAAGCAAGAAATTGAAGGTTGCTTTTAACAGAGCTCTTACATTTGGCATACCAAATGGAATTATTATAGTTCTTTTCCTTTTTAAAAAAATATATTATTGGGGCATCTAGGTAGTACAGTGGATGGAGCACCAGCCCTGAAGTCAGGATGACCTGAATTTAGATCTGGCCTCAGACACTTAACACTTCCTAGCTGTGTGACCCTGGGCAAGTCACTTAACCCTAATTGCCTCAGAAGAAAAAGATTTTAAAAATAATATATATATATATATATATATATATATATATATTTTCATCATGAGTCCTTTGAAATTTTCTTAGATCACTTTACAGTTGAGAATAACTGAGCCATTCATAATAATCATTGTACAGCATAGCTGCTATTGTGTCTAACAATCTGCTATTTCTAATCATTTTACTTTGCATCAGTTCACATAAGTCTTCTCAAGTTTTTTCCAAAGGAGATCTGCTTGTCATTTCTTATACATAATAGTATTACATCACAATCATATAACATCATTTGTTCAGCTATTCTCTAATTAATTGGCATCCCCCTCAATTTCTAATTTTTAAGACCACAAAAAGAACTGCTATAAATGTTTTTTAATATAAAAAGGGGTCCTTATCTTTTATCTTTTTTTCTCTTTGGGATACAGATCAAAATGTATGCCTGGTTATAAAACCAGGCCTTTGAGCATAGTTTCAAATTGTTCTTCATAATAGTTGGACTACTTCACAACTCTACCAGCAATGCATTAGTGTCCCTACTTTTTCACACTTCCTCCAGCATTTGTTGTTTTTCTTTTCTGTATTGTCATCCACAGGACATCAGTGACTATGGAAGAAAGAGTGAGCTGGAAAATAAGAGTGAGACTGACAACTTTATGCAACTCTTGCTCACTTAATTACAATTCTTGCTCAAGTTAAAAGTCAAGATATCAACCATAAGATCATTAGTCTTTGAAAATGAAGGATGAGCAACAATAACAGTCAGTCTGATAGGTGTAAAGCAGTACCTCAAAAATTATTTTAATTTGTATTTCTCTAATCAATAATTTAGGGGGAAATTTGAGATCTATTGAAAATTGGTAATTCATTCATATTCTTTGATCATTTTTCAATTAGAAATGGCTCTTACTTTTATGAATTTGACTCAGTTGCCCATATATTTGAGAAATGAGGCATTTATCATAGAAATTTCCTGGAAAATTCTTTCCCAGCTTTCTACCTTCCTCTAATTTTGACTTTTGATCTAATTGATTCTTTTTTTTCCATTTTTAAGTATTGTAGAAGCTACTCTGCCTTATCAAGCTACCAAGTACCTGTTGATTGAAACATAAAAACAAAACCAAAAAGAATTTAATTTGGCTTTTTTGAGCAATTTAAATTTTAAGCACATTTAGCAAGTCCTATTTAACATCTATGATGTATTAGGGGATATGCTAGACTAGGTGCTAGAGTTACAAATACTAAAAGAAAATATTGAATGCCCTCTAGAAGTTTACATTTTAATATGGAGAGGAATGTTATTTTACAAAAAAAAAAAAGAAGGAAGAAAGAAAAAGGAAGGGAGGGAGAAAGGGAGGGAGGAAAGGAGGAAGGGAAGAAGGAAGGGAGGAAGGGAGGGAGGGAGGGAAGGGAAGGAAGAGAGAGGAGAAAGGAAAGGAAAAAGGAAGGAAGAAAAAAAGAATACTACATTCAACCCAGTTGTCCCCACTGCCTATATGTGTATATGTATACATATTCACACCTACACACACACATACACACACATATATATGTATATATATAATACATCTAAATATATACACACATGTGTGTATATATGTAGGTGTTGTGTGTGTTTGTGTATATATATATATAGTATGTATGTATGTAAGGTTCAATCACTATACAATTTGAATTTGTCAGATTTTATGGGTATTATCCTGTTTATTTGTTCCATCTGATCCATTACGTTGCAAATTTCTCAAAAGCAAGTATTTTTCTAAATATAGGGGCTGTTTCAGTAATGTGATATTTATTTTGTATTTATGAATCCATGAAGAACCCATGGCTAAAGGAAAAAACAACAACAATAAAATAAGTTTACTGCCATTGCTAAAAAATTTGTTCTCTCTTTTGCTAAAAAATTTGTTCTCTCTTCAACTCAGTTTCTTAACAGCAAAAGTTCTTGCCTGGATATCTAATGTGGCTAATCCAAATATTGTGAGTCTTCATGAAATAATCTGACTTCATTTGGGCCTTGAATAGTTCTAGAAATCATTCTGGCTTTAGTGACCACATTTTAGCGGCTGCATAGAGCATATTTATTTTTCTTTCAACCCCTGAAGCCAGCATGAGACATGGAAGAAGATGATATAGAGAAATAAAAATGAGTTTCAGTGAAAAATCCACAACAGAATTACCTATATAATCCCCAAAACATTGTAATGACTGCCATGGGCAACCTCTGACCTTGGAATGACTTTGTGATGAAACCATTTTACATAACCGACTGACTTAAGGCAGCAATTTAAAGATTCAAATATCTTTGAATTTGTTATTTGTGGAAATTCACCCTAGGTCATTCCCCAATCTGAAGCATCTCCAATCCTGGAATTGTATGCACATACATTTCTCAAAATGAATCAAAAAAAATTAGAATTAGTTATACCACATACCATATGTAATATATACCTCTTAAAAGACAGCAGCTGTAGCCCTGATTCCTTAAATGTGAAGGGAAAGCACTCTTTACATATAAACAAAACCTTCATAGACCACAAAGAATAGCCAAATTATTTTTTTTTTCTAAAATTGAACACAGTGTAGGCATGAAGTTATGCTTCTACATTGCTATATGTCACTGTATATCATGGAATTTCTCAATGAAAGATAATTTTACACTGATCAATTCATCCAAGATAGAATCAGTCCTCGAATCCATGTGTGAAAAGCCATATGTGCAATTCCTATAAGTATAAATAATGAATCAATATTAAGAGATTATGAGTCTTAGATATAATAAGCACAGAATAACATCTTATTGAACTTGGCATTTTGAACCACTAGCTATTAAGGATTATCCTAATGGTACTTGATGCTGGAAACATTCAGAATATAACTACCAACTTATTCCAAAAGTCTGAATGGGGAATAGCTGGATCACAGAGTAAGAGCTAAGGAGAACTTCAAATGGAATCTCCTTTATAGATGGGAAACTGTGGCCCAAATTGGGAGGATAATTAATTTGCCTCAAGTCACACAGGTAGCTGACAGAAGAATCAGGATCTAGATGTCCACTGTTAAGTTCAGCCCTCTTCCCAGTGCACCATATTATCTCTGTTTTCTTTTTACTTTATTCATCCTGATATATCCTCTAAATCAATATACTATACTAACTGGATATGAGATCTAATGTATTCACTATTGAACCGGGTTAATCTTAAAGTGAATTTCTATCATTTCTTTCTATGCAGATGAGATGTCATTGCACCATTTCTATAGTATTTTGTTGATACCTTTGATATAGTCCATATTCATGCATTATATTATTTGTTTTGCCCAAGGCTGGTCTCTCCTCAATGTCAATATGAAATCAGGAATATGTATATATATACACACACACACATATACATATATACATATGTATATATGTATATATATATATATATATGAATACGTATATGAGTGTGTGAGTGTGTGTTTGTGTCAATATTTAAAACTTTACAACTTCTCTAGCCTATAATTACTGGCACTCTTGACTACCAAATTGGGATATATTTCCATTGTATGGAATAGGAAGAAATAGGTTAAGGCCTATTGAATATTTTCCAGGAACAAGATCTCCAGACTTCTATTTGCTAGTACAGCTGTCAGTCCGCATTCAGAATCTGTGTTGGTGGAAAAGGCCATAGCAGTAGTTATTTAAATAGAAATTATGATTTCATCTAGAATTCACTGAAATTCTAGAGCCAACTTATATACTACCTTATAGCTCTTCCTGATGTCTCTGTCCAGTCACTGGACTATGGGTAGATCTAATTAATACTGTAGGAATAAATGGATAGGTAGCTGGGTGGATGAATGAATGGATCTTTGGTGATGCAAAGGAATATTTCTTTAACTTTTTTTTTTAGCTTCAACCAGTTTTCCCATGCCAGAGTGGGCTTAAATTGCAGCATTACATATATATGTAATACTATTAAAGGGAGGTTCTCTCTTTATTAGGAATTTATCTACTCTAAGTAGGCTCCATTTTATTTAAACAATTCATCAAAATGTACCAAACTACTGGATTTAAGTCAGATTTACAATATACACTTACAGGAACTAAATAACTTACTCTCTTCTTCCAGTTAAAGGCACCGGCTTAAAAATTATGAACTGTAGCGAATTTCCCAGTAAATTGGAGATAATAGTCGAGGCATTAATCTTTGGGTCACATATCCAGAGAGGTCAAGGAAAATGAGGGCTTTTTTCCTCTTTCTCTTAAAATGCATCCTCCACAAATATCTTCTAGAACTTTGTATGACAAAAATCTATTCCAGGGCTTCCTAGTTTTAGGCATCAACAGATTTTTTTAAGCAAGGCTGTAACTTATGTTTGCTTAGAAAAATAAAGCACATCCTTGGTAACTCTCTTTATTAGAGCTTTTGGAAGAATTATTCCAAACACTCTGGCTTCAGGGAAACTGTTCTCATCATCTTTCTTCCCACGTGGAACTAGCTGAAAGATATTCATGAAAGATTCACTAGCGCCAATTTTCTATGAGTAAAAACAACAGCAACATCAATATTTCAGTGTCTGGAAAACACGGCCATTCTCTTGCCTTGAAAAGATTGTTAGAAATCATTGCATTTTAATGAATTCAAAATAACACAAGAGATTCTGGAGGCTATTCAGCTTATGAAAATGCATGGATAAATCAGATTTTTCATAACTTATATTTGAGGCAAATAGATCTGATACCATTCCTCCACAGACCAGAAGTAGTGTGGGGTAGAAATGTGGCTGGTGATCTTTTCATCATGGTCCTTGTAGACTGCTCGTTTCCCAGGCAGTTTCAGCTGTCACAGTTGCTTAGAGTTTACTGAGCTGTTTTTAGTTACTCATTCAAATATTCATAAGAACCGAGAACTGCAGTTTGCTGTCTGGTAACAACTTCATTTTCTGCTCCCTCTAAGCTTGTCCTTGTGGGCTACTTCTTTTAGACCCGATTGGGTTTTTTCCCTGTCACATGACCTTTCAAGGATAATGGAGTTTCCTTGGGAGTAGGCGAAAGAAACATGTTCCACCTTTTATCTTTGCTTGGCTGGACAATGAAAATAATTGCAAGGGACAGTTATGGATTATCAAAGAGACAAGTGAAATAATCAAACCTATATCAAGCACTGGTTTGTGCTACCCAAGAAAGCATATCCTTTAATTATTTACCTTTGGGGACTGCTTACACCTCAGGAAATGTGAAAATGGCTGCATATTGATACAAATATTTACTTAACAATATTGCACATGAACACAGTAATCATAATACTTGTAACTTCATGTAATGTTCTTAGAAGAGACCAACGGTTAGGAGCATTTCACATCTCAGAGGGAAAGAATCACATAGGTAATATGCCATTGTTATTGTATTAAATCTCTGATTAACAGCTCTACATAGAATAATTATTTCAGAGTCAGAACTATCTGCAATCATTTATGTTAGTTCCCATTATGTCTTAAGCTTAATAAATAGGGACTACCACCCAATAAGTACAAATATAACATGAAGAGTACAGTTCTTTAATTAAACCATGACATCAACTGAGCACTGTAATTTTATCCTCAGTTAGTGCAGAACAGATGTCAATCAATGTACATTTCTAAAATAACTTAATCCTTAACCATGAAAAAGAATCTGGAACTATTTTCTTCCTAAAGTATATTAGTATTAACAACCATCCTTCAGCAAAAGAGTCCATAACCAACAAACCATGCTTTCCATGAAATAATGCTTTTTAAAAAATGCATGTTCTTTTTTATTGAATTTGTAGGTCTTTTCCATTAAAGGTTGCTTTATATAACTTCCACCTCCATGTCTTTTGTGCAGATGATAGTGCTCGTGCCTGGAATGCACTCTCTCCAGCCAACTACCTAGCTCACATTCATGCGGAATATTGCCTCCCACATGATACCTTTCCTGATTTGTCTCATCACTACCTTACAAATACTTTCTCCCTTTTGAAAGCCCTTTGTATGAATTTATTTATAAAAGGAGCAAACAGGGGAGACTCCCTCTTGGGCTGGATACTTTCCGGGTGCTTTAAGGTGAAGTCCCTGCCCCGGCTATTTGGATGGAAAAGTTTCCCTGATAATTTTAATTACCTACATTTTATACTTGAAGACAAATTATAAAAATGCTTTGCATTTACTTCTTTGTGTATAGGCAATATCCTTTCCTCCTGGTATAGAATTTCAGCACTTTGTAAACAGGGACTTGGTTTTGTCTTAATATCCCTAGAATTTAATATAAAGATTGCAAACAATACTAGCTTAATTTTTTTGTTGAGTTGACTTGAGCAGACATGCCTACCGATCTTCAATGTCTCAAGTGCTTTGTTATCAAAAGACAGCTGACCAGGCAAACTCTTCACTGCTTTATTCAGACAGGGAGAAGAGACCCAATTGAGGTAAAGCAAAAAGAATGTGAGATAAAACCCCAGGAAAAAATCTCTTAATCTTATTTGTTTGTATTATAGCTACAGTCACTATCGCAACTTCAGTTAAGAGACTGTCAGCGTTTATAGCAACAGCTATATTTCAGCAAAGTGATTTTGAAAAATGGAATCCTTCGTACAGTAAACTCCACATGTTGTGGAGTTTTTTATTGTCGAGAAGAGAGGGGCAGATGTTGTGAATGCACAATGAAATAAACAATTGTTTAAATAATTCTTGGCAGACAGAGAAACATGATATCAATCCCAAATGAGGTGCAGACATTTTCCTGTATCTAATGCAATGTCTTATACTTTCTACACAGACTTTTTTCCTTTTTCACATTTCTTTCAGCCTCATAAAAAAGATAGTAAATAGAAATGTAAATAGTCATCCTTTTCTGTTAATCTTTCTAAAGACCCATTGGGTGGAGGATTCCTCTAGAGTAGACATTTAAATCCCAAATAGATTTATAAAGGAGTCATATATTAGTAATACTCTGTACCTTAACAGAAGCATGGAGAATTAAGATTCAATGCACATGCAAGTTTCCTGACAGAATGCAATTTCTCAAGCATTTATTAAGTGCCTTCTATATACTACATGTTTTTTTTTTTAAGACATATGTTTAAGCCCAGAGAGACAAAGATAAAATAATCCAATGAAGAAATGAATCTGGATGCCCAAATAACAGTATATAATAATCAATTATGGAAAAGGGGTGGTTGGGAGAACCTTACATGTAGCAATTATGAGTGTCAAGTTAAAAGGAAAGATTTTAGGGGGAAAATGTTTAGAAAAAGCTTTAAGATTTAAAAAGACCTGTTTCATTGTGGATAGGATATTTGTCCCTATCAATATCATTAAAGGAAACACTTGGTTCCACTGAAGAATTATCCAGTCAAGTCAAGAAGCATTTATTAAACACCAACTATGTATTAGATACTGTGTTCCTCACCACTGAAATTATTTGAAAAAAAAAAAAACTATAGTTAAATGTAAGGAAAGGAAGGAGTGAATTTGGGGGTAACTCATGTGTTAGATGGGCTTTTTCTGATTTTTATTTGAGATGATATCCTTTTTATAAAAAAAATTATCAACTATTTATTTACTCATCTGTATTTCCAGGCTTGTGCCCTGGTGCTTGACGTAGGATATTTAGTAAGCAGTAGGTAGACGGTACATGGGGCAGCTAAGTAGTACAGTGTTTAGAGTGCAGGGCTCATTTTCCTGAGTTCAAATCTAGCCTCACACACTTACTAGCTGTGTCAGCCCAGATAATATGTAAAATGGGCTAAAGAAAGAAATGGCAAATTAATCCAGTATCTTTGCCAAGCAGATCCTAAATAAGATCATGGAGAGTTGAAAATGAACAACAATAATCTTAAGTAATTTGCTTAGGAATATGAGTGAAACAGCTAAAAACTTTTCCTTCTATCAAAAGTCTTTCTGATTGGCAGTCAGTGATGACTATATGGGGCTGGGGCTGGGGCGGGGGTGGGATGGAGAATGAGCTAGTTCCATTATATCCAGATAGGAAAAACCACCACATAGTCATGGGAGTGTTCTGGAATTAGAAATGCTACTCTTCTTTCAGGGTTTTAAAAAAACTGGACATGGATAAACAAAGATCAACCTGGAGGATTGAAGTTACATAAATAATACTCAGATTCTCCTATGGGGACTCCAGACTCCAGGCAATTAGGGTCAACACCAACTCAGAACTCTAGCTCATGAAACTCTACTGATGAGTGTACTTTGACCATCCAAAATAAGAATTCATTCATTTATAGAACCAGAAGATCGCTGTACACTTCAACAACAATGCTGTATGAAGACGTATTCTGATGGAAGTGGAAATCTTCAACATAAATAAGATCCAACTCACTTCCAGCTGATCAATGATGGACAGAAATAACTACACCCAGAGAAGGAACACTGGGAAGTGAATGTAAATTGTTAGCCCTACTGTCTATCTACCCAGGTTACTTATACCTTCGGAATCTAATACTTAATGTACAACAAGAAAATTGTATTTACACACATATATTGTATCTAGGTTATATTGTAACACATGTAAAATGTATGGGATTGCCTGTCATCAGGGGAAGGGAGTAGAGGGAGGGAGGGGATAATTTAGAAAAATGAATACAAGGGATAATGTTATAAAAAATTACTCATGCATATGTACTGTCAAAAAAATTTATAAATAAAAAAAATTTTTAAAATTAAAAAAGAATTTGTTCATTTAATGGAAAACATTTAACTAAATTTTAATTTTAAATACAATCAATGACAAAAAAATATTTCTACCATGCACACAGGGATTATTTTCCACGGAAAAATATAAATAGAAGAAACAATTGAGATCCTGTGATCAAAGACCATGGCTTGCACAAATCTCTGCCACTATAAAAGAGCGTCCTCTGGTAATGTCATCACATTGCTCTCTTCTAGGAGTTCCATTATCTTTGCTCTCCATCGCATCTTCTCTTAAGGTACCTATACTGCCTTGGCAGTTCCTAACTTAGTCTCTGCTGCCATATGCTGGACTTTAGCCTTTTTAGGCTGTTCTTGGCTACTATCTCCTGGGATGTTGGCAGCTAGTCAGCCTCCTAGCAGAGGAAAACTAAAGCTTTTTTAGCCAAGGGCTATAAAACATTGCACTCCACCAGACAGCAAAAACCAGCAGAATGTCACAGGCTAAAATTGCCCATCTATTCTTTTAGTCACATGTCTATTCTTGACCACTTGAAATCCCTAGCCCAAGCTAATTATCTGAGTAGCAGATAGAAAATTCCCTTTAATTCCTGTTAAATTTTTAATGATTATGAATGACAATAGCTAGCATTTATATAATACTTCAAGATTTACAAAGAGCTCATTTGACCTTCACAAACCACCCAGTGAGAGAGATGCTATCATTATCCCCATTTTATAGATGAAGAAGCTGAGACATAGAAAGGCTGATTATATTGGTTGGTGACACCCACCTATGAAATATCTAAGGCAGGATTTCAACTCAGGAATTCTTAACTCTAAGTTCCAGATTTTATAAACTGCCTAAAAACGCAAATTCAATATCACCAAAAACCATTTCAGGAACTCCATGAAACAAGGCATAAGTTTTTGTGGAGCTGGGGTAATTGGTTTCCCCAAAACTTTTACAATTCTCTCTGAATCACATGCAAATAAACTTAGAAACAAAAACAAAAGGGAGAGTTGAAGCCTTCATATTCTTACTATATCAACCAATTTTTAAAAAAATTCTTGCAAATTTTGTGTTGCAATGTGGGTCATGCAATGTTGATATGACCAAGAAGGAAAGTAGATAGAAAGCCTGTATAGTTACACACAAATGGGCAAGTGCAGCAAAAGTTGACTTTTGTGACATTTTAAAAGTTTGAGAGACATAGTTTCTGGATAATCATTTTATTAATAAAAAAGATAAGTAGCATTCTTGAATACTAATCCAGAGGGTGTCAATCAACTCTGGTTAACAATTAATGATAGCATTTCTACTTTAATAAGGACCTGAGAGAGTGATATCTGTCACTCTTAAACAAAGAGCCTATCTCTTCACCCAGACCACCATCACTCACTCTTGGGTAATCTAGACAACCAAGTATCTCCATCAACTTTGCTTCAGTGAAACACAACTAAGAATTCACCTTAGATAAATGGTCTAGCTGGGATAAATTTTTGGTTGAGGCCAGTAATTCTCAAAGGCTGGGCTTTGAACAAGGAAATAGGAGAGTGGAAAAACCTGGCTTTCTCCCATAATTGATTCTCATGGGAGAATTGATAATTTTCTCATAATTATTCTCTCATACTGAACTCTGAAACCTTAATAAAGCAAACAACAACATAGTCACACAGCCAGTATCAGAACTGACTTTCAAATTCATATCTCCTGAATCTACATCTTCCTCTATACCACACAGTCTCTATGGACATATTCAGAATTTATTGTACTCTTGATAATTTAAGAGATCCTAAGCAATCCAAGAGACAAGAGGAAAATATTTGCAGCACTTAAAAAGCTTTTCTGTGTTTTCCATGTTCAACATTTATTTAGAAAGAATAATCAGTCTTTAAATGTATCTAGATCATGATTTTACAGCATTTCATGTGTACTCCACCCACCATTTAGTCACAAATAAATTGAGCCAGAATGAATTCTGCATATACTATCTAAAGAAGTAACTGTCTCTTTCTGTTTCTCTCTTTTTATCTCTGTCTTTCTGCTTCTGTCTGTCTCTCCGTCTCTGCTTATATCTTCTCCATCTCTGTGTCTGTCTTTCCTGTTTCTGTGTCTCTCTCCCTCCCTCTCTCCTCTCACTTCCTCATTCTGATGTACTTTGAAAAATCCATTACTTTTGTCATGAATTTTTTTTATTTCACATAATGACTTTATGTTAGACTTTTCAATTTATACATGCATTCATATATATATACATATATTTGTTTTTCTTAGCCAATTTTTCTAAAGTATTCATTAAATTCTAAAAATATAAACAGAGCTATATTGGTAACTTTATATTTCAATCCTAAATAAATTAAAATGCTAAAAAATTGTGAATAAAATAAAAATTATAACATGTATGTAGTGTTTTAAACTTTACAAAGTGTTTTCCATTTTCCATTTTTAAAGTATTAGAACATTGCAAAAAGAAGTTTGGTATACTACAATAGTTGCACTGTTGTATTTTTATTACAAACTATGAAGACAGGCCCCTAAAACTGTAATGCTTATAGAACCCAGAAGGTTTTAATCTACAACTGCTTCATCCTGTCACTAAATTGCTATGTGTTCTTGAGAAAAATAATTTCATTTTTTGGTCATCCTTTCTTTTTTTTTGAAATGTGAATTGTCTGAGTGTGGGATTCACTGTATTAGAATTTGGCTTTAGCCTTACTGCAGTTCAGAATTCCTAGATTCAAACTATCCATCAGACTCAGTTTTATCCAGTAACAGGGCAGATTTCTTGAATTTAGAAGTTCTAAGGTACAGTAAGGCAAAAGTCAAAAACCAATATGGCAGGCTCCAGGAAGGCCATACAAACCACCAGAATGCAGAAGAAGGGGCAAAATGACCCAGATTTAAAAAATAAGACTTGTTAAAATCTCTGTATGAATCAGTATTAGGATCAGGACTATGAGCAACTTCTGCATTTCTATTCCCAGTGAAACACAATCTTAAAAAAAAAAAAAGAAAGAAAGAAAGAAAGAAATACTGAATATCAGTGCAATTAATCTCATTCAATTATTACAAATTAATTAAACTTGGTAGCTTTTAATAATTATTTTAATTAAAATTTCAATGTATTCTTTCAATGTGTTTTTTTAAATATTTAATATAGGTTTGCTTTTATTTTACATTATTTTAATAAAGGTCTTTCTGTATTTCTTTATATTTCTTTTACAATTCAGAGTGAATTGTATCATCTTATTCAATTGTTATTAGAATAGAATGGAGATTTCTTTGTTTTGGGGAATTCTTTCTATCAGTGCAGGTTGGCACCAGTTCTGTAATACAGAGCTTAAAGGGTTGTTTAACTGTGGATACTGAAAATTATTTCACTGGGATTATTTAGCTAGTGTATTTAAGATACAGAACTAATACTTAGGTTTGCCTGACTTAGGGGCCAGTTCTCTATCCATCACACCAGGCCACCTGACTACATTATGCATCAAAATTTATTTAGCCATTTCCCTAATTTTAGAAATTTAAGTTCCTTCTAATTTTTCACAATTAAAAATGATGTTGCTATACAAATCCTTTGATAGATTATGCTATCTGTTTATTACAGATATTTATTGTAAAATAAATTTAAATCATATAATTTAAATTTACACTTTAAATTACACATCCATAGTGTATTTTCAACAATTGAATAATTATTTAAAGAGATGTTTTTTTTTTCTAATTTTCCTAATTTCTAATTTCACTGCCAGATTGTTCTCCAAAATAACTCTATGGGTTTGCAATTCCATCAACAATGAATGAGTTTTATCTTTTTCTTCACAATGATTGTCATTATTTTTGCCAATTTGATATTTCTAAAGTAGTAATTACAAGTTACTTTAGTTTGTGTCTCCTGGGCTATTAAGAAGATTAAACATTTTTTCAATTAATAATTCATGAGGTTTTTTTGCCTTTTGAAAATTACCTATGAAGTGGCCCAAGAATATGAATAAACATTTCTCAAAAGCACAATTGCAAACTCTTAATAATCCTAAAAAATAATGCTCTAAATTTCTAATAAAGGAAATGCACATTTCCTGAGGTTTCTCCCTTTGGATCCACAAACTTAGAAAAATGACAAAAGTGGGAATAATTACTGTTAGAATTATATTATCAAGTAAAGCACACTAAATGAATTGTTGGTGTAGTTGGGATAATTCTGGAAAGCAATTTGGAATTAGAGAAATAAAATAGACAAAATGGAAATATTTTTTGACTTAGAGATTCCCATATTAGACATATATCCCAAAGAAGACATTGACAAAAAAGAAAAGCACCATATACAGAAAATGTTTATATCAACACTTTTTACGATAACAAAGAAATGCAAATAAAGTAGATGCCCATTGATTACTAACTAAAATAAGTATGATACATTAATGTAAAAGAGTATTACTGTGCTTTAAAAAGAGACAAATATGATGAATACAGAGAAACATGAATTGATGAAAAATAAGTAATCAGAGTTAAGAAAACAATTTACACGATGACAACATCAAAATAATTGAGAAGGAAAACAACAATGAAACAATTGAAGAAGAATGTCAAAATTGTAAATTGTAAAGCAAGTTGTAAGAAAATATTCTTCATAAAAACAAGGGATGGGAATTCTCAGAATTTGAATATTATATATAATAGACTTTTTCACTTATTATTAGATTTTGATGGGCTTTTTTCATTTTATTTTTTTAAAAATCTATTCTTTATAAAAGGTAGCTCTCTAACAGAGGGAGCAGGAGAGAGAGAAGGGAAACTAAGAAATGTGAAAACAAGATATTAATAAAAATCCATATATTGAAAAATTATCTATTCATATACTTTGTTCATCTTATCCTTATGGACTGCAATGTCTCTCTCTTTAAAATGATTAAATAGGACTATATAATCACCAACTTCTACTCCAATTTTAATAACCTATGGTCAATTCAGTAAAATTGGCAATAAAAACCAATCAAATGTAATACATAGCATCATCTGGTGAAAAAAAATGTGAGATGTAGATTAAATTTTTCTTTTTCTGGGGGTAGGGATAGGAGAAGAAGCATCAAATAGATATATCCTGACTGATGAATAACATTTTATCATTTGACTAGATATATTTTGTCAGTTACAGAAATTTGCACTCATTAAGAAGAATCAGTAATAAACTTTCTCTTTTTGATATCTTCCATTTTTAAATTTAGGTATAGTTTATTTCGCATATTCTTCTCTATATTTACTATATGGGGAATCCAAACCAAACTCCCCATTGATTGTGGTGACCTTCAAATGCACCTGTTCTTAAATGACATTATATCAAGCAAGCTTTGGGATAGCACAAAGGCTCTTCAATTAAATCTATGATTTAAAAGAAGTTGATTTAACCACCCACACAGGATAAATAAATTTAATGAAAAATGTATATTGCTCAGATTACAATATGCAGCTTAATGAGTATCCCCTCGACATACTCTATGAGATGAGTTCTGCAGCTGAGACCACAATTGAATAAGAGGAGATGCACTGGATCTCCTTTGGGAAGCTGTACTAAACTTTCTATGATCCCAAGCTGCCCATTGCTACCAAACCCATTTTTAAACCTCTAATATCTTCCTAGGAATTCTGTATGACTTGAACATCACAATCACAGAAAAATCAAATTTTAAGTGACACAATCGGCAATGGAAAAATGTATGATGGGTATGTACATAGATATTAATACATTATTGGTAATGAAATATTTCCAAATAAATGTTTTAAAAAATATCAAAGGTATATATGACTGACAACAGAACATGATCATGGGACTATAATGAAAGATCCTAGCCAAGTGTTGTTCTGATACTTTTTTTTCAAAAATTATATTTGAGATTTGTCTCATTTCTACCTCCTACCTTTCCTGTCTTGTTCCAATATTCAAATCATACTTTCTTTAAGAGACTTTTCCTAATCCTGTCCCTAACCTTAGACTATCTCCCATTTATACTATTTATATCTTGTATCTACTTAGTTGCTTATATATTGTCTCACTATTTGACTAGTTACCACATTTTTACCTTTTTTTTTCCTCTCTTTAGATCTTCATATATATTTGATTCTTTGTGATTTTATTTGGGTTTTTCTTGACAAAGATACTGAAGTCGCTTTCCATTTCTTTCTCAAGCTCACTTTACAGATGAGGAAACTGAGGCAAATAGAGAGAAGTGACTTATCCATGGTCACACAGTTAAAGAAGTATCTGAGACAGGGTTTAAATCCCAGAGATGAGTTTTCCTGATTTCAAGTCAAGCACTCTATCCCATATGCCACTTATCAGTTTGATAAGATTCACACAGGAGAAAAAAAGGAGCAGAATTTTATTCTGATAGTACCCATTCTATTAATAATATACACCCTGCTAATTAAAGTAATTAGGCAAATAGTTTCCTTCCCTTTTGCAAGGACCAAAAGCCAGAACTTTATATGAAAATTCAGCAGAGAATTTTTCTAGATGCTAATCATAGATTGTAAACTTCTAGAGAGCAGAGATTCTAGGAGGTTTTCCTTTCTTTGTATTTCCAAGACTTAGTGCAGTGGCTAACATATTATAATTACTTGTTAACTGGCTGTTGACTCATTGATTATCCCCCCCCAAAAAAAGAAACCCCAAGATTTTTTGCAAAGGTGTATGTTCACTCATTTAAAAACTAAAGAATTGTATGTAACCATTTCTTTTTGAACTTTAATATTTCAGATAATATGTGATCTCACCAATGTGGGAACTCTCTGTAGAAGAGTTGATAAACTATTTGTCCTCAGCTATGTTGACTTCCAAAATGCCTTATTTCTAAAAGCATCACAAACTGTTTCTGGTTTCAAGATGCTGCAAGATTGCTTACTGCATTATTACTGAGGTAAGTATGGAGAATTCCTGCCCATTTGGACAATTCAAAGTATAACTTTAAGAATTTGAGATACATTTATCAATCTCCACTCATATTTCTATAATAACATCATTAGATGGTGAAATCCTCTACTCAAAGTCAATCTAATCTGGCCCCACTTACATATATTTTTAAAGTATCATGTATTAGAGATGGACATATTCTTTATTTTTTTTCACTAGTAAAAATATGAAATACAAAAGATTTCAAAATAAATTTTAAGCATCCCCTACAACCCTAAGGAATTACAAACAATTATTTGGAATTGCACCCAATTACCAGATTACATACTTTTACTGTAGAATAGCTCTCTTCCCCAGAGGCATTCACTGAAATTACAGGATACAAGTAGCAAAAAAAAAAAAAATGTATGCTCAGCTTTATACCATTTATAAGTGGATTAAAATCTAATTTGTTTTTTTTTTCTTTTATAATCTTGTTTTTTTCCAGAAGTCTATTTTTACATGCAATTAAATTGAAGCTATTCTGTCTGACCATTGGAGACCAAATGATAATGAAGTAATCTATTATGGTATACTGGAAAATTGGGGGGCACAAATATACATACCACATACCAGTTTTAACATTGCTTTGAAAGCTACTATAATTTCCTATCAGCTACATTCTCAGAGAATGTAATTGCTGCAAAAAAAAATTAGGTTTCTCTGGCTCTGGTCTCTGGTGACAAACACACAAAGAATTAATTCATTGTTTTATCAAAGCCTTTCAAAATGAAGTTTTCATAGTATTTTCATGAAGGTTACAGAAAACCTCCTCCCAGCTCAGGCATTTGCTCTATTTTAAAAAGCAAACACATAAAGGACATTTTTCAAAAGCGAAAAGATTGGATAGGCTGAAATAAACAAGCTAAGTCCTTTTTAGGACATAAGAAATAATTGTACAGTGAGTTATATAAGCAATAATGTCGGTACTCGAGCAAAGACATCCGTTTATCAATCTCACCAAGTAATTCCCTGTTCTTTGAATGGCAGAATGAGAACAGCTTCAATGGATTTATGAAGTGATGGGTTTTTGTGGGTTGTGTTTTGTTTTTTGGGGTTTTTTTATTTTTTTCTTCTGAATGATTGAAATAGAGAGCCTGTAAATATGTTAGTTCTTTCTTCAAATGCTAATTGGTTTTATTGAAAATTAGTGCTTATATCTTTGCTTGCTCATAGTTTTTCCAATAGAATGTAGTTTCCTTAAAGGGAAGAAAGGAAGAAAACATGCATTTATTGAGCACCCATCTATGCTTGCTCTTCACAACTACCCTGGGAAGTGGGTGCTATTTTTATCCTCATTTTATGGTTGAAGAAGCTGAGGTAAATAGAGATTAAATGACTTGCTTTAATACAGCTAGTGAATATTGGTTGAATTGAATTAAATCACTGAATTCACCTGATATAAAATAAGCAATATCTGACAGGTCAAAGTAAATCATACCAACCAAACAACTTAGTAGCTTCACATAGTCTTACAAATCTGCTTAGCCTAAGTTGTAGTAGAAAGAATATTAAACTGGAAAATGGGAATCTAATCTTGACCGCCAGTAATCAGTCTTATGGCCTCTCTGTGAGGTCTTAGGCTATTTACCTATAAAGTGATAGTCTATATGACCTCTAGTGTCTTTGTAGAATTAGCACTTAAGCATGAGTATCAAAGTTGAACTCAAAAGTAAAAGATAGACTCTGAATCTATCAATAAAAATTGTGACTGGAGCCATGAATTTTAATTCTGCTATGGACCAGTCAATCTTGTTCTGATTTTTACTGTAAGTCACATCCCTGACCCCAAACAGCTGTCTAAAAATACTTCTATATTTGGTCACTACAAGGAAAACATTGGATAGTGCTTCCTTCATGCACTTTGGATTAAGGTGAGTTATCACAATGCTGAGGTACTTGGGGACATATTGGTCTTCAGATGCAAATTCTTTCCATATCCCCCTCTCACCCCATTCACTTAAGTTACTTTTTCAGAGATGAAAATGGAGCCATAACTGGGAATTCAGACACTTGAGGAAAATTCCAAGGTCAGAAGCTAAAAATTCCCTTAGAATATGTGTTTTCTCAAAGGCACACATACCATTAGGCATTTAGGTCTTTGTTTTAAATTTGTTTTCTCATGTTCTTTCTCAGGGTTTCTAATTTTAAAGGTTTATATGAGTTAGCCAAAATTCCTCTTTAATTACCATTATTCTCCTGGGTCACTAACCTGCATTCTCTTTAGCCTCTACTGCCTACTTCACTGAGGAAGAGACTGTTAATCTTAAAAGATTTATATGTGTTCATTGTAATTATTAATAATTAGGATTAGTTCACCACCTATCATTTTTACTTTTACATAATTTTGTTGATAGTATTTCCTTTTAAATTATAGTCATTTTGGAAAATATTCTGGGAAAATAGCAGAACAAGTCAGAAACCTTTCAGGTCTCCAAATTACCTTCACTCAAAAAGGCATAACATTGCCTCAAAGGAAATATAGAGCAACAGAAATAAACAAAAGTCAAGCTAAAACAGTTATTCTCCTAAGACAACCTAAGAAGACCCCAGGAAAGACTTGACCTCATGGGGCAGAGGTTCTGCCTGAATGAAATACAAACACTTCCAGGCAACTCTGCAGAATCAACAAAAAAGCCCTAGGGGTAGCTGGGTCATGGAGGAAGCCTCAGCCTTCATCTCAAGGACAGTGTGTGTAAGGGGGGCTGACAGAAGAAAAGGAGATGCCTGAAGGACTTTTCACTGCCAAGGGATGCCAAGGACAGCTCTACTGACCAGATAAATCCTGGGCTGGGCTGTTACTACAGGGAAGAGGGACTTTTCACACACCTGGTGAATGCAGTAGCAGAGAGACAGGAACCCTGCTGACTGTGGGCATTTGAAGTGAGCAGAGATGTCTCTTCCAGGTAAGACAGGAGAGAGGGATTACAAGAAGTAAGATCATGGGTAGAACAGTATGACTAGGGACTCTAGCTATGACTTAGGATTGGAGAGAGGAGCTGCAGGTTTAGCTCTAGAATTAACCTCAGAAAATAATGGCAATTAGGACTTGAGACTTAGAGCATTATTCCCTATACCTCTGGATCAGAACATGATCATATTAATAGCTGCTAAAAATTTTTTTAAAATGAAATAAAAATAAAAATGATTGATCAAAAGAGAAAGAACCCAACCATAGATAGCTTCTTTGGGGATAGAGATCAGAGTTCATATTCAGATGAAGGTAATGAAACTAAAATTCCATTCTTTTTTCAATAAGAAGTGTTAAATGACCCAAGCCCAAAAAGATTTCTTAGAAGAATTTTAAAGGACTTTAAAAATCAAATAAGAGAGATCAAGGAAAAATTAGAAAAAAAAAAATAAGAGCAATTCAAGAAAATCAAGAGAATTATGAAAAGTCAATTTGAAATAGAAAAGGAAAAATTTTGAGGAAGAAAATAATTCTTTGAATTGGGCAAAGGAAAACTAATGATATCCTTACACCCAAAGAAATTAAAAAACAAAATCAAAAGAAAGAAAAAATAAAAGAGAATATGAAACATGTCATCAGAAAAACAACTGATCTGGAGAACAGATGGAGGAGTAATGATATAAGAATAGTAAAAGTGTTTGAAAATTATGATTCAAAAAAAAGCCTTGATATGATATTACAAAAAATTATCAAGGAAAATTGTTTTGAAGTTCTAGAAGAAGAAGCAGAAATAGAAAAAAGAAAAGAAAATTCACCTAAAAGAGAACCCAGGTAGAAAACTTACAATTTCAAAGCTCCCGATAAAGGAGAAAATATTGTAAACAACAAGAAAAAAAAATTAACTATCATGGAGCTACAATAAGGATTACATAAGACCAAGCAGCTACTATTTTGAAGGAACATAGGACCAATACTGTATTACTAAGATTACAATCAAAGGTAAACTTAGCCAACACAATTAAGTAAAATCCTGAAATTTAAAAATGTATATTTAGTGAACTGAAAGACTTTTAGGTATTTCTGACAAAAAGAGACTTTAAGGGAAATTTTGACATATAGTACTAAGGAAAAATATAAATATTGAAGACCAAATTATAAGGGGACTCAATAAGGTCAAATCATTTATTTTATATATGAAAATATTATCAGTTCTTTTATTGTTATCATTTTTATTTGGGTAGTTTGAAAGAAAGATTTAAGCTGAGCATGAGTGGATGATTCTAAAAAAATTTAAATAAAACTGTGTAGGGAGAGATAAAAAAAGGAGCAATTATCTCAAACAAATAAGATAACAAAAGGAAAAAACTGATGCAGAAGAAGTTAGTAAGGGGAAGGGCAAAGTGTTGAAATGCTGCTCTCAACTGGAGTGGGTTAAAGGGGGAACAATATATGTCTGTGAATGGGGGAGAGGGGAAATGGGAGGAATTCTTAGAGGGATGGATAGGTTAAGGTATAGGAGGGAAAGACAAGAGAGGAGTGAGGAGGGATAGGAATAATGTGAGAATAATAGTGAGGGGAAATGAGAATCAGGAAAATAATAAGTAATTATAGCTTAGAATGTAAATGGAATTAATTTACCCATAAAATGGAAATAAATAATAGATTAAAACTTTTAAATTCAATAATATGTTGCTCTCAGGGAATGTTATAAAAGTGAAAAATACACACTGACATAAAATCAGGAGTAGAATTTATTATGTAAAAAAAGAGCAGGGGTAGTAATCATAATCTCATCAAAGTTAAAACTAAAATAGCTTTAATCAAGAGAAAAATATGGAGACTATACTATATGTTTGCCATATTAATCAATATTGTTTTAGACTATTTAAAATAACTTGACAGTATAAGGTTGGAATATTGTTGTAGTGCCTGAAATGATGAGCCAGTAGACTGAGAAGATATGGAAAAACTTGGATTTAGGAAGGAAGATACTATCCAACTTCAGAGAAACAAAGAACAACTGAAAATAAGCAAAGTACAGTGTTATATGTACATGAATAGATATGTGTGTAATTATAGATATAAGTATGTATAGATATTGTAGTCTTCAAGGTGAAGAGGGGAAGACAGGGGCAAAATAAAGTAAAATGAGCACAGAAGAGAACAAAAGACAAACTGCTCTAAGCAAAATGTGTAGTTTTTATTATATAAGTTTTTTGAAATCATAATTAATTTATATTTTGAATCCTCTTCTATGTTCTGCTGTGCACATGACAATTTTTTTCTTATATAGCATTTAAGTTTAAAATACAATTTTAACCCTCCCAAAATTATATCATTTCCCAAGATAGCCTATGTGAAATACATCTTTATTAGAAAAAAATAATAATCAAAATCAATAGCATGATGACTTGTATTTGATAATATGTTTCACATGACATATGTTCTCTCCTCTTTCTTTATGTAAAAGACAAAAATATATATTTAATCATCTATTCTCTGAGGTTAAATTGATTGAAATTTAATCAATTTAATTAATCAAACTTGGTTTTAATTTGACTATTATTATTCCATACCTAATATGAATAACCTGAGTAATAAATTACTAGCTTATAGGAATGACAGATTTCTGACCAGGGATGAAGGATACCAAACAAAGGCATGTAAAACAGTATTTTCCTGGGATATTGTAGGTCTTGCCAAATTATGAAAAATTATCTATAAATTTCCAACAAGCTAAATACTGAAAGTAGCTTCAATGTAGAAAGAATCTCCAGATCACCAGCATCAGGAAACACTCTGATACTGTTTTATACTGTCCTGGTCCCTATCACCATTTCTATGAACCTTAGAACTCATATCTATCACGGTCATTCTTTCCTGGTTCACTTACGTTCTTTAATATGGACCACATAAAATTCCCTTTCCACAATGTTCTTAGAAAATGCCTGATCTTGGAGGGACTTTGAAAAATGTCTAAGCCAGCCCCTTGTTTTAAAAATAAGGAAACAGGATGCCAGAGGAAAGTGTTTTTCCCAGATTCATCCAACTGCTAGTTTATGGTAGAAGTTGACTGGAATTTGTGTCCTGCTTTAACCACAACATTGCATCTTTATCTCTTGTTAGCACACACACTGTATTCACATGCTCTCAGACAATGTGTTGTTATTATTTGCAAATGGGGCATAGAGCAAACATTTGTTTTATGTGAACAATCATTAAAGATCAACAAACAATGCTGTCTAATCCTGTGGTGCTCTATTTTAAAAGGGTTTGATATTTTATCCATCTCATTAAAACAACTTTCTATTAGTCCAGGAAAAACTACTCACATGACATGTCCTATAAATTTGTGGAGCTGGACTCAATGACCTCTAAAGTCCCCTACACCATGAATGATCTGAGATTCCATATGGAAATGTTTACATAAGATTGGCTGTATTTGTTTCATACATAAGACAGTACATTGTCAGATGCTTGGATGAGAAGGCTGAGAGGCAGTCATGGAGTAGCATGTTGGTTTTGGAATTAGAGGGCATGGGTCTGAATCCGCCACTTAGTACCTATGTGGTCATAGGTAGGTCCCAATACCTCCTTAGGATTCCATTTTCTCATCTGTAACACGAGAAGGTCAATTCAACTGACCTCAACTGCACTTCTTATTTCCTTGCCAACAAACTGCATATCCGGTATAACACGGTCCTTTCAGAATGTTTCCTTTGTTCTCTAAGGTACACGAGCCACAATTATCTTCCTGCTACTCTTTTTTGCAAATATTCATCGAGCCCTGCAAGATGAGGTGACCAGGCATCCCATGAAATTATGTTTCTTTATGCCTTTGGACTCCTGATGAAACCAGCTCTGCCAACTCTTTTGTTCCTCCAGCTCTCCCAGAAAGCCTAGGAGCCATCCCTCCATTTAGCTGCAAACTTCCTTTGTCTTCAGTTTCATTTATCCCATGAAAAAAATGAAAATGGTTTCAAAGAAAGAACCATGGAACAGTTACTGAGCACATCTAAAACATAGTATTACACACATTTAAAAGGAAAACACAAGGGCTTTTAGGAATGAGCATTTTCAGAAGTTGTTTTTACCTTTTGTTTGCTATTATGGGCCATATCTAGGTGTCTCCTATTAAAAATACTCTTGTTTGTCAAAATAACACTTTTCAAAAATTCTTATAGAGAAGCTGGAATTCCAAATCTTATTCCATATAATTTTAATGCCAGAGGCAGAACATCAGATCCTGAAGCCAAAGGTTATATTAAATTTATCTCTTATTGCTAAAATGGGTGGTGGTGAGTTATTATAATTAATCAGTAAATAAATAGGAAATAAATCAGATTTCTAAATTCATGTTAAAAGCAACTGGAAATCTTTTAAACCACCCAGTTCCATTAATTTTCCCCTAGCTTCTCTAATTTTGCATTATTATTTTAAAAAAATGAAACAACTCAAACTTTCTATTTGTTACCCTTTTGTCATTTTAATTTCATTTTCAGGTTATACATATAAATTTTTTTTTACATATTTCCAAATGAGTCATATCGGGAGAGAAAAATCAGAAAGGGAAAAAGCACAAGAAAGAAAAATAAAGGTGGAAATGGTATGCTGTGATCCACATTCAATCTCCATAGTTCTCTCTCTGGATTTAGATGGAATTTTCCATCCAAAATTTATTGGAATTGCCTTGGATCACTGAATTACTAAGAAGAGCTAAGTCTCCTGCCATAGTTTACTCTTTCCCTTTGTAAAGAAAATAAAAAACTATGTTCACCTCAAAGCTTTAATTAGGAAATTAAATTTAATAAATGTAATAAAAACTGTTCACATGTAACTAGAAATCACTAAATTTGCTCATATAAGCTTTTTTTTAAGTTGTCAATTCTCTTTTCCCTGTTTAGTAATGATTATTTCCATTAGCTATATGAACTAGATCTATATAACTGTGGGAAACCTCAAGGGACAGTGAGTTTTGGTTGGCTGGCTTCACTATATGAGAGTTAAATGGTGTCATAAGTGGTAAAGACCCCAATACCGAGAGAATTAACCATCTGTAGCAGATTGCCCCCACAGACTCATCCAGTTATAAGGAGAAGGCATCTACAGACTGAAAGTGACAGTAAAATGGGAAATTTCAGTCAGGATAAATTTCCTGAAAACCCAAGATGATAAAGAATAAACTGAGGTAGGCACCAAAAAAGTGTAAATCAAGTTTTACCCACTTATATTTTATATGATTTATTGCCAGTACTGGAGGATTTTTTTTCTCCATGTAACATAGCAAAGTATATTAACTAATCTACCAAAGATGGTTTCTTCTTCAGAGCCATTGTCACCTTTCTATTGCATTTTAAGACTAAAACACTGAATCTTTAGAACACTTTCAAAATTTTATCCATTCCAGCATTCCATTGTAGATGCTATCATAAAAATAATAGTAATAACAGGCATGAATTATACCGGAAAAATCAGTATGCCTATTATAACTCAAATTAGGTAGTTCAATTATTAGTTATTTTAAAAATTCAACATGTATAGAGAATTTCTATATAACTCAGAAAGTTTGGATTCTCCCCCATCTATTTCCAGTCATAACTAGGATGGAGTGACTGGGGTTTTGTCCCAGCTGCCAACATTGAGAGGGTGTTCCTTTCAGTAGATAGAAACAACTGAACTTAGCCCTTATTTTGACTTTCCATTTTAAAAAGTGATGTTAAGATGCTAAGTATTCCTACATTTACCATACCTGGCTGAATGTGTATACTGAATGTTGTTTAAGCCCTTAACCTGGTTTTTATAAGACTTTATTGATTTCTTTTAGACTTCGGGCCAGTGGGCTGAATTGTTTTTCTATGACTGCATCCAGCAAAGTGCAAAATTGAAATTCCTTTGTTTTCTGTACAATAGGGATTATATCTGTTATACTTACCTTACAAGACTGATGTAAGATCCCATGAGATAACACATCTGAAGTACTTGGCAAACCTAAGGTAAGGGAAAAGGAAAGAGCATTCACTCAGAGGACCCAGGTTTGACACTTACCCCTGACTCTTCTTGCTTATAGGTCATGGACAAGTTAAGCTCCCTAGTCCACAGTTTTCTCATCTGTAAAATTAAAAGGTTAGATTGAGTGACCTCTGGAATCCCTTAAATCTAAAGCTCTACAATCCTATGAAATGATCATTTCATTACCATCACCTGGCCTGGAAAAAGCTTAAATATCTGTACCTGTTCTGTTTAATCCTGAATTAAACACACACACACACACACACACACACACACACACACACACACACACACATGCATGCACATCATGAACGTAAGAACAGACTAGATGTAGGGGAGACTTAATAATTCACCTATGCAGATATATCCTAGTCTTCTTTCTTTGAATTTAAAAAACAATGAAAACCACACAGGTAAGATGAGAGAAGGGAGCAACATTCAGATGCCTTGGAAAGGAAGCTCCTTCAAAACCACCATTTTGGTGAGTTAGACATTCACATGGACATCTCTTTTCAGAGGAAGGGAATGAAAGGTTGAGAGGATTAAGAGGAAGTGTGAAGAGCTTATCAGTGTACTAATGAACCACTTGGCAGGTTGTGAATCTAACTGCGAAGCTGTGGATAATTTGATTTTCCCTTTTTAACATTAAAGTACTCTTTCTTCCATTGGTTCTAACAGTTCTAAATGATTATTATATATACACATATAGATATAGATAGATTTTGCACATGTATAATATATTGCAATGTGATATAAAATAACATTATAACTTGTGTATACACAAACAGATTGATTTGTTGCTCCATATCTCTGTGTATATGTGTATGTACACATATATGTATATCATATAATATATATACTTCTAATCAAACACAATTTTGGTGCCAGTGGCAGGTTAAACTAAGTTTTTTAGTTCTGTTCTTAGAAATATCAAATAATTGGTTCCATTGTTTAAATGGATCACGGTGTAAAAGGACAAAAAAATCCAGAAGGAGAAATTGAGGGAGAGCTCATGAAAAAGCATCAGTAAAACAGCCCATGATTTCTTTTCTCTGCTACCTCCAAGGTATTTTTTAAAATTGCACTGGAAACTGCAGAAGTCTGGGCCACAAATGATCCCTGAATCTTAAGTTGCATGTTTTATTTCAGACTTGCAAAATCTGCCTCCTGTAAACCCTGGGATAATTTTCCAGGAAGAACTGTGGAAATAAAGAGACCCACTCTGTCTCCCTTCCTCCCTCCCCACTAAGATGTAGTGAGCTCAGAGTTGGTATGGCTCATTGGAAGTCTGTCCAAGGATTCTGTAGCATGGACTGGAAATGTGGGAGGTAGAAAAGAGAGAAGAGACATAAGTGAACCCACGATGTGAGGAGTTACCTTATGGCTCTAGTACCCCCCTCAGTGTAATGTAATGGAAAGAGTGTTGGGTCCAGAGCCAGGAGGGTGAGTTTGAATTCTGGCTCTGACACTTATAAACCTTAAAAGGACTACATTAATGTAAGTTTTTATCAGTGGAGACTTTGCTCCTATTTTTAACATTTTATATGCAAGACTTAATGACTTATTGTAATTTTAAATTTTTAGAGATCCTTTAGAATTGCATTATTTGCCAAAATGTGCTAAATGTTTAAGGGATTCTCTTGGAATTATGTTTAAAACACATTTCTAAATACAGTCTCAGTGTTCTGGACGCCAGGGTGAATGATGTTTAACCACAGTGTTACAGTGCCACCTAGTATTTCCATGTGGAAATGTCAAATAGTGAACCAGGATTTAGGTATAAATGTTATAAACTATATGAAACACACACACACACACACACACACACACACACACACACACACACACGATCTCCTTATGTTCAGAAATATCAAGTCAATAAAAATAAAAACTTATGCCTTCAGTGGCAAAAAAGGGATTCTGTATTGCATCTAACTATAGAAAGTCTAATCCTCTCTCCATGAACTATTAGGTCTTAACCAAGTCATTTAATGTCTGGGGCTCTAAAGTTCATCATAAAATGAAAAATGGGAAAACCCAGAAGAATGTTTTCAGTTCTATAGTACTTGGTGAGGTATTTAAATAAATCATATCTAGAAGCAAAAGACATATTCCAGAGATTATGGGAAATATGATGATATGGAAATAATCTTGGATTTGGAATCAGGAGATCTGGATTTGAGTCTCTGTTCAACTATTTAATATCTCTCTAACTTTGGGCTAGTCACAGTAATCGCTACACAAGTAATCTCTACAAGATTCATAACTACATGAAAGGACCTTGAACATCACTTAATCATAGTCAAAGATTAAAATTGGATGGAATGGTAGAGATGCCCAAGGACAGAGCTGGGATTATTTATCAGAAAAATAAAAGGATTAGATTCCAAGATCTCCAGATCAGACTCCAAAGACAAATGAGTCCTCTCTACTCTCAGAGTTGCCTTTTCTCATTCCTCATTCTCTTTGACTTTGACAACATTCTTTACTTACCCCTATTTCTTGAAAACTCTCTTGGTTCCTCCATTATTGATTTTCTGTCTTTTAAACTCGTGCTCCATGATCTCCAGTTCTTTCCTTCACTGTGGGCATTGCCCCAAGGCTCAGTTTGGGGACCTCCATTGTGTCTTTCTGTATTTACTGGGAGAAATCATATCTTTTCGAAACTGCAACTCATATTTTTTCTAATTTAAATATTACTATGGCACCAGTTCTGAATCCCAGCTGTGTAGAGTATACCTTTGATATACCACCATTATTTGAAGCTGTCCTCACTTCTACTCCTTCATTCAATTCGTCTCAAAAAAAGTCCTATTGATTCTTTTTTGAATTTCTCATTCTCAGAAGTTTATAGTCTTCTCCAACTGTTAATAGAGAATTTATGTTGGTATTTATTTATATGTTGTATTTATTGGTATTGGTGTTTAGAGGCTTCTTAGCTAGATGGAGAGCGGAAGAAACAGAGAGACAGAGAGATGAGACCAAGTGAGAGAGACAGAGACAGAGAGAGACAGAATGAGAAAGACAAAGAGAGAACAAAGGTAGAGACAGACAGAGACAGAGAGTGAAAAACAAAGATAGAGAGAGATAAAGACAGAGACAGAGTGAGAAAAACAAAATGAGAGGAGAGAGGAGAGAGACAGAGACAGACACAGAAATAGAAACACAGAGAATTAAACAGCAGAAAAGGGACAAAAATCCAGGTTCCCTGTCTCAAAATCCAATACTTTTTATGCCATGTTATATTTGCCATGTTCGCCGTACTCTTTTATTTGTTAGTATTATTCCTTATATTATGTCTTACACCCTATACACTAGGTATAAAGTATCTAAGTTTTCAGACTTGAGCACACATACATTTATATGTATGTATATGTATATTTATGTGCTTATATATACATACATGTGTGTATATATATATTATATATATACACCTATATGCACATAGACATATATTTGATATAGGGAGTGGGGGTAAGAGGTGGGAAGGTCGAAATGAATGAAGAAAATACACATAGATAGATAGAAATTATGTGCCTTCTCTAAGAAAGTATTTTAAGGCAGGAACTGTCATGTCTTTCTTTTGCATCCTTCACAGTATCACTGAATGAATATACATATATACATATGTATATATGTATATATATATATATACATATATATATATATATATATGTTATGCATTGGATAAAATTCTAAAACACAGGGGACTTCTGCAGATTTCCCTCAGAGGATAAATCCAAGAATAACCTTGGAATAACCTGAACTGCCTGGAAAACTCTTTAGCAATATTCTAGCTACCCAGATATCCTTGTAATTATTGGACTCCTTAATGTTATCATTTAGTCATGTCTTATTTAATTTTTAAAAGCTAATCACCTAAGTTCCAAGTTGAAGGCTGCACGTGCATGTTTTAATAGTCTCATCTATCCTTATTGATATTGCTAAAAATATCTTCCCACGAGGAATTGAGAAGCTAGGGCAGTGTGTAGGGATTCCAGCTTCCCTTCAACCCAGACTAGAGAAATGATTACTGGATTACCACTGGAAGCTCCCCTGAGATGGATTAGATAGAATTTCCAACTTTGCTCCATATTTGCTAAGAAGTCATTGGGCTCTTAAAATTGGCAGATTTGAAATTCAGATGATTTTTGACCTAGTGAGAAAAAGAATTCTCTATTTGGAGAACCATGTCTTTAGCATCTAATCAGGAGATGATGGGAAATCTTTTTTTTCTCTATATATCTCTCTTCCCCATACCTACCCCTGACTGATGCTTGTTACTCACCTCACACTGACGCCAAGAAGGTTGATTAATCAATCCATCGATCTTGATAAAGTGCCTTGAAATGCCCTGAAGAATTACACAAAGTACTAGTTTGTTCCACAGACACTGTACAAGGCTGGAAAAAAAAGTTCTCTGCCTCCGATTAAACACTCTCACCGTACCAATTATCTGACTTGATTATGGTGTTCTGTCTTCTTCCCTGTCTTCAAGGTGGCATTTAGCATAAAATATTCACATGCTTGCTTGATACTAAGTACTTTTATGTAAGGCTATGAGATACCTTTATGAAGAGAAACTTGGCACAGGAGAGTTCATGTAAACGAGTTGCTAAAAATGAGACACATGACAATGAGAAGGGTTTTTCCCCACTTCATACATCCACCTGGTAGAGAGTTTTAGAACTAGAAAGAGTCTTAGATAAAACATTATCCAATCTCCTGATTTAACAAATGAAGAAACTGAGGTCCATCCAGATGAATGCCATTCAAGGACAAAAACTAGTAAGAGGAAGAGAAAGGCTTGAACCAGGTTTTCTTATACTTACAAGACAAGATTCTTGTCACTATACTTAGTTGATAGGCTTACAGCACAGTAAGGGGAAATTGTGTCCTGTAGGAGTGATTTCTAATGATGAAAAATTCAGATTTTTTTTTTTATGTGCTCTATAATTTCATAGGAAAGAAAGGGGCAAAGGGTTAGGGAAGGTGGCATTTTTTGGTGTTTTGTCCCAAGAGTCAAATGAAATTCAGAAAAGAAAATAGGAATTTCAAGGCTAGAAAACCTCTGTCTCAGACTTAGAAACTTAAATTCATATTTTGTGGTGGTCTGGGAAAAAACCTAATCATCTAATTACAGTACGTCATAATTATAACCTAGTCAAACTGGTTCTGAGAATTCAGGTTACTTCAAGTCTAGGGTGAGAGTTGGTATTTTCTCACTGGATTATCCCCTGCCTATTAAACTGTGTCCCTAAAAGTTAAAAATGAAAAGAAAAAAGTTAAATAATAATACCTTCTATTTTTTGCTTACCAGCATATTGTGACCGGTTTTTTCTTTGGCCTCAAGGAGCAAGAATTATTGAGTCCTTTTGGGGCTCCAATAGTCCCTTGAAAAGATGATAATTTCTCTCTCTTCCCTCCCAACCCCCATTTTCTCCAAACACTACCACATACAATGCAATCACCTCTCTGCTTAGATGTTGTGCAAATGCTTTATGTATTTATTCAGCTCAGTATATTCTCAATATGTCTTTCTGAATCAGCACTGTCTTGGAGTGGATGAAGCTAGAAGATGGAGAAGTATCTCTGATTTAATGTCTGTCAACTCCGGGTACAAATGTATGGAGTACAATGGGTAGTAATAATAGTAACAATCATAATAGCATTTATATAGGACTTTATGGTTTGCAAAACACTGTACATGTTATATTATTTTATGTGATTTTCGCAACTTTGCAAACTATTATCCCATTTTACAGGGAATAAAATTGAGATAGAAGCTGAGCAATTTACTCACTAGTAAGTATCTGAGGCAGAATTTGAAGGCAGGTCTTCTTGATTGCAGGTTTAGTATTCTTCCTCACTATACCATTCTGCTACCTTTTAAGTTATGCATGTGTATTTACATATATATATATATATATATATATGTGTATATATATATATATTTGTATATACACAAATACATACACATATGTATATATATATATATATATATACATATATATTGCAATATAGATAATAGAAATATAACCACCGGTAGACTAGTCAGTATTCTGGGTAGCAAAAATAAAAATAATCAAACGATCTTTGATTTCATGGATATGAACATTACTTCTAACAGCCTTCCCATCTTCTACAACCTCTCTTATTCCACCACAAACTTACCACAGGAATTATTTACAGGTACTGTCAGGATCAACAACAAACACTTATTATGTGTTGTGAGCTATACTCTCTTTCTTTTGACTTCAGGAAGATAAATCAAGCGCAGGTGCCATCTATCAGTTATCCCTTGCTTTTTCCATGTAACCAGTCCTTCTTTTTCCTCTTAGAATCAGAGATCAAGAAGAGGCCTTAGAGATGTTTAGTCTAACCCACTAAAGTTATCCAAGGACTTTAAGGGATTAAAAATATATGAATCCAGATCCTCTGACTCAGATGTCATTACTTTATACCTATGCATTTGATATTATTTACACTGATTCTCCTTTTCCATTCCATAATTATAATATGTTATAGTTGGCTTATAGTGACTGTGAGTTTCTCTTTTGAGCAATTTTAAAATTCAGTCTTTCAAAGATTATAATGTTCTTTTATTCTCAGCCATGCAACAATTCCAGAAGAATGCCAGTAATAAAAAGACAGGTCTTCAATTCAGGGAAATGGTCAAGGTCAATATAATAATTTATTATTTCCCAAAGGCAATGCTTCTACTCTGGGTCCAATTTACTATGTATTTTCAATGTCTAAATAAAATATACAGACACAAAATATTTGCAAGATCTAGTCATTAGCCATTCACCTGCATAAAATTTAGGTGATTCTATAGTTTTCCATTTTTGATGCAATCAGCAAAATGTCATCCACAAACAGGAGTATCTGGATAAGCTCACTACCTACAAGTATTCTTTTCAACTCTGACTGTGCAGCTAGATCCCTCTGATAAAGGGCTAAATATGTTTGTTTGAAACATATTTGAATTCGTTCTCCTCATTTTATGCTCTCTTGATATTATCCAATCAATTAATTGACAAGCATTTCTTAAGTACTTACTACATGCTAGTCACTGTTACTCAATAAAAATCCAAATATAAAGAAACAATCCCTGATCAGAAGATTGTTGAACAAGGTTATATCTGTTGTATTGTTTCTAATAATATTGTATAATTTTAAGATATACATGGAAGAAACTTTATCAGAGAAGAGTTTTCAAGATAATAACTTGCTCTACTGAATTAGATGTTCATTTATAGTCAATAATAAATGCAAGAGGGTTTTCAATTCTCTACATCTTTTGATAAATTGGTAAAGGTGAGGTTTATTGTGTAATATTTCTTTCAAAAGTCTGGCTGTTCCCATCTAATGCTCTGATCATAGATGCCCGTAAGACACTTTCATCTACTCTACTGCAAAGATTGGGAAGAAAATGCATGGGTCCAGAGCATTGTACCTAGTATCAGATTTTTTTAAAAATACATTTATTGGATTTGCTTTTTTTCTCATCTTCCTCTTCTTAAAAAGAATCTTATAAGAAACAACTTCCTGGAAGGTATGGGAAAGAAAGATATGGCAAACTTAAGCATTGTAAACAGCAAAGATAGCAATAAAATCTATTTAAATTATTTTTAATTATATAGATTGAAAGGTAAAAATATGGGTTAAAATTAATGATCTTTCTGGTTACTGTTGTATAATAAAATTAATTTTTTTCATATATTTGATATCTTCTATTTCTCTCTATATATAAATTATTTGGTCCAGTTGTTTCCCCATCTTTGCTTCCTTCCATGCCATTTCTATTTCTTCAATATGTACATGTGGGATTATGTTAAATTCCAGTAGAGACTTCACTATCTTTGATGGTCAAAACATTTCATTATAAAAACCTTTGCAGATCTTTTCCATATTTCACTTAATTGTTGTTCTCCTACATTGTAATGCTTTTTTTTCTCCAAGAGCAGAAAAGTAAAGACACTGATGTCATAACTAAGTCTGATAGCATTATTTTAATTTCTAAGTATATAGCCAATCACGGAATGTCTACGTATTCGAAACACAGAATATGTTCCAAAATCTATCCCTCCAAGGGACTTCTCTAACATATCATCGTTTTTCTCTCTCAGAAGCTCTCTTAAGTCTCTACTTCAGGGAGTCTGGAACATGTCCAGACCCACATTATGAGTGTATAAAATACTTTCTTAGGAAGAAAAAGCACAGGATTTGGAGTCAGATAACCTAGGATTGAATAGATGTTTTATTCCTTGATCAGCCACTTAGTCTCACTGAATCCCAGTTTCCTCATATATAAAATGAAATGTTGGGCGAAATAATCTCCAAAGTTCTTTCTAGATCTAAATTATCTGAACTTAATAATAGACCCTAGCAACCAGCAAGATACAACAACCTAATTCATAGCCCTAGAGTATCTTGCAAAGGGGAAAAAAATCTCTCTCTTTTTTATCTACACATTTTTTTTCCTGCAGACACAAAACAATAATAAACATTGCTTGTAAATGTTCTTCATATGGTATAGTAAAAAGAACACTGGAGGTGGAGTGAAAAAGCTTGTTTTCAAATTCTACCTACGGCACTTGTTACTTGTGTGACACCGGGCAATTCAATTAACTTTCCTGGGACTTAGTTTGGTCATCTATGAAATGGTAAAATCAGACTAGCTGGCCATTGAGATCTCTTCTAGATCTATGATCCTATTCACAATGTTTATTTGGACTTTTCATTCAAAAACATTTTTAAAACGATCTTCAAAATTTTTATTCTCAAACTATTTTTGTAACTTAGAATACTGAGATAACTATTGTACAAAAAAATTCCTTCAAAATTTTAAGGAGCAGTAATTTAATGGTCCCCAAGTATAGCCTCATTCCTCTTCTAATAGTAATAATAATTTCTGTTGGGCCCAAGGGAGCAAGGCTAATCTTATACTCCCTCTCTAATCCGGAGCCCTCTGGTTTGGACCCATACAAAGTCAAGGTCAGATTCAGTCCTAAGGTAGCCTGACCCATCTCTATGAGGCATCAGAGTTTTTTTCCCTCAGACACTTTGGCTATTTTTTTACACAACTGCATCTTGGAGAAGAATAATTTTAAAGTTTAGGTTTTGGATTTTGTTTAGAGTCTTCCCAAAAAGTTGAGTAAAAATACATGATGTGAATCTAATATGGTTCGGTATTTTTTCCTACACGCAAAGTAATGCCAAAAATAAAATAATAATAAATAGCCATTAAAAGAAGACTTAAAATAAGGTTCAGTAACTTTATTATTGCATTCTCTCTCAAGAGCTTGACAATTAAAACTCTCCAGAATAAAAATGGTTTGTGGAGCTACTCACTGGGTAGTACACATTTCACCTCAGCTTTGCACTGTTCAAACATCTCTTAGTATATATTTTTTGCCAATTCTGGCCAGGACTTTCGTTCACCCAATGAATAAATTGTTTTACTTTCAAAGTCACAAAGTCACCTCTAAACCATATCAAGTTCCTTTTTTGATTGACTAATAAGGAAAAAAAGCAAGGAAGTTATACATTTTCTTGTGTATATACAAGGAACCCAGGTACACACTTTGGTTAAGTTTCCTGTTCTAACTGCCAAGTAGGGGCAATCACCACAATGAGAAGAATGGGTGGCTCACTGGATAGAGCACCAGCCCTGGAGTCAGAAGGATCTGAGTCCAAATCCAGCCTCAGACACTTAACACTTCCTAGCTGTGTGACCCTGAGCAAGTCACTTAATCCTAATTCTCAAAAAAAAAAAAAAAAATGGGGTGGGGGGAGGAAGGAGCAAAAGAATACTATCTCTGTCCCCACACTCTCATAAGGAGTCTAGTCAAAGAACTAATCGTTACTCGAGAGAATTTATAGAAAGGAACAAGCTAAGTTGTTTCTCTTTTTTAGTCAATACTGTATCCCAAACTTCTTGCCAAAATCATAGGAAAGGGCAGAACCAAAAAATTTCTTGGACTTGCTATCAATCATACCAACGAGTAAAGTCCTATCAAGTCCTTTCAGCTCCAAGAAACCACATGGCCTGATGGGCCAGAAGCCCAATCATCACCAAAGCTCCTAAGGGGGAAGTCATGATGACCTCCTGAAGCAGGCAGAGAGGCTCTACCTCTTCTCTGTGCATTTCCTCCCACCCCTTATATTCTGATCCAGACCTCCGAGAACTAAATACCTGATTCCTTCTAGAATTGTATCCAATTCTATCACTGAATCGATTCATTTTGCTTCATCATCTATATATTTTACAATTGGGAGGATGTAAGACAATGATATTGTGATGTAAGGACAAAAACATCAATCAAATATCCATTTTTGAGAGTTTTATCAGAGATCATCTCTAAGGTTACATAATAAATATGTATATTATATATTTTACATTATATATATATCAGAGAGAGAGAGAGAAGTTAATCAGCTTATTGAAGGTTAATTTCTCATTTGATTCTAATCTGCTCTATGTGAAAAAGTTCCCCCTTCACACCTCCAAGAAACCTATTTTTCCTCTCACAATTCTTTAATGAAATTGGGTTAGTAGAAGGGAAGAGGAAGAAAGGAAGGGCTAGAGAACTGGAGAGATCGTAGTAACCTAGTTTTTGAGCTGAGAGGAAGTTTGTTGGTCATCAAATCCAATCCTCTCATTTTACTTGAGAAAACTGCGACCTAGAGTTTTATTCATGGTCATGCAGTTAGGCAGTGACAGGGGTAGGAGTCAAATCCATGTCTTCTAATTACAAAAGCACGCATCCCTCTACTTACGTCATCTGACCCACTAATTTATTCATGAAGGATAAAAGAATCCATTCTGATTTTTTTTTTCTTGCAAAAACATTGGATAGCGTAACAAACTTCTTTTTGCTAATTTGGACCTAGGATTTCATGGGTATAAGGATTTCATGGTATGCACATTCACTCCACCAATTCAGATTAACAACCGGAATGCAACCTAGAGTTTTACTGAGGTGTCTGAAGTATTAAGAGATTAAACGATTTGCCTTTGGTCACCCAGTTAGTCTTCCCTGTTCCTAGACCAGCCTTCTACCCACTCCCCCAAGGTTGCCTTTGATTTGACTGATTAATGAGGCCAAAATAAGTGGAGTGATTTAACTCAAGGGCATGTCACCCTCTGTGTTCTTTTCTCAATTTTAGCAATTTTGGAATGACTTCATAAGATGAAAATGACCCTAGGCCCCGATGAATCAGACAGGAAACAAAGTGGTTTGTCCCAAATCACATGCATTTTAATAGACACTTATAAATTGATTTGCCAGATTTATAAAGATTGATAGATTCATTTTAGCTACAAATACAAGAATGCAGAAAAGACAAATTCAAAGGAAGGCCTTATGGGCCAGGAAATATTACGTCCCATTTGGGATAGAAAGTCAAGAGAGGTAAAGTCAAGGTCGCTTAATCACTCACTGGCAATGCCAGATGTTCATATTCCTCATCCCCCTCCCCTGTTCATTAGCTCAAGGGGCACACACTATCTAAGCATTCCCTTTACATTGTTAAGTCACAAAACTGGAATACCTGACTGATTCTTAAGTGATAATCTTTAGAACAAGCATACAAAGGAAACTGGAGCTAATGGCATTAAAAAATCACCCCTTACCCTTTCAGGGTTACTCTAGAACCATGAAGGGTAAATGTAGTCAAGCTCTGGGGCCTTAATTCATTGATAGTGGTGGGAGTCGGAATAAAGATGTTTTGAGTTTAAGTGGACCATGTACAGACTACAGAGTAGATGGAACACTCTGAAGTGGGATTTGGAGGCAGCCAAAGTCTCCTATAGTATCCAAGCTGAGCCTTGAAGGAAATCAAGAAGCTGTAGGAAGAGCATTCTGGGGGACAAGCAGGGCAAAAACACGGAGTGGGGACATGAAGTGCTATTCTCAAGGAATCTCACGTATAACAAAATTGAAGCTATTCACCATGAGTTCCCTCTTCTTCCCCCTTCCTGATCTCTTCACTCACATTCTAATATTTATTTTCAATCTCTCCCCATCTACTGGCTCATTCCCAAATGTCTCCTTCATCTTGGGGGAAATTGTCCTATTTCTCTTTTGCCATATGTGGCTAAACTCCTTGGAAAGGTCATCCTCAACAAGTGCCTCACTTTCCTTTTCATTTGATTTATTATTCCACTGACACCTCTGTCCAAAGTTACTAATATTTAGTTGCCACATCCATATTTTCTTTTCTCGTTCTTCATTCTCCTTGACCTTTCTGCAGCCCCTGACTCTCTCTTCCTTGATCACTATTTTCTTTTCTCTAGGTTTTGGGAAACCATTCTCTCCTGATTCTCTTCCTATCTCTCTGAGTGCTTCCCGGTCTCTTTTATTGGAACTTCATCCAGATCATAACATCTAAGAATGTTTCTCAAAGTTCGGTTCTTGGACTTCTTCTCTTCTCCCTCTGTAGTACTTCACTTGTCAGTTCCCATTAGTTTAATTGCCATTCCTATGATTTCCAAATCCATCTATTCTGTCTCAACCTCTGCTGATTTTCAGTCTCACACTTCTCCCTGTCTTTTGGACATCTCAAATTGGAAGTCCAGTATATAGCTTAAATTCAACATGTCTAAAACAATACTCATTATCTTTCCTCCTAAACAGTCCCTATTACTATAGAAGGCAACATCATCCTCCCAGACCTTCAGGTTCACAACCCAGGAGTCATCCTCATTCCCCACTATCTCTCACCTCCCATCTCCATTGCCAAAAACTAACAATTTTACTTTTACAATATTTCATAAGTATTTCCCCTTTTCTTCTTCTACTTCGCCTCCACTCTAGGGCAGACCCTCATCACCTCACACCTGATTATTTCCATAGTCTGGTGGTGGGCCTGCCTCGTCCAAGTCTCCCTCATTCCAATCTGAATCAAGACTCAGCCACTAAAGTGATTTTCCAAAAGAGCAAGTCTGACCATGTGATACCCTTCCTTTCCTTGCCCCGCTACACATATTTATACGCTCAATAAATTCCAGGCCTCTGTCATTTTCAGGATCAAATACAAAGGCCTCTTTTAGAATACAAAGCCCTTCACAAACTAGCTTCCCTCACCTACTTTTTCTTACATTTTACTCTCTACCACATACCCTTCCATCCAATGCCTCTGGCTTCCAGGATATTCTTTCCATTAACCCTCTAGGGATAAAATGCTCTCCCTTTTCACTTCTACCTACTACCATCCTAGACCCTTTTAAGTCACAGCTAAAATCTCTTATCCTATAGGAAGCCTTTTCCAACCGCTTTAATTCCAGCCTTCCTTCTCTTAATTATTTCTTATTTATCTTATATAAAGCTTGTTTGTATGTATTTGTGTATATAATGATCCTTCATTAGATTGTGAGCTCCTTGAGGGCAGAAATTGTCTTTTGCCTCTCTGCATTCCCATTGCTTAGCACTCTTATAGAATAGGCATTTAATAATTGGTTGACCATTATGACTAAATCATTAAAAAAAATGTGAGGAGTCTGGAGAGACTTGAGACATGAAGACCTGTTAGAAGGCCATTGCAATAAACTATGGGAGAGGTGATAAGGACTCACAACTTGGGAGATTGGAAATGTGTAGAGGTAAAATCCTCTGCAGTGGAGGAGGGATAGGAGTGGAGGAAAGGAAATTGTTCAGGTGGCATGAAGGTATTGTGTACATTGCTTGGACAACTGGAAAATTAGACAATTAAGGAGCAAACCCATAAGGCAGAATTTAATAAGTCTGACCCACTGCAATAGCATCCTAATTGGTCTCTTTTCCTCTAGTCTTCCTCCTCTCCAGTCCATGCTCCACACAGCTGCCAGAATTATCTTCCTTATACCTCTGCTTTTGCCATTGCCAAGCTCAAGAAACCCCTGTAGTTCTCTGTTACTTAAAGGATAAATTACAAATTCTTCAGTGAATTCTTAGTGGTTTCAGTTCAACCTATTTGTTATTGTAGTAAGAAGTAGATTCTACTCACGGTTATGCAAGCATCCCTTCAACTCTCTTTCCTGTCTTTCCCTTCTTTTTTTTTACTCACTTTTATTTTATCCATGTTCAAATCTGCTGCATGTCCCTATTCCTAAATGCATCCTTCTCTTCTATCACCTTGATCTCTCCCTCTCATAAACTTCTGTAGTTTTGTATGTACTACTCATGACAATATGATGTTGAGCAAAATTATATAGGCCTTGTTAATTATTTAGGATCATTTGTAGACATGTTATAAATATCAAAGGGTGAACAATCCAACTACATGCCCAAGAGATTTGGTGATTTTACTATAATATTTGATACTGTGGATTATTCCTTTTTTTTTTCCTGCATTCTCCCTCCTTCCTTGGCTTTTCTCTCTTTGGTTTCCTACTACTACTTTAACCACCTATAAGTCTTTTTGCAAAATCATAATCTGTGCCCTACTTTCTTTTGGATAAATATGCTCAGGGCCCTTTTCTCTCTCTCTCATATATATATATATATATATATATATATATATATATATATATACACTTTATATAGATATACAGATATATATATAGATATATATGTATATATACATTATGTGTATATATGTATATGCATATCTATATATACTCTCTTGGTGGTCTTATCAATTTCTATCACAAATCTAAATATCCAGATGTTCCCTATCCTTAGTCCTAAGTGGCCATTCTACAAATTTCCCAGTGACTAGGATGCCAACATTCATTCCCCACTCACCCAGGTTTACAACTTCAAAATCATCTTCAAGTTTTCTCATACACACACCAGAAAAAGGTTAATTTTAGCTTCATGATAGCTCTTGCTTTTATCCCTTCTTCTCATTCATACAGCCACCATCTTAATTCAGACTATTATTATTTTCCATCTACGGTATTGCAATAGCCTCCTAATTGGTGCCCCTTTGTCCAATATCTCCCTCCTCCGAGTCCTCCTATCAGTTAGCAGAAAAATCTTCCTGATGCACTTGCCTATGTCACTCCTTTGCTCAAGAAGCTTCAATGATTCTTAAATACTTTTAACATAAAGTATCAAAACTCCCTATTCTTTTGGGATAAAATACAAATTTATTTATTTATTTATAGTCTATTTACAGTTCCCTGTGGACTGGTCCTAATCAGTTTTCTTTTTCCTAATGCCACATTATGTACTTTCATCTCCCCTCTGTTCCAGCCAAATTGGTCCACTTACTATTTCCCATCTCCTACCTCCATGCCTTTTAACAAGCTGTCCTCCCTTCCTGGTATATTCTCAATCCTCACCTTGCTTTAGAATCTTTGGCTCCCATCAAAGTTAGGACTCAGGGGTCATTTTCTACATGACACTGTTCTTCCTTTCCCCAAACTATTTGGCACACCCTCCCTGAACAAAAAATTAGTACTGAATTCATATATATTTTGTACTTACTGTCTACATACACTGGATCACCCTAAAAGAAGAACGCCAATTCCTTGAGAGTCAGACCATGTCCTTTTTTTTCTGTTTCCCCAATAAGTGTCTTGCACACACAGATTTTTTATTTAATTTAATTTTCTTCCCAATTAAACTATAATCACCTTAATGACACCTTATATTCCTTTGCATACCTCATAGTGTTTTGAATGTGAATAAATAGTTAATGAACGAGTGAGCACTGCCAGAATCCCTCCACCAAATTTCAAGTTTGCCCTTTTTACCAATAACAGCTGCTTGCTATTACCTCCCCATACCCCAAGGAGAGCTAGCCCTGGGTAAAACTTTGATTGCAGACAAGGACTAGTTTCCCTTTTACTTCTCCTATGGGGATATAGTCTTCCTTGAGGTCCTCCTCTCTATCCAAACTTGCTGTAAGAGGAGATCTCTTATGAATATGTTAGTTTTATTTTTTAGTGATTTTATTAACAAAAATTATTTTTTCTTTCTCCATTTTTCTGACTATCCATCAAAAAAGAAAAAGAAAAGAGAACCCTTGCAACAAATACACTATATAAATCCCTAAATTGATCATATCAGTTACTCAGTCAGTGAATGGGCAGTCACCAAGCTTTTATTAAGCACCTACATCCCCTGTTAAACCTCTGTGCCAGGGACTGTGCTAAGTGCCGGGGATACTGCTCTGGGAGAGTTAATAGTCTAATGAGGAAGACAATATGCTCCCTCATTAATCACACATTATATATATGGAAAAAGTTGGAGTGATTTCCATGATTCTATTGCTTATACCTTAGAGTGACTGGAAGTTGAAGTGCTCACTTTCTCAAAGGTTCCTGCATTTATAACCTCCTTTCCAACTATGATTTTGTGTAATAAAGGAATTTTAAGCAATTGGAACCCAGGAGAGGCAAAGCTTAGGAGAGGAAGTTTAGTGAGGGGAAGGAACAGAGGTCCGAGAAAGGGACGATTGAACCCAAAGAATCAGATATAGATAGGATTCATCATACATATGGTCAAATTACTTTTCCATTACTTTAATGGCCATCTGGGATAGAAAAAAAAATCAAAACTCAAGAGAGTCTGAATTCAATTCAAGAATTGAAATTATTTTGCCGATGTTGCATTTGACTACCTAAATCATGTAAGAATAGTCCTCAAGCTGTCACATGTCAGAGCTGAGGTTGATGTATTTTATTTCACAGTTTTATAAAATGTGAGTGGTGAATAGAGCTTGGGAATGGAGACCAAAAGGTTTACCTAGAACATTTGAAAGAAAATACTTCTGGAACTCCAATGTGCACATTCAAATGGACATGCACTAGCCTCAGAAAATGTTCTTAGGGGCTTTTAGGCATCTGGGTTACCTGGAGACTGGTAACCTGGGAAGAGCATTGTATCCCTTTAAACATGCATGAATAAGACTGCAAACCATGGCTACTCCTTGCTGCTTCCCCCTCTCTAAGAGGCAGATGAAAGATAGCAGTGTTAGGCAGACTACTACCCTTATTTATGCTTCAGAAAGTGAAAATCATAGATCTGGAATTGTCCCTTCCCATCATCCTGGCCGTAAGTATCACCTTCTCCATCTATAGGTACACCTGATCTATAGCTCTGTATATACTTTTATGTGCACTTAAGGCATTTTCATTTATATTATATTTATTCACATCTTACCTTCCCTTACTAGAAGATAAATTCTTTGAAAAAGGGAAGGGAATAAATATTTATTAAGCATATACTATGAGTCAAGCATTCTGCTGAATACTTTACAGATATTTTCATTGATCCTCACAACAATCCTGTGAAGTAGTTGTTGGCATTACGTTCATTTTACAGCTGAGGAAACTGAGGCAGACAGAAGTTAAGTGCTTTGCCCAGAGTCACAGAGTTACTCAGTGTTTGAGGCCAGATTTAAATTTCTGTTTTTCCTCAGTCAAAGCCCAATAGTCCAGCTACTGTTCCATCTTTGAAAGCAGAGTCCTTGTTTTTTATCTTTTTATTCTCCTTCTTTACTCCATTCCACAATTGCAGTTCAGGAAGCTGTATATTGTAAGTGTTAATGCAATGTTTCTTTAACAAAGGAAGGAAGGAATTAATATGTGAATCAATCAATCAATCAAAAGATGCCCATGCTTCATAAGGCTCTAGGAAAAGGACATTCTATAAAAATAAAGGACGCAAGAAACAGTTTGGGGTTTATAATAAAGGAAAAAACTCAGAACCACTGGCAAACCAGGCAAGAAACAAAGTAGACTTCATTTATTAGTAGATAGAAAACCAGCTCTGAAATCAGAGACCATGGGTTCAAATCCCACCTCCCATAACTGCTCCATCTTCAGCCTTAAATAAATCACTTAAGTTTCTCAAGCCTCAGTTTCTACATGTGACATAAAGAAGTACAACAATATAGCTACTGAGTTGATTAGGTTTGATTGTTGCCCTTCAAGCTTGAAGAGGACCAAAAATGACATTTGGGGGGTCAAGACATAGTGTGTCTGATTGTGGCTGATCATACCAATATGAGTTTGGAAGGTCCTACCACAACAGTGCTTATGAACAGTTGCAATGGAGAGATCTCTAAAATAAGAGGGTCAGACAAAATCTCCTTGAGTAGGTCCCAAGCATATTCTTTATCTTCATTAAATCATGGATTCAGGCTTAGTGGTGACCTTGACCATCATCTAGTCAGTCCTCCTCATTTTATAGGGGAGGAAAGTGAGATCAAGAAAAATTGAGTTATTTGCCTAAAGTTTAACCAGGAGTAATTAGCAGAGCAAAAATCTGAACTCCAGGTCAGATTCCAAATCCAGAACTGATGAAAAACCCTAGTAGGTCCTGACACAAAGAGCCTTAGACCCAAGATAGGAGAATAAAGGTTTAATTTCCCTTAGGCTCCTGGTCCCTTGTCTAGTATTGTGAAAACCTCCATCTTCTCCAGCAGTAATGGGGGACAAAAATACCAAGTCCCTACTCTCTTAGAAGATGCAATGAAAAAAAAAATATGTGATTTTGTAGGGTAGTGATATGTATGTTCAACTAATTCTTCTAATCCTAATCCACCATTTTGTCTGCAGAAAAAAAAAAATCAAAAAGGTTTCCTAATACCACAATACTCTTTTACACATAAAAGTTTGACAATTGGCAAGTTACTAATAACCGGTTTTTATTCTTCTTCCCTCTGTGCAGTTTTGCTTGGTCAGCTTGTTATATCAAGCTGCTTGGGCTATACCAGACTTTATGAGTACTTTTTTTTTTCCTCTCTCCTTTTAATTAACTCTAAAATCTTATTAGCCCAATTATTGGCAATATGTTACAAGGCACCAAGACTGCAGCTGTGTGGTTGTATCTTTATTAAAACAGCAATCCTATGAGTTAAGAAACCTCCAGCATTCCATTATAAACTCTATCAAGGCAAGGGAGATAACTCAGTTTGCAAATTGGTCCCAGTTCAAACTTGGCAAGGGAATGCAAATTAGATTTGAATTAATTTGGCTTTTTTTTACCCTCACTCTTCTCTTAAAACCTGTAATTCTTATTAGCAATTAGCACCAGTTCATTTTACACTGGCATTTAGAGAGGTGAACTAACTCATAAACTAAGAATCCATAGCCTCATGTTATTTTAACTTAAGAATGGCTGTGTTCCAAAAGGCAAAGAAATGTACTTTTTAAAATACATATATATTTTTTTCTTCCAAAGAGGAGCACAGAAGTCCCTGAATTTTACAAAGCTCAAAGAGACAGAAGATCATGAAATGTTCTATTCTCCTCCGACCCAGACAGTTCTAAGAGCAGTTAGAATGAACCCAATATAACCTTCTGCTCTACTGAGTGTACTAAATATAGGTTCACACCTAGACTTTGCCCAAAGGCATCCAACACTAATTGCCTTTAAGACAGACCCACACAGCAAGGTGCCCTTATTAGAAGCATGGTAATATTCTCAGATGTAAAGCATTTTAAAGGTTGTGCAGGAGGAAAACCAAAGAACACCTATCATTGCATCGTAGAACTTTGAAATTCTTATAAATTCTACCTAGTTCAATGATTCTAAATTTTTTTCCTTCAAAAATCCCTTTGTAAAGGCCTAAACACCCCAGTGTCTATCCATGGCCATAAAAATAGTAAGTGGCAAAGTCAGGACAAAATTGACATTGCAAAAAGCCCAGTTTGGGCTTGAGAGGAGGAGAAATCTTCCTAACAAGAAGAGTTTTCCATAGTGGAAGGGACTGCCTTGCCAGGAAGGGGGCTTAAGGTTTTCAAGGAAAGGTTGGTGGCCACCTGTGGGTCATCATCAGTCATCCTGACTTATGTCTTACCACTGGACCCTAATAACTCTGGAGGAGAGAGTAAGGCTCATGACTTTGCACAGCTCTGTCTTACTTAAATCCAACTTGCCTGCAAGTCAAGACATCACCTTCCTGATGTCATTTGTCCTCTTCGAGAATGAAGAACAAACAAGAAAATAGGTAACCACTTGTCAAGTTGATATAGATAGAATATATAGCAATGTAGTCAGAGGACTAGATCTAAATTCAAGAAAATGGGTTTGACTTTTGCTTAAGATCCTGGCTAAGCCTCTCTGAGACTCACTTTCTCCATTTGTAAAATGGAAATAATAATAACATCTATTCTGCTGGATTTTGTGTGTGTGTATGTGTGAATGAATTTATATATACATACATTTGTAGATATCCATATGGTGTGTGTGTGTGTGTGTGTGTGTGTGTGTGTGTGTGTGTGTATTATATATATATGTATATATATACATATATATATTTTATTACAAAAATAGATTTATATTTATAATTTATACTATGCTATGTGCTATGTATACCATACTATAATATATACTATATACATATAATATATATATAATATATATATACTTTGAAAAGGATTTTAAAAGATTAAAGATCAAAATTATCTTTTCTGTTTTTAAAGATTATCTGGAGAGTATTTTTTCCAAAAGATATTTCCAATTAAACATTTCAACATTCATTTTTATGAGAAAAATGATCTTTTAAAAAATTAAGTCAATATTGTAGGAAGGCTTGTTATAAACCTTAAAGTTCTATATAAATGTCAGCTATTATTAGAGGGGATTCTTGTTTAGATACAAGTTAGATGAAATGGTCTCTGAGGTCCTCTCCAATTCCAAGATTATGTGATTCTATAACCACCTACTCCCATCTGCCACACTATTTTTTTTAATCTGCAAAATCCTTTGATACACACAACTCTCATTACATTCATCATTGTTATTTTATATGTAGAGGGTGGGAAGTTGAGTATGCTGGAGGCTAAAAAACTCAGGTTCTTGGTAAGATGAAAGAAGTGAAAAGATGGAGATGGAGAGAGCAGGAAACAATCCTATACTGTTTAGTGATAGGATTGAGAACTGTTTAATGATAGGATTAAAGCTACAAAGGCACTTAGTCATTACCTAGTCCAGTTTCATCACCTTACAGATGAAGACTGAGGCAAAAGGGAATCTCATATAGAGCAGACACTGAATTTAAAAACAGATATCCTGATTCCATGTTCTATGTTTCAATCTCTTTCCTTTGGGTAGAGCTTATCTAAATCTTCTTAACCTGACAGACAGCATTTGCTTAAGAAAATAAGATAATAAATTATATGTATATGTATAGATATATAATATTTTATGTATATATTATATATGTATATGTAATAATATATGATGTATATATATTTTTATATAAATATAAAATAAAAATTTATTGAGCACCCATTATGTGTCAGGCTGTGTACTGGGTTAGACAAATAACCAATCTTCAAAAGCCTATAAGTAAATATGAAATATTTAGTCAAGAGACAAGAGGTAATTTAGGGGGATATTAGTATCTAAGGGATTCCAGAGAAGGCCTCATATAGGGGATGTCTCTTCAACTAAGCTTTCAGGGAGCTAAGGATTCTAAGAGGCGGAAGTAAAGAAGGAGAACACTCAAGAAAAAGGACATAGCCTATCAAAAACACAAAATTAAGAGATGGTGAACAAGTGGGTGAAACAACAAATCATAGAAACATTTAATTATTTCATCCAAAAGAATGATAATAATGAGACAACATACCAAAATTTATGGGATGCAGTCAACACAGTTCTTAGGGGATATTTTATATCTCTAGATGCTTACTGAATAAAATAGAGAAAGAGAAGATAAATGATTTGGACATGCAACTAAGAAAGCTAGAAAAAAAAAATTTTAAATCCCAATTAAATACCAAATTTTAAATTTTGAAAACAAAGGGGGAGATTAATAAAAGTGAAAGTAAGAAAACTATTGAACTAATAAATAAAACTCAGAGTTGGTTTTATGAAAAAACTAACAAAAGAGATAAAATTTTAGCTAATTTGATTAGAAATAAGGAAAGAAGAAAATCAAATTGCTAGTATCAAAGACCAAAAGGATGAACATTTCACCAGTGAAGAGGAAATTAAAGCAATAATTAGGAGCTATTTTGTTTATCTGTATGTCAATAAATCTAATAATCTAAGTGACATGGATGAATACTTATAAAAATAAATGTTGCACAGATTAATAGAGGAGGAAATAAATTATTTAAATAGTCCCATTTTAGAAAGACAAATTGAACAAGTTATTAATCAACTCCCTAATCAAAAATCTCCAGAGCCAGATGGATTTACATATGAATTCTACCAAACATTTAAAGAATAATTCATTCCAATACTATTCGAACTATTTGGAAAGGAGTCCTACAAAGTTCCTTTTATGACACAAATATGGTGCTGATACCTAAACCAGATAGGATCAAAACAGAAAAAGAAAATTGTAAGCTAGTTTCCCTAATAAATATTGATGTAAACATCTTAAATAAAATATTAAAGAAGAGATTACAGCAAGTTATCATCAGGATAATATACCATTACCAAATAGGAATGCAGGATTGCAGGACTGGTTTAATATTAGGAAAACTATTGATATAATTGACTATATCAATAACCAAACTAACCAAAATTATATGAATACCTCAATACATGCAGAAAAAAGCATTTGATAAAATCCAACACCCATTACTATTAAAGACACTAGGGAACGTAGAAATGAATGGAATTTTCCTTAAAATGATCAGTAGCATCTATCTAAAACCATCAGCAATCATTATATGTAATAGGGATAAACTAGAAGCATTTCCAATAACATTAGTGGTGAAACAAGGTCCCCACTGTTACTATTCTATATTGTATTAGAAATGCTAGCTTTAGTAATGAGAAGAAAAAGAAATTAAAGGAATTAGAGTAGGTAATGAGGAAACCAAATTATCAATCTTTGCAGATGATATGATGGTATATATATGATGGAGAATCCTAAAGAATCAGTCAAAAAACTACCAGAAACAATTAGCAACTTTAGAAAAGCTGCAAAATACAAAATAAATTCACATAAATCATCAGCATTTCTATATGTTATCACTAAAGTCCAGCACCAAGAGATACAAATAATTTAAAATAGCTATAGATAATATAAAATATTTGGGAGTCTTCCTCCCAAGACAAAGTCAGGAACTATATGAACACAATTTCAAAATACTTTCTACATAAATAGTCAAATCTAAACAATTGGAAGAATATCAAATGTTCATGGGCAGGCCAAGCTAATATAATAAAGATTACAATTCTACCTAAATTAATCTACTTATTCAGTGCTAGGGAAAAAAATTAACAAAGTTCATCTGGAAAAACAAAAAGTCAAGCATTTCAATGGAATTAATGAAAATGCAAATGAAGGTATCCTAGCTATATACCAGATCTAAAACTATATTATAAAGTAGCAGTCATCAAAACCATTTGATACTGGCTAAGAAATATAATAGTCAATCAGTGGAATAGGTTAGGTTCATAAGATAAAATAGGCAATTTCTACAGTAATCTAGCGTTTGATAAACCCAAAGACCCTACTTTCTGGGATGAGAGCTCTCTATTTGACAAAAATTGTGGGAAAAATGGGAAATAGCATGGCAGAAACTAGGCATTGACCCACACCTAACATACTATACCAAGATAAGGTCAAAATGGGTTCATGATTTAGCTGTAAAGAGTGATATTATAAGCAAATTAGAAGAACAAAGGATAGTCTACCTCTTAGATTTGTGGAGAAGGGAAGAATTTATGGCCAAACAGCAAGAGTACAGTATGAAATGCAAAATGGATAATTTTGATTGTATTAAATTAAAAAGTTTTAATACAAACAAAACCAATGCAGACGAGCATAAGGGAAGCAGAAAACTGGGCAAAAAAATCTTTACATCCAAGGGTTTTGTTAAAGGTCTCATTTCTAAAATAACTAGAGAATTGACTCAAATTTATAAGAATACAAGCCATTATCCAATTGATAAATTGTCAAAGGATATGAACAGACAATTTTCAGATGAAGAAATTGTCATATGAAGAAATGTTCCAAGTCACTATTGATAATTGTTAAAAGGGATGTGGGAAAACTGGGACACTAATATATTATTGGTAGATTTGTAAATTGATCCAACCATTCTGGAGAAATTTAGAATTATTCTCAAAGGACTATCAAATTCTGCATACTCTATGATCCAGCATTGTCTCTACTGGGATTGTATCCCAAAGAGATCATTAAAAGGGAAAAGGACCCATATGTGCAAAAAAATGTGTATAGTAACTTTTTTTGTAGTGGCAAGGAAGTGGAAATGGAGTGGATGCCTATCAGTTGGGGAAATGGTTGAATAAGTTATGGTATATGAATGTTATGGAATATTATTGTTCTGTAAGAAATGACCAGCAGGATGATTTCTAAAAGACCTGAAGAGACTTACATGAACTGATGCTAAGTGAAATGAGTAGAATCAGGAGATTATTGTACACAGAAACAAGAAGATTACATGATGATCAATTCTGATGGATGTGGCTCTTCTCAACAATGAGGTGATTCAGACCAGTTCCAATAGACTGTGTTGGAAAGACCCATATGCATTCAGAAAGAGAATGGTCAGAACTGAATATGGATAACAACATAATTTTTTCACCATTTTTGTTCTTTTTTGCTTGCTTTTTGTTTTTTTTTCCTTTTTTGTTTTCCCTTTTTGATATGAATTTTTTTGTGCAGCATGATAAATGTAGAACTATGTATAGAAGAATTGTACATGCTTAACATATATTGGATTACTTGCTGTCTAGGGAAGGGGATGGGAGAAGGCAGAGAGAAAAATTTGGAACACAGGGTTTTACAAGGTTGAATGTTGAAAACTTTCTTTGCATATATTTTGAAAATAAAAAGCTATTATTTAAATGTGATCTAAATTCAGTTCTGACCATGGTGGAGTGTGATTTACGAGACACTTCAAGAAGAACAGTCCACCTGGATTGTAAATAAGAATAAGCGTGGAAGCTTAGACTGAAGATGACACCACGAAGAGTACTGAGTGCCAAAATCATGTCTCAATTTAATCTTCAAAGGCCACTGTCTTCCAGATCTAGTGGAATTTAAGGGACTCACATAAGACACACTATGATAGGAACACTGTCAACCATGGTCCCTGTCATTCTGGTGAGCTTAAAAAAAAGCTAAATTGTCCTAAAAAAAAAAAAAAAAGTCCTCAAGATTTTATTGCCAAGGAGTATAAAATTCCAACTGTTGATGTAGCTTTCCAGCCACCCAAGAATAGATCTGGCAGGTGTTGCTGCTATGGGAGTCCCAGCACCCTGCTACCCAGATCCAGATCTATATCTAGACAAAGGGGTCTGCTTTTACCTGAATTAGCATTGCATCCTTGCTGAAGATCCTTTCCATTTTCTAAGTTAACCACTTCTTGTTACCCCACTGCCAGACTTTTCCCTCTGAAATTACTTCACATCTACCTAATTGACTTTCTGTTTACTCATTAAAGTGACAGTTCTGAACATTCTAACTTGTCTCTTCCAATTTCCAATGAAAATAAGGATTTCCACTCATAGTTCATTGAAAAAAAAATGGGACCATTCAGTGACAGATCCTCTCCTTTCCCTCATCTCACATCCTTCTGACATTATTCCCCACCATCTCTTTCTTTATTCTAGTATCTGATGAAGAGGTGTTTCTACTCTTCTCTAGGTGCCCTTGATGCTGTCTACTCAGAACAATAACAGATTGCCCCTACTAGCAGGAAGCCTTTTTATTATTAAAACATTATATTTTTAACTAATAAATAATAATAATAAATTTGTTTTCTCTTCCACACTTCATCACATTGAAAGAAAGAAAAAAAAGAAAAGAAAAAGAAATCCCTTGAGACAAATATGCATAGTCAAGCAAAATAAATGTCCTTATTGGCAAGACTCAAAAATATGTCTTATCCTGCATCCTTAAGAAGATACCCTTCTGTTGGGAAAGGGGCATCATTTTCAGGCTCCAGGCCTCTAGAATCATGTGCAATCAATATATCAACCATTGTTTTCACAGCTTACAAAATTATTTTACATGTGTTATTACTGTCAAATAAATTGTTCTCATTTCATTCTCCATTACATTTACAAATCCTCAATTTTGTAAATTTTTACAATAAATTATATATAACATATATAATATAAAATAAAAATTATTTTATAGAATAAATAATTCTTCTGTTTTAAATACTTCATTCTTCATCAATTCATACAAAGCTTTTTAATGCATTTTTGAAATCATCTGTTTTTTCATTTCTTAAAGCACAATAATATACCATTATATTTGTATATCACAATTTATTCGGCCATTTCCCAATTTATGGGTATCACACTAGGTGATCCATTCCTTTCTATTACCACCTGCACTAGTCTTTCTGGTGTGAAGGCTTGCAGAGCCCTCTTCAGGGCTACTCAACTACCTTAGATGTACACCTGATTCACACACCTGCCTTCACCCAACTCTCACTTGTGGCTTCAAAAAACTATAGGATGCACAATGGCCACACATAGAGAAACCATTTCAGCAGACAAGCTAAACCAGATTAAGGAGAACCAATGGACCTCAAATTTGCTGGCATATTAGGGAGATGTGCAGCCCAATCATGTGAAAATGTTCCCATCAGGAGAAGAAGATGAGAAAAATTTGGTCCAAGGGCCATAGATGCAGCAGATGCAGGCACTGTGGAGCACTTAGAGCTTGGTAAGAAATCAAAAATGCCAAAATCATCCCCAGTATCCTGGGCTATTGCCAGTCAACTGACTTTGGTCCTGCCAGAGGACTTTAGTGACTCAGGAAGAAATAGTGAAGCTGTTCCATTTATGTAACTCTGCCTCACTTGAACTCAATTCATGAGCAAATCAATATATCACTCATGATATCATGGGTGCTGAGGAGAAGCAACACTTTCCTCTAGATAATCATTTATCCATTCTACTCATATTTTATAAGTAATCAGCTATTTACGTGTTGTCTCTTCAATTTTCAATGTAAATTCCTAGAGAGCAAGATTCAATTTTTTGCCTTCTTTGTATTCTAGTACTTAGTGCAATGCTTGACATGCAGTAAGAGTTTCATAAACACTTATTGACTTATTGATCTATTAGCCATTAGATGACTTACAAGTATCTTGTTGCATGATTATTTCTACCCAACCAGCATCCCATTTTAGTCAAGCCTAGCCTATAACAGCCATTCCAAGAATAGATTGGAAAAGGGAGAAATTGAAGGCAGAAAGAGTAATTAGGAAGTTATTACTATATAGTAAATTGAGAAGTCATAAAAACTTCAACCAGACTAGTAACCAATGAATGCAAAGAAGGGGAAAATGTGAGAGATGCTTCAGGGAGCAAAAGTTTTGTTTTTGTTAAAACTTAGGAAACTTTTAGAAACAGAATGCATTCCTAACAACTTCCCTTCATAGCCTCAGGAAAAAAAACTTTTTTTTTAATTAAAGCTTTTTAATTTTTTTAATTAAAGCTTTTTTATTTTCAAAATATGTACATGAATAATTTTCAACTTTCACCCCTACAAAACTCTGTGTTCTATTTTTTCCCTCCTTCCCCCCCAGTCAGATTCAATATATGTAAAACATGCAATTCTTCTATACATATTTCCACAATTATCATGCTGCACAAGAAAAAAACAGATCAAAAATGAAAAAAAAATGAGAAAGAAAACAAAATGCAAGCAAACAACAACAAAAAGAGTGAAAATTCTGTGTTGTGACTATATTCAGTTCCCACTGTCCTCTCTCTGGGTGCAGATAGAAAGAAAGCTTCATCACAAGACCATTGGAACTGGTCTCACAGGCAACGTTTAGGAAAGATTTCTTTTCATTTAAGCTAAAAGCCTAAAAGCTAGAGTTGAAATTCATTTCTTTTGCACCCATGCTTATCAGCTTTTAAGCTGTCTCTACATAGGTAGCACCAATACAGTCATTCCTGTGCCAATTTTTCCTCCACAGATGAGGAGATAGTCTTTAATTCAGGACCCCATCCTAATAAAGACTATGTGATTTAGCAGAGAACTTCCTCTGAAGATAGGAAGGTTATTTATGATTGGATTCCTTTGTAATAAAGTTTTTCTTTGAAAGATTTCCAGTTTCCTTTTTGAATATTCAGAATTTACAAATTAGTCCTTAAAGTAAATTGAGTAGAAACTATTTCTGTGTAAATAAACATTAGAGTTGAAAACTTTACGCTTCTTCCAAGGCTCAACTCAAGCACTACTTTCTGCTATAGATCCTTCCAAATTCCCAGTTACCAATGCCTTCTATCTCAGATTACCTTCTATCGACAATGTATGTATCTTGAATATACCTATTTATACACATATCTTCTCCATTGGGCTATAAGCTCCATAAAGCAGGAACTACTTTTGCTTTTTTTCTTTAGCACAGTATCTGACACATAGTAAACAATAAATGTTTGATGGCTGTTGATTGATTGATTGTCCCTGCTTAGATAGCAAAACCAATGTGAATTCCAATGACATGGATTCTCATTTCATTTCTGGGACTGTTGAGTGACCTAGAGTTGCCATTGGATTTCTTTGAATCTAAATTTTTTTCACATATAAAATTATGATAATATCTGCTCTCTCCTCATGAGATTGCTATGAATCCAATAATTGCATATGAATGCAATTTAGCAAATATTATATATACTTGTATCATTATGGGAAGCATCTCAGTGGGCCCTAATTCAGTAAAACATTTTGTTCAAATCAAGTCAACAAGCATTTATTAAGTGCCAAGCATTGTGTGAAGCATTATGCTAGGAAAGGCCTGATCATGTCACTTGGTTCCATAGGACAAGCAAGGCAAGATGACAGATTAAAGTAAAAAAAGAGGAATGGGTGGGTAGAGAGATACTGCTGAAAGTTAGCTATTGCTTTTGAATATGGCTCCTATTAAAAGCAACATGAACCTTTCTTAGTCCTAACAGGAAAATTATGTTCTAAGCATGTTTATTAAAAAAAAAAAAAAAAGTCTCCCCTAATGAGGGTTGGATTAGCCTAGAGGCACTTGGGCTTTTACCCAAAGAACTATTTCATGAGACAATTTCAGGATGATAGATTTAGAGGCGCAAAGGACCCTAGAGATCATCCAGTCCCACCCTTGCATTTAATAGATATAAAAACTGAGTCTCAAAAAAATTAAATGATTTGTTTAGGATTCTACAAGCAGTAAATAGTAATACTAATATTTGACCATGTTTCCTTATTCCAAAATCACTGTACCCCATTCCAACAACTAGCCTATTGTAGACATACCTTCCAAAGCCACACAGGCAGTTCTACAGCACTCATGGTGTGAGCTGCCCAGGTCTCACCTATATATTATGTATGTTCTTTATATATGGGCCTTCACGTATGTCCTGCTTCCACTAGTAATATGGTAATCAGTGGCAATGGAAGAGCGTACCCCATGTGGATATGGGAGAATCTCTCATTGTTATGTTATCAATTATTCGATCAACAAGCACTTATTAAATACTTACCATGTTCTAGGAGATAACGATACAAATATAATGAATAAAAAGGTCCCTACTCACAAAGTTATATTATATTAGGGAAAGAAAAGTATTTAAGATCAAATAAAGTGGATCCATCCTCTGATACATTGATAGGGACTCTCTACTCATCATATTGCCTTAGACCTGGCTATTCTCCTTATCACAGCTTTTCTCCCACCTGGGCCAAGGTTATCAGTGAAGACCTCAGTATTTAGATCCACTTTTACCTCAGGCTGGGAAACTCTCCCCTACTCTAAAACAACAGCATGAAAAAAAGATACAGGCTACAAGTCACTTCTTCATCACTACAGTGAATATATTTAGTTTTCCTCTTACTAATTCCACATGACCTTCAGATCTATATTTATGTCCACATTTGTGTCCGGTCTGCTCCCTAGAACTTTTTAATGAAGATAGAAGGATTTAAAGTTCAAATTCAATATCTGGAATAGTAGAAATTCCCTGGGCCTATGCTACAGAGATAGCAGGACCCTACCTTTCCTCAAATTAGGGATTTTTCAGATGTGGAAACTGTCTTCACGAAGCTGGAAGGGACAAGCGGTGCTAATAGCATTTAAAGTAGCAATGTCCATAGAGTTTGTTGGATCCAGTAGACTGGAAGTTTTCATTAAACTTCTAAAAGAATTAAAATAACTTTTAGAACTATTTAGAAAAAAAAAAAACAGATTAGATAGTCAATTTGAATGATTAGTTTAAAAGGAACAGGATTAGAAGTTACAGCAAGCTAGGGCTGTCACAAAATTGTTAATTACTGGCAATTACCATAAAAATAAAGTAGGTTGAAATGAATTCAAGTAATTCTGGTTATAGAGAAAACTATAGGGGGAAATATTTCTGTTTAACAGTATCAAAGTCAGTTCCCACAGTTAATAAGCAAAAGTATCTGACTCCTTGGAAGGTCCCAAGGTGATTCTGAAACAAAACAAATAAAGGCAACAGGAATTTAAAAATAGATCCTCTCTACTGTCTTTGGGGAAAATGGACTATTATGGACTTATGGGAAGCATCCCAGAAAATTGTGTTTCGGTTTGTATAGTTTTTCCCAGTCAATTGAAGAAGGGTAAAAATGTAGTCTCTTCTAAATGAGTTTCTTAAAATCATTTCCCCACCCTGTACTCTAGTCATTTTTATTGTGGCTGCTTCAAAGTTAAAAGGACTATAACTAATGCTATACAACTCTATCTTCAGCAAATGCAATTAAGCAGTATTGCTCATGCTTATCAGTTCAGTGGTGTTTTATTAGCTAAAGCAATTAGAAGAATTTATCATTAAAAAATAAATCACATCATTATTGACTAGACCCAAAACCAGTTTTTGAATAAGATGATAACTTATGGCATTTCTATGGGAAGTGGTGGAAATGGAGGGTAAAAAAAGAGCCTGAAAGCCTGGGGCTCCACAAACAACAAAATATTAATTACAATTAAAAAGAGATGCCTTGTGATCTCTTACTCATGCAACTTTTAAGTCAGATTAATGACACTGGCAAAGAATCAATGCTTTGCACTGGTATGGTTTTGATAAAAGGAGGGGTAAAAAAGAAATTCCTTTCTCTAGCGCAGTGAATAAAAACTGGCCTCAGAATCAAGAAGACTCATGTTCAAGTTTCATCTCTTACACATACTCACTGTATGATCATTGGCAAGTCACTAACCATTAGGAAGGAAGGAATGGAAGCAAGGAAGGAAAGAAGGAAGGAAGGAAGGAAGGAAGGAAGGAAGGAAGGAAGGAAGGAAGGAAGGAAGGAAGGAAGGAAGGAAGGAAGGAAGGAAGGAAGGAAGGAAGGAAGGAAGGAAGGAAAAAGAAATTGGTTTGAAACAAAGGAAGTAAGGAAGGAAAGAAAGGAAAAATAGAGAAGAGAAACAGAAGATGGAGGGGAGAGAGGGAGGAGGGAAAAAGGAAGGAAGAAAGGAAGGAAGGAAGAGAGGGAGGGAAGGAGGAAGGGAGGGAGGGAGGAAGGAAGAAATGGAGGGAGGGAGGGAGGGAGGAGGGCAGGAAGGAAGGAGGGAGGGAGGGAGGGCAGGAAGGAAGGAGGGAAGGAAAGAGAGAAGGAAGGAGAGAGAGAGAGGGAGGGAAGAAGGGAAGGAGAGAAGGAGATAAGGGATAAAGAGATGTGTAGGTTGTTATTGTTGGTGGTAGTAGTGGTGCTGTTTGTCCTTTGTCCTCAAAAAAAAACATGACATCAAGGAAGGTAGAAAAATAGAAAAAAAGGTGAGAGAGAGAGAGAGAGAGAGAGAGAGAGAGAGAGAGAGAGAGAGAGAGAAAGAGAGAGAGAAAGAGAGAGGTGATGATGATGATGATAATGATGATGATGATGATGATGATGATGATGATGATGATGATGATGATAGAAGGATAGGAACATAGACAGATAGACTGACTTCACTTGTAGAAATCTAATCATTCATCACTATATACAAGATCAGACCCAATAACCACTATAATCAATGAAGTGTTCTCCTTCCCCCAAAAGAAACTTGTCCCATGTCCCTAGCACCGTATCTCCAAGTCAGAAATCAAAGCTATTGCTTTTAAGCTGACTCTTTGGACCTGTTGTTCAGTCACAGAGGGGCTATTTGACTTGAAGTATGTCTATTTTATATTTTACAACCTTGTTTTTTTCCTGATTCTTTCCCAATCCCAAACCTCTCATTTCACATCTTGCTTTCTCCCTTACTAAAAACCTAAGCCCATTGTCCTTAAGGCACTTAGTGCTATAAATAGTAATGGATTCTCAGTGGGGATTTCACCAGGATTGGGTGAAGGCCTACCGTGGTTAGTAATTTTAGGTGAACACTTTAGGTTAAATAATGAGGTTGGAATTCAGATTTGTTATGGAGTGAGGGGAAAATAAGTGGAGGTGCCAATAGTGTTTTCTTTCTGAGAAGAGAAGTAGCAAGACTGCCAGGGGTGGGCAGAGTAAAGTCAGGAAGCTTCTTGAACCCTCCCTGTTTCCCTTTAAAACCATATGAGATCAAGCTTCTGAACAGTCTGATGGAATGAAGCTTCTTTCAGCTCAAGATAGAATGGAAAAATCCAAGAAAGGTCAGTCTCACTGGAGCAAGAAGAGTGTTCAGCCCAGATCAAATACATTTAGGGAAAGTGGGCAAATAGACTTAATCACAGCACATCAGCAATTAAGATCCTCTGTCCTGGCTCAGGAGAGGAGCACAGCAAGGGGACAGCCTCCAGTCTCTTTAAACCTTATTGACCTGCCTGAAAGCTATGCCCAAAAAAAAGAGACTGAACAGCATTCTACAAGAGATCATTAAGGAAAATTGCCCCAATATTCTAGAAACAGAGGGGGAAATACTGATTGAAATAATCCATCACCCTTTGGAAAGATCTCACAAGGAAAACCCCAAAGATCATTGTGAGAAAACTCCAAAACTATAATCTCAAAGAAAAAAATACTGCAAGCTGCCAGATTAAAAACAATTCAAATATCAAGGAGCAACAGTCAGGATTACTCAGGATCTGGCAGCTTCCACAAAAAAAGGATTCTAGTGTCTGGAATACCATATTTCTGGAAGGTAATTCTAGGTACAAACCAAGAATGAAGCAAGATTCAGCATCATCTTTCAGGGAGGCAAAGGAGCTTCAATGAAGTAAGAAACTTTCAATTATTTCTACTGAAAAGAAAAAAAAACAGAACTAAACAGAAATTTTAATCTACAAACACAGAACTCAAGAGAAGCATAGAAAGGTAAACAGGGAAAATATATATTATTTAAAGGTAAAACTTACATCCCTAGATGGGAAAACGATATCAGTAACTCTTGAGAACTGTATCTGTCACTGGGGCAGACAAAGGAGAGCATCACAGGGAGTGAGGGTGTTGATGGTGAATGGCCTCTGATGTGATAACTTCAAAGAAAAAGACATTAAGGGGTAGAAAAATGTCTGTACTAGAAAAAGAGGGAAAGGGGAGGTATAATGGGGAAATTAGTTCACATTAGTGCAAAGAACTATTGCAATCCAGGGAAAAAAGGGAGGAGGAATGAGCATTGTCTGAAGCTTGATCTCATCTGTTTTAGCTTTAAGAGGGGATTATTTAATCATTCAGTTAGGCATAGAAATTTAGCTAACCCTATAAACAACTAGAAGAAAGAAGGAAAGAAAAGGTAGGGACAGGAGAGAAGAGAGGGCAGAAATACTGGGGAAAAAAGGTAAGAGAAGCAGGGAAGGGTTGATAGGAGATAAGGAAGTGGGTGGGATGGAGGAAAAAACACGTCACTGAGGACAATATGGAAAGAGAGAACAAACATATATACAGGGGAGAAAATGGGATAAAGGGAAATACAGAGCTGGTAATCATAACTGTTAATGTAAATGTAAAAAACATAAATAATTTAGTGGATTAAAAAACAGAATCCTATAATATGGTGTTTAACAGGCAACACATATGACACAGAGAAATACATAAAGAGTAAAGGTAAAAGCTAGAACAGAATTTATTATGCTTTGGCAAAAGTAAAAAAAGCAGGGTGAATAAAGCAAAAGTAAAAAACAGATCTTATTAAAAAGAGATAAGTAAAGAAGGTACATCTTTATGAAGGTACTGTAAATAATGAAGTAAAATGATACTAAATGTGTATGCACCAAGTGGTAGAACAGGAAAAAAGAAGAAAAACAAGAAAAACAAATTAAAAACAAATAAAGATAAAAGCAAAATAAGAAGAAAAGGGGAAAAAAGATAATAAGTAGCCTGCATGATGATATCTAGTGAGAGGTTTTATAAAGATAGGAGAAATATGGTCTTATCAATAAGCAGTGGAGAAGGAATCAGGAGATGGAGCAGGAAGATAAGAAAGATGGTTGCTCAGGAAGTATTTAGTAAAAATGCTAGATATTGTGCTAATTATTGGAATAGTTAAAATAAATAAAAAACAAGAACAACGACTCTGACCTCAAGAAATTCTCATTCATATGAGAGGGACAATCTATAAACAGCTAAGTACTTACCAGATATATAAGATGTAGATAAACAGTAACTTCAGAGGGAGGTTATTAGAGGAGAAGGATATGAGAAACAGGAAAAGGTCTGATTATAAGCGCAATCTCCTGGAGAAGGCCAATGAGAATGAGATGAAGAGAGGTATGATTATAAATGTTTAACAACTGGCTTCAGAAAGAAAAATGTACTTAACACATTTTTTTAAATTTCATCAGCATTGTTGACATTTTCCTCATTTTTTTAAGTCTACAAAATTGCCAAAATAATAAATCAAGCCCTGATTTTTAGAGGTTGTTGATTTCCATGGAATAAATGTTCACCTTGAAAATTTAATAAGTAGCTCTAGCACAACTATGGGTCAAGGGTATATGTAAATGCTTTTGTCTTGACATAAGGAAGGAACACCTCTTCATCAGAGACTGAAGTGAAAAAAGAATAATAAGGAATTTTGTCAGAGATATGTGAGATGAGGAAAAAAGGAAAGAGTCTGTTAAAGCTCTTTTTCCTTGAAGTAAGAGTGAATATCCTAAGTTATGATGAGGGAGGGGCTGGAGGTAGGAAGTCAATGGCATGGGAAGTTTGAAAAGAGATGGGAAAGTGTGGAACAACCATTGTAGTGAGTAGAATGAGGAATCAATTAGGGAGGAAGAAGAGGAGTGTCTTGCTGCAATGAAAATCAGGGGGCATGATGAACATTAGAATTGATGGTGGACTTGGAATTCCAGGACAATTTCTCTGTTTCCACAAAGTGCTCTTCTGCTCTGAAACTATACACTTAGTAGGGATGAGGTTGAGTCTGAAAGAAACTTGGTCTCTAACAAAATGGGTTAGGCTCCATTTCCTAAAAGCTTTTGGCTTTTTCCAACTCACTGTAAGTCTGTGACACTGATTTCTCTAAAGCCTGGATTTTGACGCAGTTCTTTCCAAATAACAGTAGAAATATACTCAATGTACAATATGTTACAGTATTTTTTACTTACACACAAACAATACTAAGTACAAAACATTCACAAATTAGAAGAATTGAACATGGTTGACCTATATTGGTTTGCTTGCTGTCTAGGGTAGAAGGGATGGGAGGAAACTGGGAACATAAGATTTTGCAAAGGTGAATGTTGAAAACTGTCTTTACATATATTTTTAAAAATAAAAAGATATTATTATGTTTAAAATTCACAAAGTATACATTGATAGAAAAACAAAATGATATTTAGTAATAACTTTTATACTCTCCTGAAAAGGTCATATTTTAATCTTATCAGAAAGGCAGTTTGGGGGACTAAAGGATAGACATCTTTACATTTCATCTCAGCTTTAGCCTGGAAAGTTAATAATTTCTGGCAAATCTAGGCTAATAAATGGGTTCATTCTCCAGCTGGTAGTAATCTTCTCTAACAATACTGGTATGGTTGCAGGGGTTGATTTCTGAAATGCTACCAGAAAGAACTTCCAGACCTCCCCACCCCAATTCACAAGGTTACCCCTAATGCATCTATCTCCAGATCTATGTTTGGTTACCCAGAATCAGGGGGCAGGAGGAAGCAGAGGAAAAAACCAGGATTCTGAGATCCAATCTCCCCAAGGTAAATCGTGTTTTAGCTGCCAAAATGCTCATCAATTTTTGCTATTTCTGCTAGGTTGGGAGAAAGATCGCCATTTCACCCTTTCTTGGGAAATCTGGGGGGGAAAAAGAGTTACTTGATGTGCTAGAGAAAAAGGAAGAATAGATGCAAAAGTGGAGTCACTCTCTTTTTTAAAGTTCCATCAAATCATAAGCACTTCCAACACCAATAAAGGGTTTGACTCATCTTATCAAAGAGCACAAATACTGAGTCACACAGGATTCAGAAGTTCTACAGATCCTCTATGTAGGAGTTTGTCATATCAATGAAATTATAGCTTCATCCCAGTACCAAAGTAACAAATATCTGTTAAGGATCTATTGAGTATGTCAAAAACCTATGTTAGGCTCCTGAGGAATACAACAAATAAATCAATCATTTCATCGATCAAAATTAATTGACAAATTACTATGTGCAAGACTCTATGCTAGGCATTGGGGATACAAAGACAAATGAAATAATTACTGCTCTCAAAATGCTTACATTCTATGGAAGGAGAGAGGGAAACAAACACATCTAAGTAGATACAAAATGTGTGCCATTTATATAGACAATCAGTGGGGCAACAACTATGGGTTAGTCTTTCTTTTGGAAGGTGCGATTTGACCTGAGCTTTGAAGGAAACCAGAGATTATAAGCATCAGAGTTAAAGATGGAGTACCTTAAAAACACAGAGCAAAAGAGCAATCAGGCTGATGATAAAATGCATAAAAATCAGTAACAAATAATACAACTGAGAAAGTAAGTTGAGATGAAAGGATTTAAACACCTAATGGAGATTTAAGTTATATTGGCTACTTTCAAGGTGCTTACTAAATAGCTATAGATATTTAACAATATGCTTGTATACTCATGACTTTTCATTGTGGATGTTTAGCCTCAGGTTTTTATTTGATATCCTAGATTGGCCATTCTATTTCTCCATTCATTTTTCCTTTAAGTATTGTCTGTATTACAGGTAAAGAACTTTGTAGTTGGTATGATGTGTTTCCTTAGTTTGTATCAAGGCCTAAACATCAATGATTGATGAATACTGCTAAATCATGTAATATAGTTGGCATGATACTAATGGAATTATACACTGGGACCAGACTATCAGCTTGGAAATTAGTATCTCAGTTTCACCTTTGTTTCCTTTCCCTAATTGCTTTATCTTGCCATTTGTCTTCTTTTCAGAGTCAGCCAGAGATCACTGGTGCTTGATTGGATCAGCATGAGTGTTCAATTAACTGCAAAGTCTTACAAAAGTCTTCCTTTCCTTACACTCCTTTTACTTTCTATATTTTCTCAACTTCAGCCCTGACTTGGATGTTTATTATTCATGATAAAAAACTAGAAACTCAAGCTTCACTTGTGTTTTGGCCAGAGGCAAGGCCCCCAGCTAGGAAGCACAGTAGATAAAGCACTGGGCAGGGAATTAGAAAGACTTGATTTTGAATTCTGCCTCAGATATTTAATAGCTATGTGGTCCTGGATAAGTCACCTAAATTCTGTCAACTTCTTCATCTGTTAAAAAAAAAAAAAAAAAAAAAAAGGGAGGGGGGGAGGGAAGGGGGCGTTGAACTCAGTAGTCTTCCAGCTCTAAAAATGCAATGCTATGAATTCTCTGTGTGAATGCTAAAGGGAGTGAAAAAAGAGAAATGACAGCAGGAAGGATGCATTGACTATCAGTGACAAAGGAGTACATTTCAGCTGAGTATACTGGCTACCCAGTTCTTTGTCTTAAAGCTGGCTCGCTCCCTGGGGCTTCCCTTTGGCAGGCCCTATACCATTGATATATCTCAGCCAGTAAAGTGAATTTCAGCTTTCAAGTTGATGTCAGAAAAACTGGAATTTTGGATGAGACCATAGCTCAAGAATATGGTGGAATGAGGGAGAAGAAAAAGATCTCAAATGCCAGTAAGTTCAGTTTGTGAATCCTGGCTAAGCTGGACCACTAGTACCATTCCCCTATCTTAAAGGTACAGGTACTTGCCAAGCCAATGTTCCCTGATCCTGAAACCAGAGAAACTGATGTTTGGGTTTGGTTAAGGTTGGCCTTAAGTAAAAATTTACTATAGAACAAAATTTCCAAATCTGGGAGCCCAAGGTCAAAGACTTTCTTTCTTTCATCTACAAAGAACCACAAGGATCACATCCTTTTCTCTGAGATTACATGGCCTCAAGAAAGCCCTAAAGCTCTTTCCCTTACAATCTCTCAAAAACACAGTGTGAGGAGTTATCAACTCTGACACAGATTCAGAGGAATTCTCTCTAAATTCCTAAAAGGAGGAATTCAGAACTGTCTTAGACTTTTTTGAAAATGACAATCATTCCAATTATACAACTAATTGAAAAATGCCTCTCTGAACTACATGGTTAGACAACCAAAGCTATTTACAGAATATCGACACATGGTCCATGGTCTTCCCAAGACATTTCTCTTCTGCATTATCACAGTTCTCCCAGAAGCCAATCTTTAGCATCCTCCACATGGGGAGCTGTTGCATCAGGCAAGGAAGTTAATGAGGGTTGCTCATGTTCCAGATTTGTTATCCTAGATACAGCTCTTTCCTATCATTTTCTAACACCCCTCCTTTTTTACAGAGCTTTTCTCTGTCCCAGTTAGGCAGCCCAACTCTGTTCCCAACATGGCATTATCTCTGATACCCAAAGCAATTGCTTGATTTTCCTGTAAGTAATCGCTAAAAAAGATTTACCATCCTTGTTTGAGATTTACCAGAACAAAATCACACTGAGAATAGCTGAGCTAATATAAGTTACATGAATCCAAATAAATCTTTGTTTTCATTCATCCTCTTTTGCTTTATAGCCTTTTAAAAAGAGGGAGGGGGGAAGAGCCTTGGAAACAAGTTGTTCCTATAAGAGATTTAGAAAGATTAAAATGTGTCACAAAAGCCATGTGGTAAAAAGCACCTCAAATGATAAGAGGAAGAGAAATAATTAGATATTCTGTCTTCTCTCTCTTATTCACCTCAATCAATTATTAAAAATTTATTAAATGTCTACTGTTTGTCAAACACTGTTCTAAGAGCAGAAGACAGTTCCTGCCTTCAAGGATCTTATAATCTAATAGGGGAGACAACATGTAAATAAATATGTATGAAAAAAATATATATATATACATATATGTAAGATAAATAGGAAACAATTAACCAAAGAATTAAGGGATTATGATAGGCTTCTTGTAAAAGGCAGGATTTTAGTTGAGACTTAAAGGAAGCCAAAGAGGTTAATAGTCAGAGCAAAGGACAGCCAAAGGAAATGTCCAGAATCAAGAAGTAGAGGCTTGCTCATGAAACAGCCAGGAGACCATTGTCACTGGATCAAAACAGTATATGGCAAGGAATAAAGTTTAAGAAAAATGGACAAGCTCAGTTGTCTGTGACAGATATATATTAAAGCATCAAATTTTACTGATTTCAACTTTTGAAATAACCAAACCTAATGATTACTTTCACCACTGTTATTAACATTAATAAATGCCAACTTAAAAAAAAAAAGAAAGAAAAATAGACAGATAGAAGGAAGCTAGGTTTTGAAGGGATTTAAATTTCAAATAGAGTTTTTCTATTTAATCTCAGATGCAATAGGAAGCCAATAAAGTTTTTTGAGTTGGGGAGAGTGAGGTGACAGGGTCTGATATGCATTTTAGGAAAATCAAGTGCATGATTGAATAAAAGATGAACTGAAATAGAGTCTTGAGTCAATAATCCAGACAAGGGGTAATGAGGGTCTTCACCAGAATGGTGGTATTGTCAGAGGAGAGAATGGAGTATAGTCAAGAAATATCATGAAGATGAAATTGACAGGCTTGTCAATTTCCAATAGATTGGATATGGATGTGAGGGATTAAGAGAAAGTATGTATCAAGAAAGACTAATAGGTTATAAAATTGAAGTAATACCTTGGAAAGTTATTGAGAAATTAGAAGGAGGGGAGCATTTAGGGGGAAATGGGACCTGTTTCAGGACATGCTGAGTTTCAGATATCTACTAGACATCCAGTACTGAATGTCTGAAAGGTGATTGGAGATGTGAGGTTGGAGTTTGGGAGATGCATGATAAGTAGATTTAAGAATTATCAGCATAGAAATGGTAATTAAATCCAAGTAGCTGATGAAACTACTAAGTAAAGTAATAATGATATGATGTATAATAGAATATAAAAGGGGGAGACAAAAGGGTTCTTGTATGACCTTTAAGTTATAAGGTATGATCTGATGAGGATCCAGCAAATAAGACTGAGAAGATAGGTAGGAGGAGAACCAGGAGACAGTGGTGTTCTGCAAACCTAAAGAAAAAAGATCAATGGGGAAAGGGTGGCCAGCAATGCAAAACTCAAAGAAAGGACAAAGAGAATGAGAATTAGGAAAAAATCCTTAATAAAAGTCATCACTAAATTTGGAAATAGCATTTTTAGCAAAATGATAAAGTCAGAAGTCAGATTCTATGAGGTTGAGAAGACAATGAGAGAAGAGAGAATGGAGGTCCCTATTGGGGATGGTGTTCTCGAGGTGTTTAGCTACAAAATACAGAAGTTATAAGACAACTATAGCAAGGATAGAAAAATCAAGTGAATATTGTTTTATTTTGTTCTTTTCATGTCTGGCTCTGTGGTCAACTGACCACCTAATTACTTCTGTGTTTCACTTTCCCATTTCCAGAACCTATTCATCCTATCTCACAAGATTGTTCTCAAGTTCAATGAGATTATGTTATGCATGATTCACTTAGGTCTTTGTAGGGAAAATGACAATTCAAGGCACCCATATTATTGTCACTTTATTTATTATTCCTACTAACTAGTGAAATGACAACTTAATGGTATTAAAATGTAAGCTTCTTGAGGATAGGGACTATCTATTACCTCTTTTTTGGATCTTCAGCACTTGGACAGTGCCTGGTACATAGTACACAATAAATGTTTATTGACTGATTGAAATATAAACAATTTTTCTACAGAGTAAACTATATAGGAACTGTCATTGTCTTTATGAACCCTCTCCCCCAAAAATGTACCTCACTTTTTCAGACTGAGTACTATGAATCCAAGGTAATGAGTGACTCCCCTGAGAATGTGTTTACCATTATTCACCTGAAAGTGAATAAGATTTCTCATTGGGAAAAAATTTTTTGCACTCCTTAATAATTACATTTATTTTTAAAATAGAAAGATCATTGAATATTAAGCGTGGGAAGACTCCAAGTATTTATTCAGACTTCAAGTCAAGAAATCTTGTCATTCTAATTCTTCTTTTGAAATTTGAGGTGTGTCCATTTCTCTCCAGGGGATTAGGGTGGGGTATGATATGATAGCATGCATATACTCATTTCATCTATTCTCAAAAGCTTTTAATTAGCTAAAAATGAATGTAAATTTGAAAAGATATTAACTTTTTATCTAACTGTTTTCATTTTGATAGCATGACTTTCCCTCTCTTATACATCAATCAACAAGTATTTATTAAGCAATTAATATGTCAGACTGGATAGGCCTGGCTCATAGCTGTTGGATAAGCCTTAAAGATACAAAGACAAAAAGGTATTATTTCCAAAAAAAGGTTGATTTTTTTTTTTTTTTTAATAAAGGAATAAAGGTGGAATGTAAGTTCCTTGAGGGCAAGCAATGTTTCTTGTTTGTCTTTGCCTCCCAAGGCCAGGTTAAGTTTCTAGCACATAATTAGCACTCACTGAATGTTTCTTGAATTGAATTATTTTACTCTCAGAAATATACATTACTCAATGCTCATAAAATACAGAGCCTCAAATAAAAAAAAAAAAAAAAAAAAGTAATGGTTTAAAAAAAAATCTGGTTTTTATTGTTGAAAATTATTTACCAGCATGTAACTTATACATGGAATTCATAATTTGTTTAAAAGCCACCCTTTTAAATCCTTTTTTTCCCCATTAACAAAGAGATTTAAAGAGAGATTGACTTAACAGTTATTAGCATTCCAAAACATACTGAATTACATAGTATTCTAATGAATTCAGAAAGATGTATTCAATTTCAGATCAAATTGTCAGGTAAATTAATCCCTGGTGTTTTATTTTTATCCTGATAGATTATAGAGGCCTTGATAAGAATCATGTCCCTAACAGATAGAAAAGGGAATATGAAAAAATGAACTTTGTCATTCTTCTCATTTTCCTATTTGCATTGAAAACTAGTTCTACACAATACCAGCATTTTGATGGTAAAATCTCAGACTTTCTTCTATAATCATATTAAATCAAAACATATTTGTGATTCATACTTTTTAAAATTCCCTTTAAACTGCCATATAAAATAAATCCATTGTGTTGACATTTATTAGCAAAAGTTCAGGAACCATTAATGTAATTTTTTTTTCTCCTTGAATTTAAAGACCCATTGCAAAAATTAAAATTCATTGATGCCATTCCCTAAATAATATGTATTATTTTATATAGGTTTAAAAAATAATGATTTGAGTTACTGATATACCATTAAGAGGAATTAGCAGTTCAATTTAACAATTATTAAGCTCTAAGTATATGTAGAATGCTATATTCTGGACATTTTGAATGATACAAAAGTTAGGGAAGAAAACAGGGACCAATTTTATACAAGTTAGGAGATATGACATATAAAATGTCATAGATCAGATTCCATGGAATTTTTCATGTTTCTGAAAAAAAATAGATAAGTTAATAAGAAAAATTTACTTTAAACAATCAGCCAACAAGCATTAATTAAACACTTACTATGTGCCAGGCACTGTGCTAAGTTCTGAGATATATAAACAAAATAAAATATAAAACCCATTCGTGCATTTAAGGACTTATATTCTAATGGAAGAAGATAAAATACATAAATACAGACTAGATAGAAGGTAATCTTAGAAGCATGGCACTAGAAGCCAGGGATTCCAAGATATGGAAGTAGAACAGGAGAGCATTGTAGGAATGGGAGCAACAATCCAAAAACATAGTGAGAGGAGCATCCTGTGTGAGGAAGAGCAAGAAGATCTATATGGATGTATTGTAGAGTGCATAGAGGGGAGTAAAATGTAAAAATATTACAAAGGTAGAAAGATGGCAAGTTGTAAAAATTTTTCAAGAGAAAAAGATTTTATATTCAAGCCTGGAGGTACCATGGAGGCTCTAGAGTGTATTAGGCAGGACAGATGATGCATTCAGACATATATTTTAGGAAAATCACTTTGGTAGCTGACTGGAAAATGGATTGGAATAAGGAGAGAATTGAAACATAGAAACAAATTAGGAGACTTTTGCAATAGTTGAAGAGAAAAGTGGTGAAGTCTTGAACTAGATTACTGGTTATATTCATGAAAAGGAGACATATGCAAGAGATGTTGTAGAGAAAGAACTGACAAAATGTGGCAATTAATTAAATATGTGATGTAAGAGAGGAGTCAAGGATGACCCCAATGTTGCAAATTGGGCAAGGGAAAGGATGGTGCTCTCTTCAACAGTTCTAGTATATTGAATATAGTTTTGTGAATGCATCATTCAATTCATTTTCAAAATAGAGAAAGAAGAAATAATAAGTATGAAGAATTCAGAAAGTCGTGCAAGGTCTTATGTGAACTGACATGCAGAATGAGCAGAACCAGGAAAACAATATCTACAATGTAAATAGTAGAAGAATGTAAATGGAAAAAAATAAGAAGAAAAATAACAAACCCAAAAGTGAACAATGTATGTATTTGTTTATTTATAATGTATTTTTATTTTATTTATTTATTTTATGATTAATGATAAAATTTGTCATTTATAATGATCAAACTTGGCCTGAGACAAGAAAGTAAAAAATGCACCTCTCTATGTACTTTTCAGAAATGGTAGAAAATGGATGTGCACATAAATTGTCACTTTCAGTTAAGTTAGGTTAGTTAGTTTTACAGAAATGCTTTAGCTTTTTCTTTTCCTTTTTTCTTTTTTATTAGTACAAGGGGAAACCTTACAGAGGAGAGATATAAATGAAAATGAAGGTGATATAAAAGCAAAAAATATTAATAAAAGTTAAAAATTAAAACACAGAAGATTGAATTGCATCTAATATTTAAAGAAGAATCTTTAAACTCCTAACTGCTTTATCTTCCTTAAATAATTTTAAAATACAAATTGACTTTTCCATTGACAACAAAGGATAGACTAAACTAGACTCACCGTACCCTGTCTATCACATACTGGTTTTTTAACTAGAAAATGTCAGATTATGAAAATAAGTAGTCTTGGAGCTATTCAAGCTACTATCTCCACTGTCTTGGGGAATTCTCATCCTGTCCTCTGGAGAATTTGTAAGATTCTTGCATTCAATCACAGTACATTTCTGGGAACACTTAAGAAATAAGCTCCTGGATTATCCAAACTTGTATAAACTTCTATACTGAGTCCTAGGATTCAGGTAATTAAAGCTGACAGGTTAATCTAAGAGCTTTCCTGAATGAATAACCCAGAGGTGAGTCGAACAAAACCTGAATAAATCACATGGGTTGTCTATCTGAATTATCCACATAAATGGTCCAGCTAACCATGTTGGGAGTGGAGACCTGACCTAAGAAATCCTAAAGGACATCCAGTTTCTTACTTATAAATCACAAACTTCTTGAGGACTTTTTCTTTCAAAATCATTTAGGGATTTTGTTTTCATCTCCTGTTCTTGGCTCCTGAGTGATTCAATTGTAAGTGTTTTTCCAATTGGGGATCATCACCAGTTGCCTTGATGTATGTCTTGCCACTGGACCCTGATGACTCTAGAGAAGAACAAGGCTGATGACTTTGCACAGCTCTGCTACACTTAAAGCCAATTCACTTAACAAGTCAAGACATCACCCTTCCTGATGTTATTGGTCCTTTTACTGAAAGGTCAACAATAACAATTCCCCAGTCTCTCTCTCCTAAGCCTTCTACAATAACAATAATAATAATAAATAGTATGGTTCTTTAAAGTTTGCAAACTTTAATACATTATCTCACTTCATCCTTACAAAAATGCTATGAGTTAAGGATTATTATTATTCCCATTTTACAAATGAGGATACTGAGACAGAGGTTAAGTCACATATTCACTGTACTTTGCTAGTTTCTCAAGAAGTTTCTTAGGAAGCATTTGAATTTAGGTCTTCCTACTTCCAAGTCCTTCATTCTATCCACTGGGCCCCTAACTATTTTTCGACAATACATCTTTTGGAAGCTATAATGCAGCTCCTATAGGCTTAGTTATCATTTCTATGCAATTAACTCCCAAATCTATATTTCCAGCCTCACCTTCTCCAGCCCTTGAGCTCATGTTTAAGCCTGACTTCCTACCTCAAATTTATTCTCAATGTTTCACTGTTTCATCTTTCAGTATATTCAATGATTTGCCAAATCTTGTTATTCTCATCCCATATAATATCTCTCTCATCTAACATTTTCTCTTTTCAAACAGCTTCACCCTAATTAGATCAGATCCTTATCAATTCTCTCCTTCACTATTACTGTGAACTCTTAAGTTATCCCCCTGCTTTTGGTGTTTCCTCACTTTGAGTGGTTCATTGTCAAACAAGCAATGGAAAGAATTCAAAAGGTAAAATTGAGAAATTTGATTGTATATAATTTTGAAATTTATTTATATAAAACCAATGCATTAAAAATTATAAGGGAAATAGATAAATGGAAGAAAAAAATGATTGCTTTTCTCTGATATCTCTCATATCCAACATATACAAAGAAGTGATTCAAATCCAACCATTCTTGAAAGCAATTTGGTATCATAAAAAATTACAAAGCAATACATGTCACTTGATCCATATATAGATGGATAAATAGATACCCCAAAGAGATCAAGAAAATAACAAAAGATTCTATATATACAAAAATATTTATAGCACTTCTTTTCAACGTGGCAAAAAAGTGGGAAATAAGAGGATGCCCATCAAATTGGATAATGGCTACACAAATTGATATAAGGATAAAATAGAATGCTATTTGTGTTGTAGGAAATATGGAAAAATTGGTATGAACTGATACAAAATGAAGTAAACAGAACCATGAGAATAATTTATAAATATAACATCAGTATTAGAAAAGTTAACTATTTGAAAGATTTAGGAACTCTAATCAACGAAATGATCAACCAGGATTATGTTACCCAGTCCATGGCAGTTTGATGATGAATTATTGTTCAAAGTAAGAATTTAATTTCTGAACATGATTAATGAGGGACTATATTTTGCTTGACTGTATTTATGTGATTAAAAAAAAGAGTTCTATTTTTTTTTCATTCTTTGGTAAAGTTGACCCAAAAAAAAGGAAAATGACAAATATTGGAAAAGTTGAAAGAATTCAGACTGTGAACTGGTCTAGTCATTCTGGAAAGAAATTAGAATTGTGCCCCAAAAGTCACTGAACTGTGTGAATAGTGAATAACACTTTTGCTAAACATAATATAAAGAGATCAGAGAAAGAGAAAAAATGGTTCATTTGTACAAAAATCTTTATGGTAACCCTTTTTGCAGTAGCAAAAAACTAGAAACTAACAATGTTTCCATTCCCTGGATAATGGCTGAACAAACTGTGGGATATGAATATACTGGAATGTTATTCCATAATAAATGATGAAATGGCCAATTTCAGAGGAAACTAGAAAGACCTCGATGCAGTGTAAAATGAGCAGAACCAGGAAAATAATTTGTACAAAGACAATAATATAAAGAAAAAACAATTTTAGAACATTGATCAATACAGTGAAGAGTAAAAATGAAACATACTATCTATTTCCATCCAGAGACATAATGGACAACATATAGAATGAGACATATATTTTTAGACGTGGCCAATGTGTGAATGTTCCACTATATTTATTATAAATATTATTTTTCTTTTTGTCATTGTTGTTCAATTGGGGACAAGAGAAGTAATATAAAAAACACCTGCTAATTGTTAAAAAAAAATATTTTAAAGTCTCCCTTTTCCAATTAATCTTTTTCACAACTGCCACAATGATTTTCCTTAAGCATAGATTTGACTATGTGATTCCCCTACTCAACAAATTATTGGTCATTTTTTATCATTTTCAATCATTTTTCATTCTTTGTAACACCAGTTGGGGTTTTCTTGGCAAAGATACTAGAATGGTTTGCCATTTCCTTCTCCAGCTCATTTTGTAGATAAGAAAACTGAGACTAACAAGGTGAAGTGACTTGCCCAGGATCATACAGCTAGTAAATGTTAGAGGCCAGATTTGAACTCAGGAAGATGGGTATCCTTGACTTCAGGCCCATTGCTCTATTCACTGCAGCATCCCCTTCTTCCCTTAGTGAATTTTTGTCACTTGAATTAACATAAATTCCTCTATTTGGTTTTTTATTAAGTCCTAAAAGCTATTGTCAAACCATCTTTCTAGCTTCATTATACATTGCTGTCTTTTCCATAATCTACAATGCAGCCAATTTTTTTTTGTACAAATGGCACTTCATCTCTCATTTCCATGCCTTTATATTGTTCATTCTCCATACCTGGAGTATAGTAACTCATAGAATCCCTCCCTTCCTTCAAGACTCCACTCAAGCACCAACTTGAAGCAGATCCTAATCCCCAATAGCTAGTGCTCTCTCTCCTAACTCTTCTGTATTTAATTGCATCCTATTTATTTAATATTTATTTATATGCAAACATGTATATTGAATCCCCTGACAGAATATAAGCTCCTTAAGAATAGGAACTATGTCATTTTTTAATCTTTATGTACCTGGCACATAGTAGATGCTTATTGAATTAGCGATAGGAGAAATCCTATTTTTTTTTGAATAGTTAACTTATCTGCAAATAGCAGGTGGGTATATCTAAAAAGTATTGAGTTTAAAAAAGAGGGACATTTCCATTATGAGCATGTTGATCACATAAAAGGGGTTCAAGAAATGTTTGTTGGATTAAAGAGGTAATACTTTGGGTGGGACTAGGGATAGGGTCATGTTTTTTTTTGTTTTTGTTTTTGTTTTTTGAGATCTACAATCCCTAAAATTCTATATTAGTGGGTGATGATGTCAATGAGGGGACTGGCCTAGGTTAACTTCGAAGTTCTTTTTTTTTTCATTCTAAGCCTATGATCCTGTAAACACCAAGTTCAGCATTCTATTTATTCTATCGGTCACATCATGCCATTTTTTCAAGATCAACATGCTCATAATGGGAATGTCCTTCTTTTTTAAACTCAATACTTTATAGGAACAACCATCTGCTATTTGCAGATAAGTTAACTAGTCAAAAAAAATTAGGATTTCTCCTATCGCTAATAAATAATGTACATGTCTCCTGCTTAAGACAAAGTGATCTGTGATTTTTAATCAAATTTTCTAATATCGCCCTTCCACTTCCACAAGGGCTACAATTTATCAGTCCTTGAAGAAAGAATGGGAAAATCTATAGTGATCACTACCCAATGTCTAATTAAAATGGAAGATCTGGAAAATGGCTTTCTTATTATTAGTAGTAGTACTAAAGATGAATGATAGTCTTAGCAGCCCTGCTGAGATAGAGATGGTGCTATTTGTTTCTGGGTAAATGAGAGTTAATCAGAACAAAATATGGCCTTTAAAAATCTCTCAAAAGCTCAGGCTTCAGGATTTGTGTTTCATTCATTGATTCTTTTACCACCTTAGTTGCTTCTGCCAAGCCACTAAAATCCTCGTCAGGCCAGAAATGCTGCTTCTATTAAAAAAAGAAGAAGGGGGAAAAAAAGCTTCTCCATAAAACATTTCATCAGGTGACTATTTCAAGGTTTTCATTACCATCATAAGGAAGCATTAATGGTGATAAAAAAAAAATCAGTCAGCAAAAATTCTATTACTTTTCCTTTAGTAAATGCGGTCATTACGTCCTCACTCAAAAGTTTCTCATTTCCTGAGGGATCAGAACAATGATTAGCTAAGGGATATAAAGAAGGTACAGTTGAAACAGGTTAAGAGCCTAATCCCCTGCACAAAGGAAAAATTTTAGGGTAGGCTACACCAAAATCCATTCGTCTAACAGGTATACTTGCTATTTCACTGGATTTTTTTTAATTAAAAATAAGATACTTTTAAATATATACTTCAATCACATAATATGACATCTACTTTCTATTGACAAGCTATCCCCATTCTGCTTTCATTCATAGGTATTGCATTTGTATTTTTAAAGGATTACCCCTACAGTGTCTAAATACCTTCCCTACATGTCTCCTATTTTGGAGATTCATTCTGACATAGCAAATCTATTCTTTTAACAAGGCTATTCACTTTGCAGGTGTTCATTAATGATTCTCTTTCTAATCCCCTTACCCCTAAAGCAGACAACTTTAAAAGGGGCTTAGACTGGCACTTCTGAGCTCTGTTGTGCCAAGAGAACAAAAGATGAAAATATGTTTTTCTCTCAAATGTGATCGCACAGATCTGGGAACTATGAAATAAACTAACCTATTGATTTAGCTGATTTAATGTGTAACCTCACCTTTAAAATGTGAGTAAAAATAAATAGTAGAAACTCAAGATGACTATTAGATTCCTTTTTGTAAAAAGATTCTATACTGAACAGGAAACTACCTTAAAACTAGGGAAAGAAAGGATCAACATGAATAAGTTTTGAAAGATTAAGCTTTTTGGTCTGAGTAAATAACTAAAAGTTGGAGATCAAAGGTTCTGTAGAAAAAAAGATAGCAAAGTGAGTTCGATGATAAAGATTTATTGGAACATATCATTTGTCTATGATACATATTTGGGAATAATCAACTCATATATCAAAGGCAACTTTGACCAAAGCATGAGAAGGGAGGCTTTAGCAAATGATATTCTACAGTAGGCCATATCTTTATAATCACACAATAACTAAAAGGTACAGAAGAATGCAGGATTCCAATGCATTTGTATGATGACTACCAAAAATCATTTGATTGGACTGAATTAAATTGTGCCTTAAAGATTTTCTTCCATTAAACTTCTCATACATTTATATTAAAATCATACACTATTCTGTGAAAAAAAATTAGGAGCAGCTAGGTAGTGCAATGGATAGAGTATCATATAATTACATATAATATGCATGTATAAACATGCATGTGTGTATGCACATATACATATAGGTATATATACATATATATATATACTACATGTATATGCATTGTGTGCATACATACAGATATCTGTATATATACCCACAATATATGCCTATATATGTATGTGTATATATACTCACACACACACACATATATATATATACATTTTTAACCAAATTTTACAATTGCCTAGTAGACTGAATACAGAATTTAATAGGAGTAGAATAAGCTATATGATATGTAGGGAAATTGCACAATGCTTTCCATTACCTAAGTCTTATCTTTAAAGCAAAAGTTCATCTTCTTAATGTCAATATTCCCACAGTGATACTAATTGGATATGAATTATGGAATATCATATCCTCCAAAGAATTAAATTGTGGGTCACCTAAGAACAATGGAGAGATGCTTGGTGAGAATGGAAAGGACATAGCATAGAAGTAAAAAAAAAAAAAAAACAAATGCATGAGAGGAGTGACTTAAAAGGCATCATCAGAAAATCATACAATGGCGAATGAAAATGAACTGTTCATTTAGCAAAAATGAAGAGTAAGAGGCTGGATGCTTCACTAGTAGTCTTGCAATATCGAGGGATCTAAAGAAGATCCCTAGAATTTTCATTGAACTTCACCCCTCAAAGAGAGACTATAGGAGAATTTCCCAGGGGGAAAAAATGTCAGTGGCTTAAAATCTATGCCTCTGGAAGGAGTACCCAATTGATGAGAGCACAGGAAAGATTGAAGCTCTTAAGCCTTTAATTCCCATTAGACTATGTGTCTGGGTACAAGAGGAGTGTGTCATTAGGACAAAAAAGAAGAAGAAAAGGAAGATAATAATCACTGCTGGGTTGAAGAGGTCATAGAAAATAAAGGAAGATGCATTTATTAAGTGCCTACTAAGTGCTACTAACTGTGCTAAATGCTTTAAAGACCAAAAGGAGAGGAAAATGAGCCCGGACAATATAGAAATAACTGCCAAACCAAGCATTATCAGAGATATACAAACTGAAACAACACAAAAATACAGACTAAAAGAGGATTAGAAAATACTAGTGGGAGCAGTCTTTGAGTCATGACAACAAGGTTTATTCAATGATGCTCTGAAATTCCACAAACACCATGAAACATGAGACTTGGAGATGATTTCCCAAATATTCTGGAAGGAAAGGAAAGAGTGGTAATATCTCCAGACCATGTATTGTTTTTTTTTCTTGGTCTTCATTAAATGTTTTACTGTTTTTATTCTGTCTATTGCAAATTTGCTATTGAAATATTGGACAGAGGAATAATCAGTCTGGAATAGAATTTCACAATCATAGAGATTCAGAGATAAGTAACACAAATGTGACACAGACAGTGTCTCTCTGTTTCTTTTTTTTAAATTTTTTTACTTTTTCTTTTTTTAATTAATTTTATAATTATAAATTTTTAACAGTATATATGCATGAGTAATTTTTTATAACATTATCTCTTGTATTCATTTTTTCCAAATTATCCCCTCCCTCCCTCTACTCCCTCCCCTAGATGACGGGCAATCCCATACATTTTACATGTGTTACAGTATAACCTAGATACAATATATGTGTGTAAATACCATTTTCTTGTTGCACATTAAGTATTAGATTCCGAAGGTATAAGTAACCTGGGTAGATAGACAGTAGTGCTAACAGTTTACATTCAATTCCCAGTGTTCCTTCTCTGGGTGTAGTTTTTTCTGTTCATCATTGATCAGCTGGAAGTGAGTTGGATCTTCTTTATGTTGAAGATATCCACTTCCATCAGAAAACATCCTCATACAGCATTGAAGTGTACAGAGATCTTCTGGTTCTGTTCATTTCACTCAGCATCAGTTGATTTAAGTCTCTCCAAGCCTCTCTGTATTCCTCCTGCTGGTCATTTCTTACAGAGCAATAATATTCCATAACCTTCATATACCACAATTTACCCAACCATTCTCCAATTGATGGGCATCCATTCAACTTCCAGTTTCTAGCCACTATGAAAAGGGCTGCCACAAACATTTTGGCACATACAGGACCCTTTCCCCTCCTCAGTATTTCTTTGGGATATAAGCCCAGTAATGTGTCTCTCTGTTTCTGTCTCTGTCTCTGTCTGTCTCTTCCCTTCTGGTTCTCTCTCTGTATCTCTCTGAGTCTCTGTCTTTCTCTGTGTCTCTGTGTCTCTCTCCCTCTCTGTCTCTCTGTCTCTCAGTCTCTATCTCATCTCTCTTGCTTTCTCTCTGTTTCTTTCCCTGTCTCTATCTTTCTCTGTCAATTTGTCTCTGTCTCTCTGTGTCTCTTTCTCTGTCTCTGTCTCTCTGTCTCTGTCTGTCTCTCTGTCTCTCTGTCTCTCTGTCTCTCTGTCTCTCTCTCTCTCTCTCTCTCTCTCTCTCTCTCTCACACACACACACACACACACACACACACACACACACACACACACACACACATACACACACTGTTTGGATTCATACAGATTAAAGTCTGAATGGTAAAGACATTTAAATTCAGAATTTATCTCACTGAGGCCATTTTTCCCATCTGATTAAAAAATGGGAACTTCTAAGGTCACTCAAATCTAATAATTCAGTTACCCATTCCAACAAGACACAAGCAAAAGCACTGAAGTTACTAAATTGTAACTGAAACAAATGTTAAAATAATGAGTAAATAATCTCACAAATTCCTGACTGTGCATAATCTCCTCTTATCTCTACCCTATTCTTGAATATGTTGTGTGTGTTTGCAGAAAGAAACAATGAAATTTAGATCTACAATTGTAGTAAGAAAAGAAATAATCTCCCTCCTCCCCAAAAGAAGAGTTCATGTTATACAAATGATCTGTCATTTTTAGGTCTGCAAATTCCTCTATATATTTTCTTATTTGATTCTAAATATTATCTTGTGACCTATGACTATTATTGTCTTAATGTTGAAGATGAAGACACTAAAGCTGAAAAAAAAATTAAGTAATTTGCTTAGAATCACACAACTAATATTTTTTAATGAATGGATAGGAATAAATAGGAAATAGAAATGAATAGCAAAACAAGATATTTGGCATATGGGAAGACAGGAAAGATTGTTATATTCATAAGAGTTCTGGAAGAGTAAATTATCAATGAGATAGGCAATTTGTCACCACATTTGGGCTTTGCTAAAAAATGTGACAGACACTTGAGAAAAACAGTTTTCTATGAAATGCCCCAGTTCCCCCAGAACTCTTCCTATTCCTCCCCATGGCCTTGTTGTTTTGTATCTTTGTTACTGACAAGGTCCAAGGTTGTTTTTTTCTGTGCTTTTGGAATCTTTCACTCCTTCAAATGTTTTATGACTCTATCTCTCTATATCCTTACAATTTTGTTACAATTCCAGCATGCATCTCGCTCCCACAAATAACAGTATCTTCATCCTAATGGCCATCGTTCTTTTTTCCCTTCACATTAGAGAAAGTAGTGATCTATCCTCATCATGGAACCTAGAAGAATGGAGGAGGGAAACAAATTAGACCTACAAAGGCCCCTCTTTGCTTCCTGCATTTGCTTATTGCTAGTTCATATTTTTCTGAGTTAAGACCCAAGGAATATTCCACTTATCCCCCACTACTCCCACTGTTTTTCTGAATTTTATCAAGGATGAACTGATAGCTCCTATATATTCTCCTTTTGAGGCATCCTAGCTTTGGACAGAAACTTGAACCTATAGTTAAACATCTTGTCTCCTATTAGCTTCTCCTTACCTTTGTAAACCAAGACCCTCAGAGTGTCATCCCAATATTAGTTGGTTAGAGGTGGATATTAATAGATCCTTTCCCTGGGTTTTTATTTTGACTTAAAGTACTAGATGCTACAGTGGATTTGGGAAGTATAGAAGGTTTACTCTTTTGAACTTGAGTTCAAAGAAGGTACACAGATTTTTACTCTCATCAAGTCTGGAGTTAGCAACCCAACACTGAGGTTAAACATGATAAAAGTTACCCACAAATAAAGTTTTGATCCCAGAATCTAATTGAGACCACTATAAGTGACAAGAGGGAGAAGGAACAAGGCAGGGCCAGTTTGGGGAGAAACTCAAGTTTGACAGAAAAGGATGAGAAAACTCCAGCTTTAACTATTTTTTTGCTAACTAGGTGCTAAGCTCAGTTGTTCCTTCCTTCTCAAGTACAATTTCTATCAGCATCCTCTGAATTTCAGAGCCTGGTAAAATGTCCAGATCCCCTGTCCTAGTTATTCTCTGACTCTAATAAAGGTTGGTCTAGTGCCCTAATCTTTTAATCAAATTAGTTAGGAATGTGGGGGACTTTGGCAATATTTGAGAAAGGGAATTGATGAGATTCTGCCATTCATATTACTTTCTACATTCAATAGTAACTGCCCTCTAAAGAAGTAAATTTATGAAAAACTAATATTAAACCTAGAAAGGTTTTCTGATCCCTGATTTCTCCCTCCCTCCCAAAAAAGAGCATTCCCTAAAGTGTATCCCATGAAGGTATCTTCTTCATAAGATAAGACTTCTTTTCCTAACTTTTTTTCCTTTCCTGTCCCATCCCTTTCCGCCTCCTCAACCCCACCATGACTACTGCCTCAATCGCCAAATCTTGTTCCTGTCTGTTTACACTGGAATCTTCAATCCTCTGGAGTCAGATAAAACCATATTTTTGGAGATTGAAGTCTTTATCAAGCTCCTCTTTGTCCAAATTCACCGCTGAGGACACCTGGTGGATGCTAATCACAGCCAATCATCACTTTGCTCAATTTTATTCATAAATTTGCGGGAGTTCTTATCTAACACAATAGTGTTCATCAGAATAGGAAAGTTGTCAAACTGTGAAATTCTGGAACCACCACTCTTGGAAATGCTGTGTACCTTAGCTTTGCTTCTTCATCTCTTTTTCTTTACTTCTTTGATCCATGTAGAAGTCCCCAGAGACAGGCAAGTTTGATTTCTAGAAAGCAGAAAGTCTTGCAAGCTTTGGACAATGTTCTAAGGAATGAATAGAACTGAATCTGTGAAAATGTTGAGTTTGCTCATCAGAATATAAAAATAAAATAGGACCTGTCTTGTTTTTATGATGGTACAGACTTATAACTCTTTTTAAAATCTCTATAAAGTTATCATCCTTTCAGGGACTGGTCTGGGAGATTTTTCCCTCTTAAAATTCCTATGTATAAAAAGTCACAAATCTAACGGGACAGGAACTCTTAAAACCACAGACATGATTAAGGCTCTATTCCCTAATAAATGTGCAACAAGACACTTGTCAGCCTTTTAAATAATGAGCTGTGATCTATGATAAATGTGCCAATAACACATTTCCCAGGACAGCGTATTTCAAATTGATAGGCAATAGTTGAATCACAGCAGGATCTTATTTTTGCACAAATTACTTCTAAACCCCAAACACATCTAAAATTAATTTCTTTCATCACATTAAAGCAAGGCCGTTAATCACTGGAATGTGTTCTGGTATTTGACAGACATAAAAAATTGATTTGCATTTCAAAAGGGAAGAGGGCAAACATTAAAAAAAATCATGTTTCTTCATGTAGAATGAAGACTTTGCATATTTTGGTCTGTGGAAATTATATTGATAATATGATGGATGATCAGAAGAGAAGCATGATGATTTCTTGATGGACTTCTACAAGAAGAACTGTCCTTTACTTCACTAGTCAGAACACTATCTACAGAGTCATAAAAGTGTTTGACCAAAGTATAAAACTTTAAAAAGCATCCTTTGCAGCAACTTCTTTTTGGTATGTAAATAACACTAGATTCTAAAAAATCTCAAAAATTATATTTGAAAAACTTAATAATATAAAATATAAATATAAAAAATAAACTCTCACAGATTTTATCAAGATAAGTACCAGACAAAATCTTGCTGGTCCCAAAAAACAAACTAAAGAAATTCAGAGAGGCTCTTCACCAAAAAATTGGTCATATTTTAGCTTTTGGATGTCATGATAACTCCTGTGATGCCATGGAAGGATACTGGAATAATAGATTTCCAGCAAAAAGGTACCTTGTGGGTTTTTTAAGTCCAAATCTCTCATTTGCAACAAGTTAAAGTATTTCCCAAGGTTACCCAACTCATAATGTCTAAAGCAGGATTTAAACTTAAGTCTTCCAGATTCTATCCATATACCATATAGCCTGTAAAGTAAATGCAATATACATTTGTAAAAAGGAATATCCATAGAGATGAAATGATGGATCTTTTAATATATCACAGCCATCTTCAAAGAACCCAGCTATTCCCAAAATACTCATATCCCCAAAAACTATATTTCTCCTTATCAGTCAGATCTAAGGCCCAAGTTCATTTTCAAAGGGTCAAAGTCACCATAAAATAGAGGAATAATAGAAGATGCTCCTTCCTAATCCCTCATGGAGAAGTCCCAGGGAAAGAATTCTGCTTTCAAATTCTGCTTTGGCCATTCACAAGCTGATGTAGGGTAAGTCATTTAACCACTTCCAGTCTCAATTTCTTCAATTATAAAATGGGAACGATAACTCCTTCCCAGAGTAGTTTTGAGTTTCAGCTAAGATAATACATATGAAGTACTTTGCAAACTTTAAAACACTGTATAAAGTTTGCTATTAATATTATTGTTGATTGTTAATATTATTAATTAATATTAATATTGACAATTAATAATGTTGTTATCATTATAATTATCATTATCCCCATTATTATTGCTATTAATATTATTGTTAATTCTTGCTACTCCTGCTACTACTACTGTTTTATCCTTTGGAAGGAGCTAGGTAGAAAGAATCTCCTGTGGTCAATAGAGTAGCACATCTAGGCAGCAAACTGGAGCATACTAGTATAAAACTTAATAAGGTCTATCTTTTTATCCCCTAATCTTCTCCTTCTTTAACATAAGCTAGACATGTTATCTTAGGGAGAGAGGAGATGGACTCTGAAAATCTCTTCCCAAAGAGTGTGAACCCATTTTTGCCCTCATTGTGAAAGAGGATGGAAAGTGACAACTCTGCAGCCCATCATAGATCAGGAAGAAAAGTATCCTTTATTTTAACAATGAAAGCTCAACTTTTAAAATATCTTTTTCTTTTAACATCACACAGTGAATTGTCATATTTTAATTTATAGTATGTTTGTCCATTTACTGGTCTAAACTCAATGGTCCCAGAAGACAGGGACTCAATTTTGCTTTTACTTCCTCCATCACTTTGCACAGTGTTCTGCATATGGCAAATGCTTATTGAATATTTGCTGAACTAATGAATGAATGACTGAGTGAATGAATGAATAATCACTGATACCTCAGGATCAAAACAGATCTAAACTTTCTTTTATCACTTTAGTATTGCAAAAAATCATAATACGTATTTCCATGTTTATTTTAATTGATATTTTAATGTATTTAAGTACAGGACAACTCAAAATTACCTTATTAGTCAATAATGACAAAAAAGAAAGAAATTTTAAAGTGACTGACCTATTCAAGGAAGTGACTTAGACAAAGTAGATAGCATGTCAGTCTCAAAGTCAAGAAAACTTGGATTCAAGTCCCATCTTTGACATACTGACTTATGACTCTGAGAAAGTTATTTGACTTTCTGATGGTCTGACTAATTAACTAAGAATATAAATGGAAGTGAAGAAGTTAACCTGCATTGATAAAGGAAGTTTCCTCACTAGATATTCCCAGTATTGATGGGAGCATCACAGGTCCTATTTATAGTACCTGGATACTGTGGACAAAAGAAGAGATGAGATAAAACTTAGCACCTCAAGATCTACCCCATGCCAGGAAGATGATTTATTAGCTGTGCTTTCTTCTATCTTCTTTCCTGCAAGTTACTTCTATGATGAGATGACTGGATGTTTTCATTTTGACATTTTCTCTGAAAATCCTCTCTCAAAGATATTGGCAGTTAAATAATTCTATTTATGGTAATCTTTGCAAATTCCCATGAACCCTAATATGCCATAACCATTTCTCAAAAGAAAGGGCATCTTTGCTCAAAAAGAATGGGGAATTTGGATTCTAAAACTTCTAAAGAGAGAAGGTTATTGGAGTATTATCATTATTAATGTTATTATTTGTGCCAAATTTTGTGCCATATTTGTGGCATGGCACAAATATTTGTGCCCAAACTTTATCCTGTAAAATGAGATTATCAAGTCTCATCACTAAATATAGCCAGGTGCTTCCATTTCTCAAAAGAAAGGGCACCTTTGTTCAAAAAGAAAGGGAAACTTGGATTCTAAAACCTCTAAAGAGAGAAGGTTAGTGGAATGTTGTTTATTATTAATGTTATTGTTATTATTATTATTATTTGTGTCAAAACTGTGTCCTGTAAAATGAGATTACCAAATCTCATCACTAAATACAGCCAGGTCTTTTATATGGTTATGACTCCTTTTTGTCCTCCACTTTCATTTATGATTAGTTTGATATTATTCAGAAGCTCCAAAAGTATGGCTGCTATTGATCACCAGAAAAAGATACACCATTAGAAAACCAGCAGCTTCATTTATACTTGCAAATTTGTAAAACAAACAAAAAACAAAATAAATATAATTTAAATGATTTTTCTTAACACCTTCTTTCTACCTTTTCCACTACTCAACAATCATCACTACAGAAGTAGAAGGGAATAGCATAGAGCTAATGGTTGGATAAAATTTTTCTTTATTTCATAGATTACCAGTGGTTAGAAAATTCTACATTCCAGACAAACTAGCTGGCCAACTCTTTCCTGAACTTAGATTTCATTTCCCAACTCCATCCCTTTGTTCAGATTCTATTCTCTTTCAAGAATACTTCCTCTTCTAGTCTACCCGTCAGACTTTTGGAAAAGGGAGGAATTTATGGCCAAAGAAAAACTAAAGAAAATTATGAAATACAAAATGAATAATTTTGATTACAATAAATTGAAAAGATTTTGCACAAACAAAACTAAAGTAGCCAAGAGACGCAGAAAGCTCAGAAACAACTTTTACAGCCAATGTATGGGATAAAGGATTAATTTCTAACATATAGAGAGAGCTGATTTAAATTTATAAGAATATAAGTCATTCCTCAATAGATAAAGGATATGAACAGACAATTTTCAGATGAAGAAATTAAAGCCATTTCTAATCATATGGGAAAATGCTCCAAATCACTATTGATTAGATAAATGCAAATTAAGACAATTTTGCATTACTACTTCATACCTCTCAGATTGGCTAAAGGAAAATAATGATAAATATTGGAGGGCATTTAGGGAAACTGTGACACTAATGCATTGTTGGTAGAGTCATAAAATGAACTGACTGTTCTGGAGAACAATTTCAGACTATGTTAAAGGATGCCCTTTGATCCAGCAGTCTGAATCCCAAAGAGATCATAAAAAGGGCAAAAGTCCCAGATGTGCAAAAATATTTGTAGCAGCCTATTTGTAGTGACAAGGAACTTGAAACTGAGTGAATGCCCATCAGTTGGGGAATGGCTGAATATTATTGTTCTATGAGAATACTATTGTTTTATAAAAAAAAAATGTGCAGGATGATTTCAGAAAAGCCTGGAGAGATTTATGTGAACTAATGCTGAGTGAAGTGAGGAAAACCAAGAGAATATTGTACTTAGCAACAATAAGATTATGTGATGATAAACTGTAATGGACTTGGCTCTTCTCAACAATTTGTGATTCAAGACAATTCTAATAAATACAGAATAGAAAATGCCATTCTCATTCAGAGAGAACTATGGAAACTGCAGGTAACTCCAAGTATAGCATTTTTACCTTTTTTGTTTATTTGTTTTTCTTTATCATGGTATTGACTAAACCCAACTAAAATTTAAATGCTATTCAAGAGGGGGACATCTCTTTTGACACATAAACAAGCTTCTTTAGAGGATAAGGAAAAATTTACAAAAACATTGTAGGCCTAAAAGCAGCCAATCAATTAAGAAAGCGTTAAAGCTCAAATTCATATTATACTTAATCCCAAAAATCCATCAAAATCCCTACATCAATATTAGACAGTTCTATGACTATATAGAAGATATAATGCTAATATTAGCAACATGAACAGATTCTCCTTGCATAAACATAATTTCAGCCTGGAACAACCACTACTACTTTATCAAACAAATCAAACAAAAAAACAAAAATTTTTCCCCTTTTAGTCTGCTTTTCTTGCACAACTTGATAAATGTGAAATATGTTTAAAAGAATTGCACATATTTAATGTATCAGATTACTTGCTTGGGAAGGGGAGAGTTAAAAGAGGAAGGTGAAAAATCTGGAACTCAAAATCTTACTTTGAAAACTGTCTTTATATGTATTTGGAAAAATTTCAAAACTATTGAAAATTTTTTTTAAAAAAGGAATACATTCAGGGCACCAGCCTTAAAGTCAGAAGGACCTGAGTTCAAATCCGACCTCAGATACTTAACACTTCATAGCTGCGTAGCCTTGGGCAAGTAACTTAACCCCAGTTGCTTCAGGAATTAAAAAAAAGGAATACATTCCCTCCTCTCCTCTGCTTCTTAGAATCTTCATCAACCATCAAAGTTCAACTCAGGTGACACCTGCTACCCAAATCCTTCTCAATGCTTTCTCCCTTCTGAGATTTTGTATATATGATACTTCACTTCAGGCAAATATACATTCATTGAAGGAAAGAAGTATTTCATTTTATTTCTTTAAATCTTCCATACCTAGCATAGGATCTCTACCTGATAGATTCTTAAATCGACCTTTTTTTTTTAACCTTATTGTTTTGTTTTAGTCTTCTCTTTAATTGTCTCTTTGGCTTATGGTGAAATATCACATACCAACTCTAAAACAGATTTATTCCAAGATAAGAATGGGGCATAGAACAAGGAAACAACATTCTAGTGGCATTACTTAAATTTCAACATGAAAATTTTAGGTCACTTTTAAATATTGCTCAGAGCAAAACATTACAAATACTTCAATAACCTACTAAAAGAATCCTTGTTGTTCAGTCATTTCAGTCATGTCCTACTCTTCATGAATCCACTTGGAGTTTTCTTGGTAAAGTTACTAGAATAGTTTGCCATTTCCTCCAAGAAACTGAGGCAAACAGGGTTATGTGATTTAATCTGGGTCAGACAATTAGAAAATGTCTGAGGTTAGATTTAACTCAGAAAGATGAGCCTTTCTAGGATTCATCTAGTACACTGACCTAAAAGAATATATAGAGAGATGATACATATGTAGTCTCCATCATCACTAAATGAAACAGCAGGGGACAGTGGATCGGATTTGAAATCAATGATCCTGGATCAAATCCCAGTTCGTTATTTATGAACTATTTTACTATGGGGACAAGATCTTCCATCTTTCTGACCCTCAATTAACTTATCTGTTAAATAGAAAGGTTGGATAAGGTAGAATTAAGGTCCCTTCCAATTCTCAGTCCTATCATTCACCTACAAAGATATATGTGTGTGTATGTGTGTATACACATACATACATTTATTTATTTGTTTGTCTGTTTATATTTATGTATTTACCTGGACGACAAACAGGACAAGAAAGTTACACTGTTATAGAGGAGCATCTAGGTGTGCTGTGAACAGAGTGCAGGATGGAGTTAGGATAGCTCATCTTCCCAAGTTCAAACCTGGTTTCAGACACTTACTAGCTGTGTGATCCTGGACAAGCCACTTCACCCCACTTGTCTCAGTTTTCCCATCTGTAAAATGAACTGAAGAAGTCAATGGCAAACCATTGCACCATTTTTGCCAATAAAACCTCAAATGGGGTCACAAAGAGTCAAATTTAACTAAACAAAACCCACTGGGATAAATTTACTCAGTCACAAACTCACCACTTTAATTTATTTTTTTTTTATTTATTTTTTTTTTAAATTTTTTTTTATTATATATATATATATATATTTTATAATATTATCCCTTGTATTCATTTTTCCAAATTACCCCCCCTCCCTTATTCCCTCCCCCCGACGACAGGCAATACCATACATTTTACATGTGTTACAATATAGTCTAAGTACAATACATGTGTGTGAATATCATTTTCCTGTTGCACAATAAACATTAGAATCCAAAGGTACATGCAACCTGGGCAGACAGATATTAGTGCTAACAATTTACATTCCCCTCCCAGTGTTTCTTCTCTGGGTGCAGCTACCTCTGTCCATCATTGATCAACTGGAAGTGAGTTGGATCCTCTTTATGTTGAAGATTTCCACTTCCATCAGAATACATCCTCATACAGCATTGTTGTTGAAGTATACAGTGATCTTCTGGTTCTGCTCATTTCACTCAGCATCAGTTGATTTAAGTCTCTCCAACCCTCTCTGTATTCCTCCTGCTGGTCATTTCTTACTGAGCAATAATATTCCATAACCTTCATATACCACAATTTACCCAACCATTCTCCAACTGATGGACATCCATTCATCTTCCAGTCTCTAGCTACAACAAAAAGAGCTGCCACAAACATTTTGGCACATATATGTCTCTTTCCGCTCTTTAGTATTTCTTTGGGATATAATCCCAGTAGTAGCGCTGCTGGGTCAAAGGGTATGCACAGTTTGATAACTTTTTGGGCATAATTCCAGATTGCTCTCCAGAATGGCTGGATTCTTTCACAACTCCACCAGCAATTCACCACTTTAATTTAGAACCAGTTTCATTTGTAAGGTGGTTGCCTAGGATTAAGAGAGCAGTCTGGAACTGGAGACCAGATTTTTTTTCCCTAATATGATGCTGACTGGACCTCAAAGGAATCAAATCCACTCCCCTGGCCTCATTAGCACGTTTCTGTAACCCACTGAGCTAAGCAGGTCAGACAAAAACAGGTGGTGAAGTTTTCTCTGGCTAGAGTTCCTAAATTCTCATGTGTCTGGAATAGTTTAAGGCAGGGGGTAAAATAAATCTCCTTAAGGTCCCTTTTAGCCCACTGAAATTTTGATTCAGTGATTTCTGGGAAGGTCTGACATTTTCTTTGCTCCCTAAAAGGAAAAGTTTATGTCAGCAGTGATCTGGGGAGACAAGGCAAGGGAAGGTAGCCTCCAAACATTTATACGGAGTATCTGTAAGGGGAGGTTTATTATTCTGTTTTAGGACATGGTTGTAAGATTTTCCCATGTGGTTTCTGCTGGTGAGAAAAGTGAAAAGGGGATGGGCAAAAGGGGTGTAATGAATATCAAGCTGCCGTCTGCCTTTACTAAACTATAAGATCTCCAAATATGGAATATGTCACATTGATAGTAACACAGCATCTGTTAGTAAAGCCTGAAGGCTTTAATAAGAAGAGATGAGAAAAAAGTAAGGGATTCTTTATGGATGAGAATATCAACAACACAACACTTTAAAAGTCACATTTCTTGGGAGACATACAAAAAACAGAAGGTTTTTTTTTCATATCAGCCTTCTTCATCAAGATTTATTACATTTTACACTGAGTGGGTGTTCAAGGAAGGAGCACAGTGAATACAAGATCAGCCCTGTGAGTTTCTCCCACCTCCAATCTGTCCTCACATCTGCCAGAGTAATTTTCCTAATGAATAGATCAAATCATGTCATTTCCTTCCTCAAAAACCTTCAACAACTCTCTGTTATTTATTAAATAAAGCCCAAGACCCTTAGCAAAGCAACCTGAACCAAACCCACATTTCTAGTCACTCCCCTTTCGTATCACCTTACTAGTTTGTGATATAGAGATCCACACTCAAGGTGGGGAAAAAACCTGAGTTCAAATCCTCCCTCAGTAACTACATGATTTTGAATAAGTCATTTGACTTCCCTGTACCCCCTTTCCCTCAACTGTAAAATAAAGATAACAATAGCATCTAACTCATGAGGGTATTGTAAAAATCAATGTCTGGAAAAGTCTTAGCGCAGTTTTGCACTTTAATGCTTTTGGAGTACCTTAGAGTACTAAGTGGGACAGGAGATGGGCCAGAACCAAAGTCAAGAAGACAGAAAGCCTCAGGCAACTGGCTATGTGTCCTTGAGTAAATTATTTAATCTATGTTTACCTCAATTTCCTTACCTGGAAAATGGGAATAATAATAACACCTACTTCCCAGGATCATTGTGATGCTCAATATTTGTAAAATCCTTAGCAGTATCTGCCACATGTTATTATTACTATATAGGTAGTAGATGGTATTGCTGTCTCTGAATACACCCACACATTCTACTTATAGTGAAGTATTCATTATTCAGTCAAATGTAAGCTGTCCTTTCAACTTCAAAACATCTCTCCACATTGTCAACTTACACTTGAAGTGCCCGGCTCTCTTCTCTCTATTTATGTTTCTTGAAAGCCTACCTAACTTCTTGACCCATTTAAAATTAAAATTTAAAAATTATAAATGAGTTCTTCTAGGAGACCATTCCTAATCTCACGTCCAACTGGATGCAATTTCTTCCACCTCACTATCCCTATTTATACTTCTCTTAAAGCACTCGTCTCTCACATGATATAACAGTATTTGTGTGCTTGTATTATTATTCCCTTTTAGGCTGTAAAGTGATAATATAATTAGGCAACCACCGGGATCAGTTCCAGTCTAAATCTGACCCATGATCTGTATTTTCATTTCTGTATCTCCCAATGTCCCCAAAGCAAGACCCTGAGTAAGGATGCATTTACTGGATGAATTCATTTAGGAGTGGTTGTGGCATTTTAAGTTGGTCAGATAACTACAATTATATTTAAAAACCATCACCAGCTATTCTGTATTCTTGCCACTTCCCTAACAGCAGCACATTGCTGTGACTTCCTAATCACAGCAACCCATCAATATCCCAAAACTCCCATAATAACTCTGGGCATTGGTCATTTCAAGTGTATAATTTTGATGGAGGTTATTTAATTTCAAGACTCTACACCACATTCTACTAACTATAATGTTCGATTTATAGCTATAACTGTTAAAAAAAAAACACCACCCAGCAAGAGCTGACTCGAGGATTTAGCTTGTCTTTAATAGATTTCAAAGTAAGTCAGAGAGATATATACTACTTTGGAATCTCAATAACACTTCAGAAAAGTAACAAAATGAATCACCAGAAGTTCAAAAAATATTAAATAAATCAGAAACTTAATCAAAAGAGAAGTCACAGTATATATCTTCAGGAATATTATGAGAACAAGATACATGAATGCTTAATAAATATTAAAGTTCCAAGTCCTTTATGGTGTATTTTTCTTAAAGCTCACACTAGAGGGAGCTCTTTCTCTACACTACAGATGGTTTCTTTGGAAAGGGTCATAACTTTCAAGGACTCATGAGTGGCTTTTTAAAATAAATAAATCTTTTTAAAATAAATCTCATTCCTGCTAACTCTTAGGAAATTCTAAAAATGAGAAGCCTTAAAGAAAAAAAATTTCTTAAGAAAGACCTCTCCACAAAGTTTAGAGAAATTGTTTTCTCCTCAAAAGAAAAAAGAAAAAATCAGTATTCCTTATCAGTCATGGGAAAAGCAGGGCATCCTAGGACATGTTTTCTTATAGGTACGAGGGACTAACATTTTTGCACGAAAGATAGCAATATGTTGAAAAAAAGCACTTGCTTTAATAAAGACTAAAGTTCAAGTCATGAGTTTGGTCTTTACTAGCAGAGAACAAATGATGGGGGGATGATGGAAGATGGAGATCTGACTCTAGTAGAGATTGTTGAATTGCTTCAGTTGTACAACTGAAAGTGTTGAATTATACAACTCCTCATGAGCCCATTTGGGGTTTTCATGGCAAGTACAGTGAAGAGATTTATCATTTCCTTCTCCGGCTCATTTTACAGATGAGGATGCTGAGGCACACAAGGTAAAGTGACTTACTTAGGGTCACACAGCTGACTCCACGTCCAGTCACTGCACCACTTAGCTGCCTCCTAGTGTCAGAGGACTTCAATTCAAATCCTGTGTCTATCATCTCTTACAATGTGGTGATGGGAAATCTGTCTAAATTTTCTGGGCTTCCTTCCCCACAAAATGAGGGCATTGGAGCAGATGCCCTCTGTATCTATACTCCATATAATTCTGGAGCAAATCTCTTATTTTCTCTGAGACTCAGTCTTCCCATCTGTCTAAAGGAAGTAATAATACTTACACTAATGGGGTTATAAAATAATGCATATAAAAGGCTTTCTAACTACATATACAATCTATTATTTTTATGAAGGGCTGAAATGTAGCTCCTCAACAATTTTCCCCTCTCCTAACTAAAATGGTAATTAAGATCATTGGTAACTACAATCATTTTATGTCTGTAATTCTCTTAACAGGTTGGAAAAAACAATAAGAAGTCACCACTAATTCATTTCTACATGCAGTTTTCCCACTTTAAGAAGGCCTATAATAAATGAAAACCCAGACTGAACAAACAGGTAAAATTAAGAGGTGATTATACCACAGAAGAATCTCGTTTTACAAAAAAAAAAAAAGATTGGGGGGATTTCCTTTCAATCTTGAGCTGCTTTGCTGAATTTAAAATAATCCCATTTCTTGTTGTGGTTTCAATTTACACATAACTTCAGGAACATTTCTGTTACATTAAGCCAGGTCTCATCTATACCTTGCATTTGCATCTACACATTGGATACAAGATGTTAGGGTCTTGGGGGGCTTAAAGCTGGGAGAGACCATCAAGGTAATCTAGTTTAATCTTCTTCACTTAACAGAAGAAGAGATTGAACCTCTTACTCCCCATAAAGTTAAGTGACTTGCTAAGAGCCACAAAGATAGTAAATAAGTTGCTTGGAAGCCAGATCCAGGGAATGCACCACAGCCCATTGTTTCTCATTGATTTTGTTAGGATACATAAGCAAGGGATCTTGACTTTGAGTCCTGGACCTCTTTGAGAACTGGTTAAGCACATGTAGCCCTTCTCAGAATCAAGTTTCTAAAGGTGTAAATTAAGATACACAAATTAGCAAAGGAATCCAGAATTTAATTATAATTAAGATGATTTTCCCCCTATCCAAGTTTGTGAAATCTAACTATAGATTTCTGGTTAAGAACCCCATAGGCACAAATTTCTACCCAAAAGTCTTAGGACCTCACTCACTATCAAAGAGAAAGGGGATTGGAGTTATGAGTTCATTAGCATATGATTTCATTGGTATATAGTCCCAACAAGGGGACTCTCCATCAATGTGGGAGGAACAGCACAAGAAACATGTATATAGCATCTACCATATGCCAGGCACTGTGCTAAGTAAGCACTTTAGTATTATCTCATATGATCCTCACAATAACCCTGCCAGGTGTTATTATTTTACTTCTAGGGAAACTGAGGCAAACAGAGTTAAGAGACTTGTTCATAGTCACCCACTTTGTAAATGCCTGAGGTCAAATTTTAACTCAGGTATTTCTGACTCCAGGTCCAGTGCCCCGTCCACTGCACCATTTAGCTGACTGATGTAATCTTTGCAGCTCCAGGTCTATAATCCTAGTACCTCTGAATACACGAATTATTTCTCCAGAATTCCATGATCTCCATTTTAGAATACAAAAGATTTCTAAAATGCTGCTAGTTACCATCTCCGAGAGATGTTCTATAATTTCGTTTTGGTTCAGACTTAAGATTTCAGTGATTCCAACCCCCTGAATTATATAAATTCTAGAGTAATCAACTTCTCTCTGATTTATAGGAATGGAGAAATATCAAGACCACTGAGAAATTAAGCTAGTAATAAATGAAATCAAATATGCAAAGTGCCACAAAACTCCAAATTTTAAAATGTCAGTTACTCTATTACTAGCTCAGTAATTCTGAGTAAGTCAACTAATTTCTAAGCCTCAAGTTCCTCATCTATAAAATGTTAGCCAAAAACACCTTAGTCTCTGCTTCACAAGATCATTGACAAAAAAGTGCCTTACAAAACTTAAAGCAACATGTAAATATGAGTTGTTTTAATTATGACATCTCAGCATTTAGCACATTTTTTAAGACTTAGGGGAAAGAGCTTCCCAGAGATCATCAACAGTGGCAGTTTTTAAGCTCCTGATCAGTGTAACATCCTGATCTACATCTGGCCACCGGGCTCCGCTCAGGAGGAGAAAGTGAAGCTGTTGACTTGACACAGTCCTCCCTCTTGAAAATCCAACACACTTTCATGACATGGCAGCCCCTCCCTGATGTCATAGTCCTTTTTGAGAACAGACAACAACATCAAAACATTGTGTTCCTGTGATGGAGGAGTTAGATGCTGACTATGGAAGCAAATCAAAGTCATATTCTCTACTCTCTAATGTACAATACAATACATACACTATACATACAATAAAATAGACCTGTACATGAAAAAGATACAGCAACATGGGAAGGAGCAGACATCCATCCATAAGAAATGTGGTGTTTTTAGTCAGTACTCTATAGAAAACACTTGGTAAATCCATAAATAGGTAAATCCTGTTATTTTGCCTTTTTTTCTCCAATTTTTTTTCTATTGAAAGCAAGAGAGTTGCTAACATAGCCAAGAATAGTGGAAGGAGCACCTGACCTGAACCACAAGACAATAGTTCAATGCTCTGATACTTATTAGCTATGTCACCTATCTTTTCTCAGCCTTGGTTTCCCCATCTGCAAAATGGGAATGATGGCAACTGTAGAAAGTACCCTGCTAAAAAGCATGGTGTGTTGAGAAAAATCAACCTTAGAGCCCTAAAAAAATCTGATTCAAGCTTGCTTCCAATACACACTAGCCATATGACCTTAAGCAACTCATAAGCACTTACTAAAACTTTTAAATTATGGAACAGGTGAAATTCCTCACCAGGAATTCACTATACTTGTAATTATTACAGATCTGTTTGTTTTTTTTAAAGGATTTACTTTCCAGAGTTGAGGTTCAAGTGAGGTAATGCTTATATTGTAGAATTCATCTAGTTCAGGGATTCTTAACCTGAGATCTATGAACACTTTAAAAATAAGATTTTACAAAACATAATTTTTTTTCATTGGCTTCCTTTGTAATCAATCATATGTATTTTGTTTTATAATTTAAAAACTTTTTTTTCTATAAAGGTTTTACCAGAAGACCAAAAAGTAGTTAAGAATCTGTGATTATTCTAACTCCTTTATTTTTCCGATGGAGAAAATGAGAGACCCAGAAAGGAAAAGTTAATTATTCAGTAAGAGGAAGTAAGACTCCAAAGTCCCATTCATTTTGTGTGTCTCTCTCTAGCTCTCTTTTTCTCTCTTCACTCCCCTTCTCTCCCTCTTCTTCTGTTTGTTTTTTTTTTTGCTGTTTCTTTCTTGCTGTCTCAATTTGTCTCTGTCTGTCTCTGTCTTTGTCTCTATCTCTGTTTCTGTGTGTCCCTGTTTGTTTCTCTGCCTTTCTCTGCCTCTCTGTCTATCTATCTTGCTGTGTGTCTCTTTCTGTCTCTGTGTGTCTGTCTCTCTATTTCTCTGTCTCTTTGTATCTCTATTTCTTCGTCACTGTCTCTCTCTGTCTCACCCCCCTCTCTATCTCTATCTCTTACTGTGTGAGTTTTTGTCTCTTTCTCTGTTTCTGTCTCTCTCTCTCTCTGTGTCTCTCACTGTCTCTGTTTTTCCTCTCTTCTCCCTTCATTGATTGCCTTTGGGCTAGTTGTTGATGTTTTCTGCATCACATTACACACACACATACACAACCACACACACAATCATACACACAAACTACCATCACTGATCTCATATTTTTTTTTTACAAAGAAAAAATGTTAAGCAAAATTGGCTAACGGGACCATCATGTTTGACAGAACACATTGGATTCTTCACCCAGAGCCCCCTACCTCTCTTCTGAGAACAGGGTTGCTTTTCCTTGGAGCTGATATTGCTCACTAATATTAGCTTGAGGTTCATTTCCATTTATTTCATTAGGATGATCAGTGTCTATGCTGTTCTCTGCTTAGAGCATTTCCTAATCCCCTCTTCCAACTGTGAGGGAATGCCTTTCCTCTCTAATTGCCTTGTAGCTATTTTAATTCATTCATTTTATATTTAGGCTGTATATATATATATATATATATATATATATATATATATATATATATATATATATATATATATATATATATATATATATGTATGTATGTACTTACATATGGATGGATAGATATATAGACTTGTCTCCTGCCATCAAATGTAAGCTTACTGGGAAAAAAGGACTTTTTCATTCTTTGAATTTGCACCCTCAGTGCCTGGCACACAGTAGGCCCTTTATGAATTCTTATTGGCTAATTAACTCTTCTCTGCTTGACTTCATACAGTCCTTCCCCGATTTCTCATATTTTCTCATCCATCCTTTTCCCTTTCTCCCACTTTGACTGAAAAAGCAAGAACCAGTCTAACCTCTTTGCTTTTTAAAAACCTTGGGAATATGGGGCATTGGAGTTGGGATTTTAAATAAGTCAATTGTAAAAAATAAATGTTACATTGATATGACTGCCTTCCATGTCCACTTCTAAGCCCCCGAGGAAGGCCATACACAGTTGTTTCAAGAGTCCACTGTATCTCTGCTCCTAATTTCATTTTTCTCCCCTTTCATCTTACACTTCACTTCTCGGCAGGGAACTGACTGTGTCCTGGTGAGATCAAACTGATCATGAAGACTCCAATTCTAAATCCCTGTTTAAGCTGAATCATGTGCTTGATTGATCGAGCCGGCAGAACCAGTCAATGGATTCCTCCCTAATTTCCAGAATGACCAGATGAGAAAACAGGACATTACTCTTGACGATTTTCTTGTATTTTCCTCCTTATCTTGGTTTTGTGATTGTTGCAGAAGGGCCCTGACCCTTTCTCAGCCCTATCCTACTTGTTCCCCCTTCTAAGGTCTTAACTTTTGATTCCAAGGTGGGGTGGGAAGGAACTCCATGGAAGGCCCCACAGATCGAGTTTTCTCACTAGAAAATTCTCCAGGTCGAGAGAAGAAAGACTCCAGCTCATATATTTGACTAAGCTTGACATCCCCTAGAAATGTGCACAGTATACCATGGGAAACCATGTTAGAAAAGAGAGGCTGAAGAAAGAACTTTGTTTCAGGGTTTCTGATACCCTCTGTCTTTTCATTGGGTTGCTTTTTCCCGAGCTCTTCTGCACAGTTGGTCACTGATCTCCCCTGGGTGTGCTATTTCTGCTCGGGCTTTGCTCCATAGGTCAGACTGACCTACTGTCAGTAACTAGGATTTTTTTTTTAATTTCATCTCTTCAGTGCCACCTGCTGGTCATTTTGGTTCCCATTTATGAAATTATTATTCTCCCTGCTCAGCAGTCTGACAGTTCTATAGCCAACATCAGTGAACCACTATATCCAGTGAAGGGGTCAATAAACAAGAACCAGAAATACTGTCCCCAGGCTAAAACTGGGCTTGGTTTTGTTTCCTTTTAACTCCCAGATTCTGGTGATAAATTAAAGTTCATTTTTTCAGGCAACTATTCTGACTCTGTCAGAAATCCCTTAAAATTCCCATTTAACCCCTCGTGCAGATTCTCTGCATCCCTACAATTCACTTAATTGTGCACTTTAAAAAGTGAAACCCCCATGTGGGGAAGCAAAGCCCACTTAGGAGAGGACAGGAGAGAAAGAAGAAGAGGAGAAGGGAAAGGAGGAGGAGGAACAAGAAGAAGAGCAGAAGGAAGAGGAAAAAGAAGAGGAGGAGGAGAAGGAGGAAGAAGAGGAAAAGGAGAAAGAAGAAGAAAGAAAAGGAGTAGGAAGAAGAAAAGAAGGAGGAGAAGAAGAGAAGGAGGAGCAGGAGAAGGAGGAGGAGGAGGAGGAAAAAGAAGGAGGAGGAGGAAAAAGAAGGAGGAAGAAGAGGAGGAGAAGGAGAAATGGAGGAATAAGAGGAGGAGAAGGAGGAAGAAGAGGAAAAGGAGAAAGAAGAAGGAAGAAAAGGAGTAGGAGGAAGAAAAGGAGGAGCAAAAGAAGGAGAAGGAGGAGGAGGAAAAAGAAGGAGGAGGAAGAGGAGGAGGAAGAAGAGGAGGAGAAGGATAAATGAAGGAATAAGAGGAGGAGGAAGATGAGAAGGAAGAAAAGGAGTAGGAGAAGGAGAAGGAAGAGAAGGCAGAGGAGGAGAAGGAGGAACAGAAGAAGGGGAAGGAGGAGGAGGAAAAAGAAGAAGAGGAGGTGGAGGAGAAAGAGCAGGAAGAGAAGAGAAGCACCAGTACCTGCTTTCTTTCAGAGATGACCATAGAAATATAAAAATGAAAAATTATCTAAAGAAAGGTGACCCTTGCTGGCCAAAGAAAGGAAGTGCAACTCATAAATCCTTGCCCAAAACCTTAATAATAGGTTTAAAATAAAAATCCTCTTCACTTCTCTTTTTTTATTCTGCTTTCTCTTCCTTTTTTTTCCTTTTACTCTGTCCCTTTTCATTTTCTTCTTTCTACCCTTCCCTTCTCCCTCTCCCCCATTTTCAGAACCTGTTCAAGCAACTTGCTAAAAAAAAAAAAAAAAAAAAAAACAGCCAGAACTTGCCTCAACCAGTTGAGTGGGAGTAGGACGACAGGGTGGGAATTTTGTTGCTGTGCTGCTCTCCAGGGTTTGTGGGTCTGAAAGGACTTGCTTTATGCAATCACATTCTTTTTTTTTTTTTGGCAGTTTCCACACACACACTTTAATGTTTGAAGGTTAATCCAATAGTGAACAGAATCAGTAGTGATGGCAGCTCCCTTTAATTAAAGGACAAACAGCCCCAAAATATCTGAGCAGGGCAGAAAAGATAGCCCCAAGCACTTGAAGCTGACAGCAAGACATTAAATTATAGGGGTCTCCTTATGAAATGACGTAGAGAGCTTGGGGCCTTGAAGTGTCAACAAATATAGATAGAAAAGTTAGGGGAGGGCAGGTCTAAAGGAAATAATGGTAAGAAACTGAGAGATTGGCTATATTATTAAATCCCAATACACAGATGGTATTTTGGAACTTCATAAATAAGAGGTCTATAAAATAATCAAAAACTGAAAAGAATATTCTTTTTTCTAAGGCAAAAGAAAAAACATTCTGGTCATGCTGGTTCTGCTTGAGAAAATTCCAAAATTATGTGAATTATTATGAAATGAAAGGTTATAAAAGAAAAACCTATACCCCAATTTTAGACCTCCCGATGAGAATGATGAGAATAGCCCTCAGATTACAGACACCATATGAAACCTAAAACAAAATAGGAATTTTTGTTTGAAACTAACTCTGTATAACATAGGAGAAAGAAAGCCACTCTGGAATTCGAGGAACTGTTTTCAAATTTAGCCAATTCTGTTTTATGAGCTGTGTTATCCTGGATAAATCATCTAAACTCCACATGTCTCAAATAAGGAATCTGGATCAAATGGTCACTGAGATCTCTTACAGCTTTAGAAAAATATAAAAACACTACAAATAAGAACAACAACAATAATAACCGAGTCTAAACCAAAACCAATAATAACTGGTATTTATGTAATGCTTAAAAGACCAGTGTGTTAGGTACAACAAGTTTTATTAATCCCACTTTAAAGTGAGGAAACAGGACATCAGAGGTAAAGGGATTTCCCCAGATAACAGTATCAGACACCAAATCTGAACACAGTATTTCCTAATACCAGGTCTAGTGCCCAACTACACAAAAACCTGAATTAAAAAAAACTGAACCAGGTGCCCCACCTCAAATAAGGCTCAGATAATTTTCCAGAATAAATATTTTCCTCTTCTCTTTGTTAATAGACATAAATCAATAAGACCTACCACTGATTGATGATCAACTAACTGTTATTAAAATGCAAATAATATTTTTAGGGAGGTTTTAAGGTTTTAGGTTTTTAGGTTTCTACTTTTATACCAACAAGCAGCAAACGATTGTGGCAAATCATCCTTGTCAATTTGGGACAGCGACAATTACCTTATGCCTCACGTTTGCTTTATGCAATCCTTGCAAACAGATGAGAGCTCCATTTCTGATTTAAATCTCTAATCACAAAATTACTCATTTATCAATGTCTTCCAACTGATTCGAAAAGCCAACAGACTACCCTAGATCCCATAGAATTCCTAGAAATTCCATTTACACTTCTACTGGAAAAATAATGAAAGATTGTGTCTTATGTTAGCCAGGGTTGTAAGCTATGTAAGACAAAGTTGATAGAATACTTTCTGCTTTTTCCTATATTCTTCATCATCTTCTTCCCTCCAGAGCAAGGATTTCCTAGCAATGGAGAAATAAAATAATTGATGCATTTGTCCTTTTCCATATGTAGCAAGTAGAATATAAGATCTTCAAAAGCAAAATTGTCATTTGGACCCTCAGTGCCTGGAACAGTACTTAGCTCAGAGCAGGCACTCAATAAATGCTTATTCATGGGGTAGTTGATAGGAGGTACTATAATGAACCTAACAAGTCCTGTTTCAGTTATCTTAACAATATTTTAATGTCTTGATCAGTAAAGTTTAATCCACTCAACATGGAAAGCTACCTGGGTAGAGAAAGGAAAAAGGAGATGATGACAAGGGAGGGGGAGAGGAAGGAAAAGGAAAGGGAGGAGAAAGGAGGGGCAGGATTTCAGGTACAGCTGTCCATGTCTCTTTATGGCAGCTGTCATGACTTGCCTCTTGGCTCTGCCTTCTCATGAGTCTTTAGTAGATGTGGATTATTTCATCAAAAATATGAGTCAGCCTGCATCTTACTTAAAGAAACTCCTCTCCTTCATTTTGTCCCTCCTTTATTTCAACTGAGGTCATTTACAAAGACATGGTTGTTTAGAGCTCTTTAATCAGATAATTATAAATAAATGAATGCATGGATCCATCCAAGAATCAATTAAAGCAAATAACATCAATGAACCTAGACATTGATCACTACCCCTCCAACTTTGACCCAGAGGCAGGTGAGATCAATTCACCTTCACTCCTCTGAGCATGGAGCTTGGCAAGGATATAATGCCCAACAAAGGTTTCTCCTCTCAGGGCAAAATCTCCAGAGTGAGTCAGTGTCTAATTTGTTGAGATGATTCATCTCATCATACATTGATTGGTCTCTCACTAAACAGCACACATTGTGAAGGCTTGATGCTTAGTTTGTCTTTGGGTGTCCATAACTTCCACTTCTCGGTGTTAAGCCCTAACAGGTGTGCTCTTAATTTGCATGGCTGCCTCCATAATACTAAACACAAGGACAGGCTCATATAATCTGAGTCAGGCAGCCAGAAAGGGACAGATCTAACATCATTGCTCTCCATCCTCCCTAGGTTTAAACAAATCCTTTTAAAATCTCTGGTCCCACCTGTGAAGGTCCAGGGCTACGTGGACAAGATGGCCTGGCTCCTGAGAGTTAACGATTACATTCTCAGGGCAAACATTTATGGAGACTCCCAATTAGGAATTTATTTTTTGTTAATTATCTAGAATTAAGTAATGGAGAAAATGTTGTTTAACTTAAAAGCTTATTATTCATACTTTTTTTTGAGGAACTGGTTGTTCTACATTTACAAACAATGACTTGAACAGAACCCAAATGGTATATTCAGCTAAGCCAGAAACCTAAAAATGGCTGATGGTTCTAGTTCTATAAAGAACTTTTATCATCCCCAGAGCAGCACAAAAATCTTTTATTGGCATGTTGCTTATATATATATATTTTTTCTTACTGTACCTTCAATACAAAGTTCACTTCCAAGCCAGAAAAAAATTATCATTTTCACAAAATTACTGAATTTGAGAGTCACAAGGGACCTCGATAGCCATCTAATCCAACCATATTTGAAATGAATTCCCACTATAACATATCTAACAAGTGGCAGTCTAGCTCGTCTTCTTGAGGACCTCCAAGGAGGAGGAATCTGTCACCTCTGTAAGCAGCACATTCCACTGGGGACATTGCAATTAACATCTTTTTTACTTTTATATAACATTCCTGATTCTTCCCTCAAAATACAGAGAAACCAGCCTAATCCCTCTTCCATGTGAGAGCCATTCAAATACTTGATGACTATCATACATGATTCTTCTTAGTCTTCTTGTAATAGAAGAGTCCCCAGTTTGGTTGCCTTGTGGTACCATTGTTGTTGCTCAGTCATATATGTACAACTCTTTGTGACCCCTATTTGGGTTTTTTGTTTTATTTTTTGGCAAAAATATTGTTTTGTTTTGTCATTTCCTTCTCTAGCTCATATCACAGATGAGGAAATTGAAGCAATCAAGGTTAAATTCAGAGTCACAAAACTGATCAGGAAGATTTTTTTTCTGAATCCAAGCCCAGTGCTTTAGCCATTGCAACACCACGCTGTCCCATATTAGCATTACATTTTACTCTCCCCTTCTCCTCCCTACCATTGGGCCTAATTGGCTTTCAGATTTGGGGAATTTTATTTATTTTCCCTTCCCTGAAGACATCTTCTTTTTCTTCTCATATGGAGCATTTCTCCTGTGTGGGTTTATGGACATGCTCCAACATTCCATGCAAATCTTGAACCTCAGCTGGAGCCTTCCTCTGCACCCCTTAAAATCTCTAATCCAACTGAAGTTAGCAGAGAAATCACCAGTTAATGCCCATAATTGCATGCCTGTAGTATTTCTGTCAATATATACTTGGGCCACCTGTGCTCCCTGTTCCAAATGGTAGCAGAAAACACCATAGGCATGAACTAGTGAGCTGTGAAAGTTCCAAAAATTGGAGAGTAAATGAACATTTTAGGTCATTAGCTGACTTCTTTCCTGTAGCCTTACTCCCTTCAGGACTAGCAGGTAGAATCTTAGAGCAATAGATTTAGAAGTGAAAGGGATATTAGAGATCATCTTAGTCCAGGTGCAAGTGAGAGAACCAAAGCAGGAGCAGAAGATGGCATTTCTTGCCTACAGGCACAAATTCAATAAACCTTGGCAGAGTTAATATTTCAAACCTGGAGTTTCTGATTCCAGGCCCAAGGCTCTTTACATTGTTCCTCAATAAAGATGTTCTTCCAGTATTAAATAAAATACAAAATCTGATTCACCATATTGAAGGTAGAGACAATTTCATAAACATCTGTTTGGAATTAAAGCCATTAGTAGTCCAAGTAGGACTTTGATCAAAATATACTGATTTTTCCTCCACATATACATTAATTGCATGGCAATCGTTGGAATTTGACTTTTTGTCCCACTTAATAAAACACTTGAAGTTTAACCACTTCATAGATTCCCTTTTTGCTGTTATGTCTTCAGATCTCTTCCTCCAGTCTTCAAATTCCTTGTACATGAGATTTTTAGAAAACCTAAAGGCCAATCAATAAAAAGACACTTTGTGGATAAATGATAGACTAAAAGATGCTGTTGAATGATGACTTATGGTATCAATGATGTTGTCTAGACATTTCTCAGTTATGTCTGACTTTTCATGACCTTATTTGAGTTTTCTTGGCAAAGATACTGAAGTGGTTTGCCATTCCCTTTGACAGCTCATTTGACAGATGAGGAAACTGAGGCAATCAGGAGTCACACAAATAGTAAGTGCTGAGGTCAAATTTGAATTTAGAAAGATGAATCATCCTGACTTTAGATGCAGCACTATTCCTACAGCATCATCTACCTTTCCCAAATACATATTACATATTACATACATAAAAATTACATATTAGTAATAGGAATAAGTCAACTATTGTCTACTAGTTGATTTCCTCATATCTAGAGCAATGTTTTGACTTTTTTAATGACATGAAAGACAAATGTGGAATTTGGAAATCATAAATATAAATCAGGAAGAAAATTCTTGTTCATTTTGAGGAACTACAGGAAATAAAATTTAAGTACAAAGTAATAGATCTAAAATGATATGACAATGAGAATATTGATTCAATGTTAACTCTTTGTGAATAGCAAAAATCTAGCAAGATTCTTCTTAGTTTAGATAAATGTTGTCTTTATCTGTGATCTTGAAATCCAAAGGTAATGTTTTTTAGTGACACTCTTCCACCATTTTATATATATATATATATATATATATATATATATATATATATATATATATATAGCATTAGGGACATGATCTGAAAAGGAAGTAGGGGCCAATCAAAGAACAAAAGTGAAAGAAAATACATAGGTGACCCAAGTCTTATAATAATACCCATGAAATATTTAGTGTTCTAGATAAAGACACCTACCATGTTGGATAAATTTTCCACAGAAAAATGATGAAAAGATTAGGTCAAGAATTATTCTGAATGAAATGATATGGAGCAATTAATACATGCTAGTTGATTAACATAAATATAACAAAATACTAAAATTCAACCAACTATATAATCTTGAACAAGACGCTTCTCCCCCTTAGGGCCTCAGTTTCCAAGAGTAGGGGAACAAGTTTTGGACTTCGAATTAGAAGAAACCTAAAATGAAAAAAAAAAAAAAAACTCCAAACAACAAGCATTTTTCTGGAATAATGATAATTGCATTTACTTAGTGCCTATTATGTAGCAGATACTATACTAAGCACTTAACAATTATTATTTCATTTGTTGTTTGTTGCCAACAATAGCCTTGGAAGGTAGGTGTTATTATCTGAATTTTATCATTGAAGGAACTGAAGCAAATGGAGATAAAGTGATTTTTCAAGGTTACACAGGTAATAAATATATGAAGTCAAATCTCCAGGCCTAGAGTTCTAACCAATGCATCACCTTGCCACCTGAGATACCACCTTGTGGTTTATCTGCCTGCCACCTCAGTGAAGTTAGAAAATAATTGTAGCTTTCAGTGACATAAATGGTTCCTTTTCACTAAAGAGTCCAAGGAAAGAATCTAAGTTAAATTGCCGTCAGTAGTGAAGACAATTTTAACAATACGAGTAAGCTGTGCTCTGCGTCTCATATGTGTGCTCCAAAGGGATAAGATCCTTTAGAACTACCAATAATAGCTTTAGAAATAATTTAGTCCAATCACAAGAAACTGAGGTCCATGAAGGTTAAATGTCTTCCCCAAAATAACGCAAGTAATTAGTAATAGAGCTGATATTTAACTCAGGTCCTCTGTGTAGTTCTAATTACATTATACTTCTCCATCTTTTGCAATAATAATAATAATTAATAATATTAATAATAATACGTTCATATTTTCAAAGTGATATATATGCATATACATGTGTATGTTTGAATGTTTATATGCATGTATATGTCAATATATCCTCATACCAATCATAGAAGGCAAATACTACTATTATTCTCATTTTACAAATAAGGAAAATAAGATAGAGATTGAGTTACTGAGCTATGAAGGATGAAAGGCAGAACTCAAATACAGATCTTCCTCATTCTAAGTCAGACATTCTATCCAGTGTTCCACCTAGCTGCCTCTCAGATTACATTAGATTATCACTCTTAGAAACAAGAAAATTAAATATTCTCTATAATGTATTCCTACTCTAAGACAAATTGTTTGAATGAATTTAGGTTTTAAAAGTATTAGACATATATTATTACATTTCTTAAATGTAATGCAGCCTGATCTCCTATTTAATTCTAGATTGAACTTTGCCCATCTGTAGCCCCATCTAAGCATATTCTAATGGATTAACACAATGGTCTGCCCATTCAGCATGTCCTAATTTGTGTGTATGTATCTAAGTAGACATATATGCACATGTACATGCACTGTATAGATATGTGCACATACCTACATGGATATATGCATGTCTGTGTGTATTGCACCTATACCTATCAATATGCACATGTATGATGCATGCACAGTTTGGTTTTTCCCCATATGAATGGTCAGGCAGAAATCATTTAAATGATAATTAAGGAAATTCTGTCATCTTCATTTCTTAGTGAAGTGTTATAGATGAAGAGGAAGTTAGAGAACCTTACACTAAAAAAGAATCCTACTTTCTGGACTCTACAGGACAATTTGCATTACACTAGCAAAAATGTTAAGGGAGCACATGTTTCTAACTAATGATATCTTTCAGAACACAATACGATAAACTTCTCTCTATGGTTACATTATCATGGAATCTTGCATGATTCTATGATTCTCAAAGTAGAACTTGTTGGAAGAAACCACATAAAGCCAGATATTTTAATGGTTGTTGCTGTTTTTTTAATCATCCAGTAAGAGATACAGAGAGATCTTTTATGGTTCTATTCCTCTTAATCAACTGTTTCCCCGTGAAAATGTAGTTTACTATTGAACTTGTCTGTAAAAGCTCACTCATTCCCATTTTGTTTCTATCAATGTATTAATATATCAATTTCATAAATATATTATAAGGGTGTAGTGAAAAAAGCTGTGTGGAGAGTCAAGAGGGAAACCCTCAGAGGGGAAAGAAAAAGTTAACACAACTGTTCAAGGCACTTTTCTTGAAAATGGAGGTTCCCAGAAGGAACTGTTCAATAGAACTGGAGAGATCTTCAAAAGGAAGAATATGATGAGTCACAATATTCTTTCTTGTTAAGAAGGCTCCTGGGTCATGGTAGAGAAGGATATCTAGGAAATTAGAAAGCCCAGAGAGAAATTAAGAAGTCAACATAGCTGGCTTGGCTACTTTCCCTAAAAGAAAAGAACTGTCCAGTTGGAGAAAGAGTCTGTGGAGGAAGAGGGATCTTCCAGGGTAAGCAAGGTTCTGTATAGTGATAGGGAAAAAAGTCTGGCGAGGCAGGAGGAAAGTTAAGAAAAGAATAAAGAAGTGAACTGATTTGAAAATTGTTGAAACAGTGGTTTTCTATCTGTAAAGACTGAGTAAATTTTCATGTTTTAGGATGTTCAGTCTGAGCTAGAGTCACCCTTTTTCAACCATCTCCTTGAAGACATAATCTCAGAAGAACTAAAATGACAGATGATTCAAAGGGCAATGAGAAAATACATGGTAAGTGTAAGGTTTTAGCAAGTTACACAAGATATCACTAGGGGTATGAATGCTTATAAAAGGTGGGCTGGTCATGTAGTGAAAATCAAGAAGTACACATGGACAGCTGCTGCTTGATGTTTGTGAACTATCAAAAAAAATTTAGAGAAAGACCTCGAGTCCATTGACTCTTTCAGTGGATGACGAGATACCTAAAGAGGCAGTCAGTATATAATAATGTTATATGTATGCTGAGCATCAACTCAAAAAAGGCCTGGGTTCAAATTCTCTTCCACTTTATGTTGTTGAGATCAGAAACAAGTCAGTTAACCATTCAACTTTTGTTTCTTTAATTGAAATGTGGAAATAATTATACCTGCAGCTTCTACCACACAATGCTATCACATAAGATTTTGTGGATATAAATGTACAAAAACACAATGTACATACATGGATATGTCCATGTTACAGTGAAGCTTTATATTTCTATAAAATTAATAACCATAATAATTACAATAATAAAATTTAATAATAAATATTTATAACAATAATATAAAAGCATACTTCAATTTGGCATAATTAGTTATAATTAATTCTACAGCATTGCAATTGTCTTTTTATAATGCAGCCAGATTTGATAAAATTGCTTTTTAAAATTTTATTTTATTAAATTTTATATAGATATAAAATCTAACATAAATCAAATACATATATGTGTACAGATATATACATACAAAAACTCTAGAGTCATATAAATGTCCGTTTGCTGGGATGGTTATAGTGGTGGTTTGCACTTTTTTCTTGAAGAGGACATTACATCAGAGAGGTGATGTTATGACATGCAAGTGAATTGGATTGAAGTGAGGGAGGGCGGGTGTAAGATCATTTATCTCACTTTCTTCTCCAGAGCCTTTGGTTTCAGTGGCAAAATATAGATCAGAATGACTGGAGATGGCCCTGGATGCAATGGGAGAAAATAATCAGAGAGGATAAGATGGGGAGTGGTGGCAATTTTCCCTGGTAAACTGATGAGATAAATCTTTCTGCATTAAAGAATTTAAAAAATGAAATGGCAAAACATTACATTTTTATTTGTTACTAAAATAGAACATAACTATGTTAAAATACTGTCATTAAGTTAAAATACTTTCAGATCAATTGTTTTGGCATTGGTCATAGAAAGAAAAAAATAGAAACAAAGTACACAGCATTAGAAAGAGTAGACAACATTTTGAAATGAGGAATATGAATTACCTGAGAGGTTCTTGATAAACTACAGAAAGATGATTTTTATCAATCAGTATGCATTTATGAAGCTCCTATTATATGCCAAACACTATGCTAGACACTGAAAACATAAAGACAAAAATGAATCATTCCCTGTCCTCTAGAAAAAATGTTCTTAAGGAGTAAACATAGTTTAAAAAAAAAACACATTTTTTTAAATTTCATGGTCCTTTTTGGTAGTCAAGTAAACTTTATAGACTCCTCAGTATAATATTAAATACACAAAATAAAATACATAGGATTAAAAGGGCACCATACATGTATACATATATGTATGGTGCATATGTATCTGTATCTGTATATATATATGTGTGTATATATATGTGTGTATATATATATATATATATATTAGACAGGCAAAAAGAGGTAAAACATAATCTTGCTTGCAAAAGCAATAGCTTCTGGTGGGACCAGGAAAAGGCCTTATGAGGAAAGTTGCTCTTGACAACAATCAACAATTCTAAGAGAAGAGAATTAAAAACATAAGAAAAGCTAACACAAAGCCATAAAAGAAAGAAATGGAGTTTTTAGTGTGTGGAACAGCAAGAAATCCAGTGTAACTGAATCACAGAGGGCAGAGGGAAATATTGGGGCAAAATAGATTTAGGTTTTAAATGATGGAGGGGAGGTAATAAGCAATCACTGGTGTTTCCTGAGAAAGGGGTAACATCTATATTAATATGTAATATTATGTTATATCTATGCCTAGGCGGTAACTGCAATACCCCCAGTGGAAGATGATAAGGGCTTGAACTAAATTATCTATATAAGTACAGAGAAGAGAATGTATGAAAGAGAAGTTCATAAAACAAAAGAAGAAAAAAAATTAAAATATATTTTAACAATAGAGATGTGAGGCATTCTTATGTTGAAACCCATTTCCAGATATTATCATTTTAAGTTATTATGATATTAAATCTGGCTGCATTTCAAAAAAAGACAATTGCATTCCTGTTGAATTAATTATAACTAATTATACTAAATTAAAATATTATACTAAATTTTATAGTATTGTTATACTAAAAATTATACTAGCTTGAAATATAACTAATCAACTCTTTTGTAACTACTAGAATCAAAAGCAGAATTCAGTTTAATTTTCTATGCCTATTGTGAAAAAATGAGATCCCTGAGCAAAATAAGATAACAAAGAAAAAGTCAGTGATTCCATTTTGTGTCTGCACAAAAGTGCATAAAACCCAGTACTTTCCAGAAATCATTTTTCAATTACAGCATTAGCCACAAGGGGGCTAGCTGGAAGATTTTTTTTTTATATTTTAATCAGCTGAGGTCCAGCTTGCAAATAGGCAGACTGTGCAGTTTAAAATCAAGGAAAAGTTTTCACAAAACTTTGCTAATCTGGGCATTTTTCTTTCCCATTCAAGCCAATAATGAATTCAGAGAGGTCAACCTCATGTTTTCAATTGTTTTTACTAAAGCATCCCTAGTTTCTTTTTTTTTTAATGTCTGTAGGTTTTTATCATCCTATTCCATATTTTAAGCTAAGTAGCTACAAACATTTATATGGTAAAAAGTCAAGAGAAAAAAATGGAGTGTTTTTTTACTTAATTAGATGTAAAAATATGGAAATTAAACATTTGCTTTCTTTCTGCCAATCCTTTGTACAGTAAGGTATCATGAAAGCAAATGTCTTGATAAAATTTCACGGACTATTTCCTCCAGAGGAATTTATATTACAAAGGCAGCAGAAATGTAGATGAGGAAGAAAATATATCATAGCCTCACTGTGTTGCTATTTTACTTGAATATATTTTTAGGACTATGTGAATAAGATTTTCAAGAACTGTGGTCTTGATCTTTAAAGGAAATGGATTGGTATACATTTCATAGTCCCCTTCCTGAGTAAAATCACAATGTTTCCTTTTAAAAATAATAACAGTCTACTTAATGGTTTTAAAAAAGATCAGCAAAACAAAATCCTCAAAGTGTGCTCTTAATGTATTTATGTTGCCTTTATATTGGTCCTCAGAGAATCACTGACTAATTTTGGTCTACATGTTCTAGGATAATTGGCTCTTAACTCGTAGTAGCATCAATCATGACCCCCCACACCTTAACAATGAGACAAACAAGTAGCTCTTACAAAGGGTTTTTACCAGGGTGGAATAGTAAGAAGAATTAATATGAAAGATTCCTCCAAAACCTTGAAACACACTTTCCACAAGGATATAGTCAATAAAATGAGCATTTTTTATTCTGTCATATCCCAGACACTAAAATAAGTACTAAAGAAAAACAACATAATCTGGTGATAATGGTTATTATGAACAAGAAATTCTTTTAGCGTATCATTAGGTTATTCCCTTAAGTCAGTGCACATCCACCAAATCTTTGAGTTATTTATGAAGTGCCTTCTGTACCAATGTTCCCCTTGAGAATTTCCTCTTTGGAATATTAAAATTTCAGTCATGTCTAGTTCTTTCCCCAAAAGGAAGAGAGCACTCAACTTCTTATGCTCCCTTGTAAGAACTTTGATAATAGGTAATAACAGAAAACACAACATACATACAGTGATTAATCACTGAATTAACAGGATAAACTAATTATTAAGAAATTTTCTCATCGTGAAGTATGAACTCATCATGATATATGGATAAGCCCTTTTTCATTCCAAAAGAACTACAGAAATGAATGAAAGGCAGATAATAGTTATGCATTTAATCTAATTAAAGTTAAGAATAATAATTTTTGTGATTAGTTGAAGTCAAGTAAAACTTCAGAGTTGCTTTACCTTGGTTCCCTACATTTTCCCAGGAGAAAAGAGCAGGGAAATTTATCTTAAGGAGGATTCGTATGCACAATTAAAGAACTTGGCCAAGCAAAAATTCTCCCAATTCTAATTATCTGCAATAAATCAACTTGGCTCCACAGTCTCCAGAAATACAGAAGTTTCTGCCATTTGTATAACTATTTTAATTCTCTATCCTTGAGCAGAACTACTAACTTTCAGTTGATCCAGTTGAAATGTTGGACCAGCCTCAATGAGTAGAAGCAAACCAATTTAACATACATTTTATGAGCTCTGGGCACAAAGATTATAGATTTAGAGCTGGAAGGTGTTGTGGAAGTCATCTATTCCAGAGTTATCAAATTCAGGGCCTGGCCTATTTAACAAAATAAATTTAAAAGTACAACATAATGTTAATTTGTAGTTTTTTTTAAATTGACATGCAACTTGTCAGGAATCTTTTTTTGAGTTTGACACCACTGATCTAGTCTAACTCCATAATTTTAGATGAGGAAACAAGCTCAGAAAGTTGCCCAAATTTTGTGACTTGCTCAAGTTTACACAAGTGGAAAGAAGCAGAATCAAGATTCAAAACCAGTAGTACCCAGTAACACTCCCAATATTTAATGTAACTCCTGCATTGAGTTGCCTTAAGCAAGACTAAGATTTCCTGGTAACCATCATCTTGGTAATGCCCACTAAACTCATTTCTCCCTTTTTGTAGTCATGAATACCACCTGAGACATCCAGAACAATAGAATCATAGATCTGTAGGTAGAAAGAGAACTCAGGGAACAGCAAGTCAATTAGATTATTGGCAGATGGTTTCTCAAAATTGTTTTAATTTCCATATCTCTAATTATTAGTGATTTTGAATATTTTTTCAAGATAATTGTTGATGATTTTGAAAATAGTTTATATCTTTTGACCAATAAGCTTTTGTGAAACTATTTATCCTTTTGTAAACTTATAGTAATTCTTCATAAATATTTGATATCAGATGTTTTCAGAGTTTTTTCTGATCTATATATTTTCTCTTTATTCTAGTTATAGATTTGTTTAAAGGCTTTAGCTTATTATCAAAATGACTTGTTTTATCCTTTATAAACTCCTTTTTTATCCCTCAACTGGTTATATATTCTTCCTTAATTTTCTATTCTCTTCTAATAATTTTAAAAGCATAAATTTTAGAAGCACCTTCTGAAAGGTATCTTCTCACAAATTGTAATTTTCTCAGTACTCATTGTCAAATGAAGAATCCTTCCCAAGTTATTTGTATTGCTTATTTTTATGGGACATTAGACAACTGTTCACATTTGTTCCTAGGGTTTTTCTATCTAATTTATACTACTTATAAACTTCTCTATTTTTTTGCCAGATGGTTTTGACAATTTATCACACTTATAAACATCTCTATTTTTTATCTTTTGCCAGATGATTTTGATAGCTGTAGCTTCATAATATAGTGTGCAATCGTGCAAGACAAATGTCTTCTCTTAAGATTATTATGCTGTTTTTTCCTAGGCCTCTGCCAAGCTACTATATACATCTTTTTCTCCACTAGATGCTATGTTTCTGCTACACTCTATCTTCTTCTGGGAACATAGCTCCATTTGTCTCATAGTCATTACCGGATATGTCTTCTCACCACTAACTTCTGAACTTCAGCTCTTTAGGATCACCTGTCAATCATCTCAACTCCAGTCTACTAGGGTATGATGACAAGAAAACTTCTTCCTGATAAGGCTAATAAGTCTTTAGTTATAGAAACTATGAGACATCAAATTCAGCTAACAAAAAACAGATCGAAAACTCTTAATCCAAGATTAAGTCTTTCCTTTTAAATCATATATCTGAGATTGAGATCACAGGTTTTTGATTCAGATAACTTTCTGATTTAGGATTAATTCTCATTTTCTAATCAAATTCCTCCAGTTTAACATGCAAATAAATTAAAATATAAGAGAAAGAAACAAGAACGTCTTCATCCATCCACCTGGCTCTAATTCCTGCCTTTCTTTATATTTCTGTTGTAACAAACCTCCTAGCTTTTGTATTGCATTTGGGCCAGGAAAATAACTCATCTCCCTACATATTTCAGAACCACACAATGTATATCATATTTATATTCATATTTACAAAAATTAAGTTTTAGCTTTAAAATTAGGCCAATAATTTCTAGAATTACATTCTGTTAAAACATGCATAGTGTTTTTCTCCAGTACAGCACTCACTTTCTTATCTTAGCATAGAGACTTTGGATAATTAAAGGTTTTGCCCATGAAGTACAAATCCTGGCCCTACAGGCTACCTTGTGTGACCTCTCCCTCTCTGGACCTCAATTCCCTCATCTATAAAGTGAATTTGTTTGGATGTTCTCTAAGGTACTTTATGGCTAAATTTTCTCATAATCTTACACTCTAAAGGCTCCAGATATGGGACCAATCATGTTAAATGAAGGCTAGTCTCACTTAAAGTGCAGAGAAGTTTATCAGCAGAGTAATAATTAGTTTATAGCCAAATCAATTTACAAAGACCATCTATCTACCTTTTAGAACATTTCTGAGTAAGGTTGAGATTGTTAATGATATGGAGTATTTATAGCTTCATATAGTTTCAATTGTGACAAAATATCACGAGGACAATTCTTCTCTAATTCCCATTGCCTCCATCTCTATCTCTTACTTTACCTATGTAGTTCTAGAGCATATGTACCCTGAAAAAATATCCTTTATGAATCCCAGAAAAATATTCAGCAGAGGGCTTGTCGAAGGTTCAAGATTTCTCTGAAGCAGCTGGCCCGCCCTTGTGGAACACCTGATCTGAAAAATGTTGGAGGCTTGCATCAAGCAGGTATTGTTGTCTCCGCAGCCTCCTGGGTAATTCTCACTTATTTTGAGCGTTCTTTGGCACTTCTTTCTGCAACTGACATCTAAACAATTGCGTAATCTGGTTTTCAGTAAGGCAATTACCCGGCAAGTCTGAATGAACTAAAGAAATAAACAGCACGTTACAACACATTGTACAAGATGCTGCACCTGAGTAAGCTAGCATTCCAAAATAATTATTATCTGTAATCACAGGAACATGCTGAAATGATGGTTTTATTTGTATGGAAGCTTAGGCCACCTGCTTTAAAAACCACACTGGAGGTACATGCAGAGAACATCTTGAAAGTGTGTATATTTTGTGTTTTGTTTTACTCATAGGTTCAGTTCATCAAAGTGGGTATATGATCTGATCCTTTCAGATCATCAAAAGACTCCTTGAGGGGTGTTGTGAGGATTAAATGAGATAATACTTGTAAAGTGTTTTGCAAGTCTTAAAATGCTCTATACATGCTAGATATTATGTCTTTTTAACTCCAATATTCTATCTATTACTCAAAGCTGCCTCTCACATTGTAAACTGTTTAACACAATAATAATACTAATAATTGGTATCATCTCTAGATCACTTTGAGGTATGCAAAGCACTTTACAAAAAATGATCTCATTTTGTCCTCACAGCAACTCTGGGAAGTAGATGCTATTATTATTTTTGTTTTATATATGGAAATACTTCAGTTGAGAGGTTAAGTGACTTGCCCAGGACCACACAATTAGCAGTATCTGAGGTTAGATTTAAAATTGCAGTCTTCCTGGTTGAAAAAGAAGTAAAATAGAGGGTTAATAGATCATGTGTTTGTGTCACAAGCCAGAAAAGAATTATATTCTTAATGGGTATATATGTAGATAAATAAATGGATGGATAGATAGATAGAAAGACTGATATAGATGAATATACATGTATACATGTCCATATAAGACCATAGATATATACTCATATAGATATATAGCATAGGTAACATATTATACATGCATATAGAGGATATATACTACTTATACATAAGGATATATATATATATGTGTGTGTGTGTGTGTGTGTGTGTGTGTGTGTGTGCGTATATACCTATATATATATATACATGTCAGAACTCTTAAGTTTATAATTTATATACACATGCATGCATTCATACATGCATACCTTTGTGGATAGATAGATATCACTACAGAACTTATTTCTTTGGTTAATGATCATAAAAGAGTAATTGATCAATTATCCTTATTTGGGAAACTACCCTTATATCACCCAGATAGAAATAGGGCCACTAGTACACGTATACAAGGATCCATGTGTTGATTTGGTTTTAAAATGTTATGGTTTTTTGTATTTTTATTTATTTTTTAAACTATTTTCCAATTACAATTTAATCTGGTTCATGCTGCATTCAGGATTTTTGTGCACCCCAGAGGGAACATGTTAATCAAGCCTGCTTTACAATATATACATTAATAAAGAGGCAGCCTGGCATAATGAATAGAAAGATACATATTGGAAGATGCATATTGACTAAATGACACTGGGCAAGTCACTAAACTTTTTAATGCCTCATGGCAAGTCCATAAGATCATAAGTAATAAAATATATACCAATAGGCATTAGAAGAATTTTTCCCACTGGAAATTTCCTATTCTAATGAGTTAGATAACATCTATTCTAAATTCTTTGGTTATTTTTCTGGTCCACCAATTTAGACATGGACTAAAAAAGACATGTTATATATGTGCATTATATTTGATATATGTGAAAAGTAGAATTCTCAGTATCTAAGAAAGCCAAAATCCCTAGGTTTGCCGGTTTCGAGCACTATTTCTTTGATCTCTTAGTTAATGGTGAACACAATTTCCTCAAAGAAAAATAAAATCCCATCATACCTCCTAAGTACTATAATGAAATGTGTTAAGTAGGTCAAAGTGTTTCATGAAGAAATCACGTAGTTTCTTCTGCAAATGATACTTATGACTTAAAGGAAGGAGTTTTAAGACAAACTTATCCAAAGAGGTAAAGAATTTAAACTAGTCCCCAAAAAAGGATTAAAGTCACTTATTGATGATGCACATTCATAACAGTTCATTAAAGTAAAGGTAGGGATGCTTGGGGTAATCAGTGAAGAAATTTTTCTAGAATATAACTACCAGGGGCAGCCAAGTGGCGCAATGGATAGAGCATCAGCCCTGAATTCAGGAGGACCCGAGTTCAAATCTGGTCTCAGACACTTAACACTTCCTAGCTGTGTGACCCTGGGCAAGTCACTTAACCCCAGCCTCAGAAAAAAAAAATAGAATATAACTATGATCTTCTTCCACAAAGTATTTTCTGAATGTCATCATGAGAAAAAGATGGAATTCTTATGATATAGGACTATATATTTTTAATCTGAAAGAAACCTCCAAAGGCTTCTTCGATATACAGATGGGGAAACTGAAGCCCAGTCATATTAAGTGACTTGCCCAAGTTAATGTGGGGTGTAAGGAATAAAAGTGGGATAATAATTTACCTCTATTTGATTTTACCCAACCTTTCTAACTCTCACTTCCTCCATTTGTGTTATAAAAGTAATAATGGCTGGAATTCAGGTGAGAGGATCACAAATACAGAACTGAGAAAGAATTTAGAAATCATCTCATACTTCCTACTCATTTTTCAGTTGTGATAACTCAGGCCCAAAGAAACTATCATTTGGCTAATATCCTACAACTAGTGTCAGAATCAGGATTTGTCATGGTGTAAACTCCCCAAAGTGTAGCGAGCTAGAAATAGGAACTTGATTTAAATTTCTTCCTCTTTTCATGACATCCCAAAGTATTTTCCTTCAGTAACATGAAGAAAAATTGCCTCTTCTATTTCAAAGCTTAAAGAGAATTCTAAGGAGACTAAAATATATTGAAGAATATTTAACACTGACTGACCAGCTCCTTCCTTCATTTGGGGCAGGATATTCATTTTCTCCAGTGAAGAGAGAATCCTATAGCATTGGACTTTGGGACTGGAGTTACAATTGCAAGGTGACATTTGTTTGATGAATTACCTCAATCAATTCAATGAGATTATAGACTGAAGACCTTTTCTGAGTGTAACTCCTAAGGATTTAGGTATGGCCACTGACTCCTTGCTGAGAAGAAGCAGAGAACTTCTTTGATTGATTTCCAGTGACCAGGGATGCCTCTAAGATATTAGCAACTGAAAGCCAGTTTTAGACTCAAAGTAGTTGCTATAAGGTAAACTGGCAGGGGGCTCATTTACTCCTCAGGATATAGGAACTCCTTCTTATCTTTTCTCCTGTGCTTTCTTTCAGAGTGCTTCAGAAGTTAGAGATTTCTCTTAACTCCCCCTCCCGCTTCTGCAGGAGTAGTTAATGGCATCTTTCAACAGATGCACATAGCAGAGTCAAACATGTATGTCCACTCAATATGAGAGAAGAGCTGTTGGACAATTTTGCTGAAGCCCAAACTCTTCTACAGAGAGAGGGGAAGTAGAAAAGCCTGAAGCAGCATGATCCCATAATAGTATCTTAGCTCGGAAGAAAGGTTTACTGGGCAGTAACAATTCTGAGAATAGTCTTATAGGTTATCCTAAGTGTGACAGTTCCTAAATTTGGGTACCAGCCTCTTAGAAGTTTTCTCAATGGCATCCTTATTTCAACTAACCCAAAGAAGCCAAAAATATGAAGTAATTTTAAAAAAAGGATTCTATTTATTCATTGGTGATGTAACAGTCTATAAGAGAGATAAAAGTAAGGTTCTTAGGATAATCACTGAGAGAATTTTTTTAAAATTCTGCTCTTACAAAATTTTATAGATTGCAACTCTAACTTTCTGAATGTCTTTGAGAGGGGAAGATAGGATTCTTGTCATAGGAAGAAATATATCCCTTTGGGGTAAAACATTCCTTCACAGAAAAGATAAAAGATCATCAGAAGAGAAATACTCTACAATTTAAGGAATAAAGCCAGCCCAGGGAAATCAAAATATCTGGATCTCAGCACTACTGGGCTTTTTTGGTTTTGTGTTTTGCTTTGTTTTGAGGTTTTTTATTTTTTATTTTATTTATTTATTTATTTTTGGTGGGACTGGGCTCCTCGATGTGAAGGGAAGCTGAGCTTTATTTTTCAGATTTCTTTAAAGTAAAACTTTGAGATGAGGGTATAAAGAAGAAAGGAAGAAAGGGAAGAAGGAAGAGAGAAATAGAAAGAGAGAAACAAAGAAATAGAGAGAGATAAAGAAAGAAATAGAGATAAAGAGAGAAATAGAGAGAGATAAAGAAAGAAATAGAGAGAGAAAGAAAGAAAGAAAGAAAGAAAGAAAGAAAGAAAGAAAGAAAGAAAGAAA